>NC_061082.1:791782-1091782 GCF_021917145.1 Hypomesus transpacificus | reverse complement strand
CGTCGGACCACTCAGTGTGTCAGAATATTGAGGAGAGATGAGGACAGGAAGCCCACTTTGGGAGCGATGCTCTGTAATCCCCGATGACGGGCGCTGATTGTGGGGAGGAGGATTTTAATGTCCCTGGTTGAGAGAGATGTTTCACATGCAGAAGTGTGCTGTGCAATCTGCATGCAAAACAGGCATACTGATAGACACACATGCACGTATAGACAGAAGACGTGCATTCGCATATAAATACACACAATACATGAACATGCACACGTGTAAACATGCACACATGTGTAAACATGCACACACATGTACAGAGCAAAACTACTACAGGCACAACTAGAGCATCGTCAGCAAATGAAAATATGTGTGACAGCCTTAATTTTGTCATCCTTGTTCTTACAATAACATGTGTACATATTTTCTTATATGCGTTATAGAAAATGTACACACATTAAAGTAAATCCACACGCCACTCACTTGATCATGAGGATTCTCACTGTCCAATACGCTGTGACTGGTACTGGTAATAGTTACTGTCATTACTAAAATGTTACAAACAGTGTGTATACTTCCTACTTCCTGTTTTCACAAACTGTCTCTCATTTCTTCTCTCTTTCTCTTTCTCTCTCTGTCTCTCTATCACAAAAACAAACACACACACTCCCTCTTTTGCTCTATCACACGCACACACACCCACACACACACACACACACACACACACACACACACACGTTAAGGCCCAACCGAGGGGCAGCAGGAGGCCAGTAGTGGGTTGAGGGTCACAGCTTGTCGCAGCTCCACACTCTCTGACTCATCCCAGTGTGACAGAACCCCGGATGGTTCCAGAACACTCCTCTTCACTCTGAGGGCTGAACCAGAGGTGTGTTACACACACACTCCACACACTCCACACAGTCCACACACTCCACACAGTCCACACACTCTTCCCCTGTTGGACCCTGATGATTCTCCATTCTCCCTAAAGTGTTCGAAGCACTTCAACACAACCTTGCATTTTTTTCAAAGTACTGAAGCATACAGTATAAGAGGCCAAAAGGAATATAAACCTTGTATCAGGCCTTTAGATCCCTGAAGAAAAGAGAACAAGTGGATTCTATAAATAAAGTACAGAACAGAGACAATGATACACTTTAAAATAAATCCTGTTCCTGTTTGTACCTTTCAGATAAGACACACACTCCTCTCATTGAATCTCTTTGAGAAAAGGGTATTTTCCATCCAGTGCAGTATCGTACTAGTCGCTGAGCATGTGCCGTGCTGGTCATGTAACACCTGCAGGATGTCTGAAGCTTACCTATGTCCTGCAGCAGTTGACTGGTTTGATTCCCTGACATGGCTGAGGTTTCCATGAACAGCAAGCCTCTGTCTATGGCTAGGCTTCTCCCCTCCTGTGAACATGAGAAAAGCATGAGGAGAACGTTTGGACCGTTTACATACTCTGGATTAAGGAATGCTATCTCTTCTGGATCGACTATGAATCACTGAATGTCAGTTTACATGGTATGTTACTAAATTCCTTTGTGTGTGTATGTGTGCATACATAGTTTACACTGTGACCTGTTTGCAAGAGACTGAGGTGGTTTTAACCTGCTGTGAGACCTGGCGGACATCAGACAGGTCTCCTTTGTTGCCCACCAGCACCAGGACATTGGACCCAGGGATGTAAAACTTCTCTAATTCTTTTATCCACATCTGAGCCCTGACAAATGTCTCCTTAACACACACACACAGTACATAATCAGACACGTTATAAGTGTGTTTGTGTGTGAAAGACAGGTGAGTGACAGGAAGAGAGAGAGACAGACACAAAGAGAGAGACAGGAAGAGAGAGAGAGACTGGCTGTCTTTGCGTGTCTGCTCTGCAGGCGGTGTGGCTCCAGATACCCGTTTGCTGATGTCGTACACCACCAGCGCTGCGTGGGCTCCTCTGTAGTACAGGGGAGTGACGCTGTGGTACTTCTCCTCTCCTGCCGTGTCCCAGATCTCAAACCTGAGCGTGACGTCGGTCAGGTGTATGACCTGTGTCAGGTAAGCACCTGTGGGGGACGGGAGGGGGGTGACACTGTCATCACCAGGAAGGACTGAAGATGTACTCTACACAATGAGGTAAAAAAGTGTCCCTCAACCAGCTCCCTGAGGTAAAACACTATCACAAATGGTTTTAACATTCCTGTAACTTCCAACCGAATCAGGTCGGTAGCAGTTTGATGGAACATTTTTAAGGTCTGTGACTATTGATTTTGTTGAATCAAACACCATTCAAAACCACGAAAAAAAGCCATGTAAATATATAGTTATTTCAAATCCTGTTCACAAAGCAATGGTAGCATCAGTACTTGTATACTGTCTTTAAGCTTGTATGTGAGGATTATGATACCTGTGATAATAGGTACAAATTCCCGATTGTATTGCATTAACATTACAGCCTCATCACTTATTTTAATAACATACTGTGACTGTCACACAGCGACCGCATGTGTACTTACATCCCACAGTGGGTATGGTGTGTTTAAACTCGTCCTTGTTGAACCTCAGAGCCAGGCTAGACTTGCCCACTCCGGAGCTCCCCAGTAGCACCATCTTCACTCGAAGGGTTCTGGGGTTGAGGGTTCCTACCTCAGTGTTTCCACGAGGCCGCACACCCGCGGCCGTGCTCGCTCTCCGCTTCGGCTCCCCCATCACACGGTTAGAGGACCGCTCAGGTACCGTAGAGAAAAAAAACACAAGGCTTCAATCCAGTCCTGCGCAGTAGTTTTAGTCTCTTTGGTTCATTACTGTAGCCAGTTACGGAAAATCTATATTAGCCACTGCGAAAATAGTCATGCTGAAAAGGTCAACTGTATTGTAGCCTATTTGTTTGAATGTATACCACAACTACGACTGTTTGTGTCCCACTCTTGTTGTAAATAAGATACAATCAAAGTCCAACACGGGAAGTTAAATGGCTAAACGACCGCACAGTAAAGCCATAAACATTTTAAGATAGATATTCTTCACATGCACACTTTACTGACTAGGTCAGAGTGCCTAGGCTGTAGTAAAAATCTATTTTCTTTCCAAGACACGGAGACTAGTAACAGAAGTATGGCTCAGATCAAGAGGGGAATTACTGTTATTCAAAACCCCACTCCTGTTCCAAACTGAAAGAAAAGGGAAAATAGCCAATCAGCAACTTTTCTTTAATACAGTGCAGAACATGTTCTGTTTCACTTTGCTATTATTCTCCTGTGTCTGGAGCCCAAATGTTGAACTGAAACAGATTTTTTTATTTTATTAAAAAAGAGAAACACGGTCAGTTAAGAGTCCTTTGGACTTCCTCCACAAGACTGTGACTAATAGTTGTATTCATTAAAAGATGCAGATGCTTTGCTCCTAAGCGACATACAGGCAGAGAAACATAATAGGGGCCGTTTAGGAATCTGTAATTGGTGGCATCAATATTATTTCTTTGACTAAATGTAAATGTAAATGTTTATTTCTTTGACTTAATGTAAATGTGAATGTTTGCGCGCCTTTTTTGATTTCCTGGCTATCCCACACAAAAAACGTAAGCTAGTCTACGAAGCTAACAGGCAGAAGACTGTTTTGTCGTAATGTGTGTGAAAAAGGTAACACTTTTTTGTTGAAATAAAGTTTTGAAAAAAGTTTTGAAAGGTTGAAACAATATTTTCGAAAAAGGGGTTTGGTAAAAAAGTTTGGAAAGGTAGATTTTTTTTCTCGAAAAAAGACAAAAACAGTAATTACATAATTCTGTATCTCTTCATCCATGGTAGAGTATTTCTTCAAATGTACATGAAATCGCAAAATGTTCAAACATGCCTCTGCTCATTTCCAGGGTTGAATATGCCAGGAGGGCAAAGATAGACGAACCCCCCAAAACAGGTTTGTTGACAGTAGGCCTGCATTGCTGAGAAATAACTCCAACACCATTAACAAAATATGTATCGGCAGTCTCATAGATTTGTGGTAATTAACCCTAGTTTTGGTTATATCAAGTTGCATAGTCAACAGTTGTCTCTTGAGAATAAATGCCACTTTTCCAACGGAAGAGGGCAGCATTGCATGTAAATATTTTTCTTTTCTTTTTAGGAGATCATCTTGAAGGATCACATGGCTTCTTGACACTTCAATTTATCACGCCTACGGACAACTTAAAATAAATAAAAAAGTGTGTAGAATTTAATAAAAAAATGTGTAGGATTTCTGCGTGTCTATCTCCCTCCGTGATGATGTCACACGTAGCCTACCCCTGTCAAACAATATTCAGATTCTAAACACCAGTGTTTAAGGAGGTTGAATGAGGCATTATGAGGTTATTTACACCATATTTGGACTTTAAACAGTAGAACACTAGTAGCTTGCTTGGTAATAACACGAAGTCCTACTATGGCTTCTGCTGACATAAAAAGACAAACATTGGCTAAGATCCATAGATCAAGGTCTTCCGAGGATAGAAAATTGAGCCAAACTGCCGTTTAGAACATCTATTTTGGGGTAGTTTTGGCCACAGCTGTATAAGGCTCAAACACATTTCTGCCTTTATTGATGCAGCATATCAGCCCATTTCCACTCAGTATACCCCTTTAAGAAGTAGGCTACAAGATAAAGTTTCTGTTTTTAGAGCTTGCCGCTCATTATTAAAAATAGCGGAGAGGGTGTGAGAGAGTGCGATAGCCCTAGTCTCTTGAAATGTGGTCGCTGACTGCCCCGGAACGTGTGTAGCCTAGGCAACGGGCTCTCAGTCTAGGATTGTGACAAATCAGATTTGAAACTTTGACAGCTCCGACTCTCAGTTCAAACGTGCTCATGTGAGGCACCAGAAAGTTTATTTTGAAGGCTATATGTAGGCTATTAACTCTCAAAAGTAAGGATAGTATTACAGAACTATTTTTAGGTTAGCTAAACGACCACAGCCACTTCGTTAATAGTGATATACATCCAATATATATTTGGAAACATTTGGCGAGCTCCACGTGTTTCATACGAAATATGTAATTGACTAGACATTTCTGATACAGAGTTGTAATATTGTGCTTGGATCAAATACAGGAAGGACTGAAGACGGATGTATCACAATGACCCATGCCGCGCGCATGGTAACAAACGGATTGCCCACTTACTGTCGTTTCACAAGCTAATTTCTTTACTTTGAAGCATGACTTTTCTGTAACATTGGGTAACTAGTTGTACCTTACTGAAGACGTAGGCTTTTCGTCGTTCTTTAACGTTTATCGAGTCGGACCAGTACAAAATAGCTGGACAATAATTGGCAAGACATGGGGACTCAAGGCACTGGACGGAAAAGAAATCCGAATAAGGAAAAGTCGACGGCCGAAGATGATGCCCTAAATCTTATAGCAAGAGAGGTAAGCCTACCCAGGAACCCATCACTGTTACCTGTTTGTTCCTGATATGTTTTCATTAGTGATAGTGACTGTTCTAAACCGCTCTGTAAGCCACGGAGCTCGCGCCTCGCGGTATAGACGCACGAGGAAATACTGAACACACGCGCAGCTCCCTAAAGTGTCACCAAAAACCGAATTTAACCACAGTTACATTCTTTTAATCTTCTGACAATGTTCTTCAGTCGTAGCCCTGATTGTCAAAAACGCTAGTTTCACAGACACCAGGAAAACAATGTAACGCTTGTCCTTTACGTGTATCATTTTATGTATCTAACCAAATACCCTGCAGATACACGTGGAACCTGTACAAAGGCGCTATTTGGTTTTTATCGTGTTACTGGTTGATTTAACATTTTACGACGGTAAGAAGCGATCGGTTCACGTGAACGTTCTGGAAGGTAAGACTTGGCAGGGCAGAATGTGATCACAGGCGGTTTTAACAGGTGTTCAGTCAAGTTTTGACAGACCCACTCAGTCGTTTGGAGGGGGAGGGAGAGACACTTAACCCCGCTGATAATGAATATATAGCGATAATTGATAGTATTCTCTTGAACACTGCGTTATGGATGTCTTTCAGTAATACAATGGGGACGTGTAGGGAAGGCTACCACTGTTTGAGTTGTAGTTACACTGGGAAGTCTATGAAGTGAGAGGGCGCTCATTTGAAAACTTACAATCCGCCCGTTCACGATCTGTAAAAAAAACAACTGAAAATGACCTACATGCGGACCAGAATAGCAGCACCTGTCATGTATGACTTGATATCTGGTTGATGTTGTGCAGTGTGCACCTTCTCACCCAACACCACTTTATCATCATAACATGACCTGATTAGCTACACAGTAGACAGTAAATGTAACTCACAGGTGAACCAGAATCCCTTCAATGGGACCTGCCTCACACCAAGGCAGGAAGGCCTCAGTTGAATCACAGGAAGTTCGATCTGTGCAAATCAAGCCGGAAGTTGCCTGTGTTCACTTCACATACACCCAACACACACACACACACACACACACACACACACACACACACACACACACACACACTGTCTTTGTGACTGTGACAGTGCTTCCTGATAACAGCTTGCCAAACAGCAGTTGGCCATGTGAATGTTATTATATTCTGGTACTGAGGGAGCAGAATGCAATTTACTCCAGCTCTGCAGTAAGCTATTTGTCTGGGCCTCAAACATGTCTGTAGTTTCTCACAGCTGCTTGTTGCTGGCCTTGGGTGGTTTGGGGAATGAGACAGTCTGCTGGGCTAACTTTCATATCAAAGAAAGACTCGGCCTTATAGCGTCATAACTTTAATTCAGAAATATTTTCTGTCAGTGTTGTGGTGTTTGGAGGTTAGCCGGACGTAGCTTTAGGACAGTCCAACCCATGGACAGCTGACTGTCAGCCTTCTACCATGAAGTTTGTGGAGAGAGAGGGAGGCTTGGAGGGAAAGAGTTAGAGAGAGGTTGAGATGGAGATGGAGAGAGGGAGATGGAAAGGGAGGGAGAGAGGGGGAGATGGGGGAGAGAGAGATGGGGGGGGGGGCGAGAGGAATGGAGGGAGAGAGAGATGACGGGAGGGGGAGGGAGAGAGATGGAGAGAGAGAAAGAGACTGCACCTTTAAGCACTGCCTGGGTCTCGTCCCACTCTGGCAGGCCTCTGACAGAATGGTATGTCAGACCTGATGAGCTGGCCCATTCTGCAACAAGGGCTTTAAAAATAGAAGGCCCTTAAAGATCAGCTGTTACTGCCCCCTGCTTCCCGAGTCTGTCTATGAGGGGGGTGGGGTGAGGAGGAGGGGGGGGGGGGTGTAAGTGTGTATGTAGGGGCAGCTAACTGGTCCACCTGGAAATGGCCAGTCTTAAGGGAACACTCGATAAAGCCTTCCTGTAATGGATCCTGCATGCCCGAAAGTAGCAGCGTTAGCAGCAGGGGTCCATTAGCGGCCTGTTTCTGAACGAGCTGTTTGCACTCAGGAATGTAGGGTCCGGACCCAGAGTTTATCCCGAACTTTGACCAGAAGAGATACGACCACACAGTCAGCAGGAATGTTATGACAAATGGACACCCCTTTCATTTTGATTACTGTGCTTTTAGACAATGTTTTTCTTCCTCTGTCGAATTCCCTGAAGCATTAAAGCAGACAGGATTTCCCTAGCAGGATTTTATACAGTTTCCTAGCGTTCATGAACTGGTCTTATGTCAAAAAGGCAACAAACACACATTAAAGGGATTATTAAGCTAAGGTGCCCTTGTGGGTTAAAGAGCTCGATCCTGGAGGTCTCTTCAGACAGACCTACAGTGGTGAGAGGAGGATGAATCCTAGAGATGTTTAACATAAACACAAGCTAAGCCTACGGTCACACGAGGTTATGGCACTACACAGCACAACATCTTCATCCATGTGTCCACAACAGCTATCATATGATACAGGAATAAAGGTTTTTTTTATCATTGAGTCTTTGAACACCATCCTGTGTTTGTGATGAAGGCAGGGACTTTGTCTTGGTATTAACAGATTAATATGGATGCAGAAGGATTTGCTTAATGCGTTTGATAATCAGCACAGCAACTTGGAACGAGCATGTGAATGTATAGTTAATTAGGGCTGTGTACAGTCTGTCAGTTAAATGGTGTGTGTTTAGGACTAAAGAACAGGGAAATGTACAAGGCTGTTGATTTTATAAGTAGGAAAGTCATTATATGAACAGTTACACTGGTTAGGCCGTTCTGGTGGTTTACTGGGTAGAGACAAATCTATACACGGCTTGCTAATGTCCCATCTCAATTTTGAAACAATGGCCTTACTTCAAAAGTATGTCATTTTGTGCCCTAATTGTTTTTAAGGCACTACTGAATGTCACACATCATTGACTACTGTGGGGTTTGTGTTTGTGGGTTTGTGCAGGGTTTGTGTTTCCTTTAGTGGTCTGTTGTGTGTGTGCGTTACTATGGAAGCTGTCACAATACATGGCTTTTAAAGGCAGACTATGGGAAGACTGTGATACTCTTGTGGAGGATGAGAAACGTGTTGCTACCCCACGCTGCCCCTGTTTCCATGAGGCCTCCAGCTCAGGGTTGGGTCATGTCCCGTAGGTGAGGTTAGTCTGCTGGTGTGGTGTTGGATGTCAGTTACTGTGATCATGATGACAGGCCTGGAGGGCAGCCCTGCAGGACCGGCGCTCAGGTTTGCTAGAATGTTCTTGTGTACAAGTTCAGTAGTACGATCAGTATGACTTTCAAGCAAGCCTGCAGTTGGTTATCAGCCTGTTTTCTGTGTAACCAAAGGAACAATACGGTGGCCTGTTACGTGTGACTCAACTGTCTTGCAGGGTTTCGGGTTTGAGATTAGCCTTTCTGGCGTTTTTAAGGAAGTCTAATTTAGTCACACCGTGACCTATTTTTCAACTTTTCCGTCAGTGTCCTATATTCTCTGTTTGGAAATTGTGTTGATAATATTTTAATTATTACATTCATCAAATAGGACTTGATAGTTGAAAGGACTGAGGTTATGTCTGAACAATTGCTTCTTACAAGATGTTTTATAGGCCAACATAGAGTACAGTCACATTCAGGGTGTATAAATTGTCTAATGTATTTTCAGTGTGGCCAGGCATCTCTTATTAATGCTGTGGTTTCAGCATAGCTGAATTAAACAGCTCTGCCCAGTATCAGAGAAACAAAACACTCTGTGTTCATCAGATGTGCTTCCTCTGTCTCTACAATACCTTCCTTTCCAGCAGGGTTCCATTCTGTGAGAACTCGAGACGGAAATGTTTACAAAGAGCATCTCCTGAGTGTCTTAGGCTCTCTGGGATTCAGTTGACAGTGTGTTTTGTCTGAGCGAGGCCAGAGAGACCAGTAATCTGTGGATTAAGTTGGCAGGTTGGCGCTAGGTGACAGGCAGAAGGGGCGGTGGAGCGAGCAGGAGAATCAAGTGTTTAGACGGGATTAGTCTGGGACTCTACACACACTAGGGGCCAAGACATCCTTCCTTTTAATCTCACCCCGTCTTTCAGGAAGCAAACAGGAGAAAACACTGTCCAACGTTCCTTCACAGCCAACTACAGTATGTCACCGTGTGGTATGCGTTACGCGAGCATTGCACACACTCTGGTCTTCTAGATTTGTCAAGTGCATCACAGGCAAGTTCTCACTAACTGACATAGACACTATTTATGGTACAAGTGGGGTAAATAACTAGGCTTTCCATGTTTATCCCTAGATGAGTGCAGACAGTTGGCTTGGCCAACTCTGAACCCTGAACAAGGGAAGTCTCCTTAAAAGGATGTGGACGTGCTTGCTTCCTCGTTGTGACATCACACACACAGAGCCAATGGAGATTGTTATCATCCATAACTTCCTGTTTATTCATGTCTGCTGGTCTCCATCCAGGCCTTCAGGAGAACGGCTGATTGGACACATCTTTCCTGGGGGTACAGAGGTAGCCAATGGTTAGGAGGGGTAGGGGTGACCAAGCAGGCTTCAGGCACAGATGTCTTTACACTCACAATGACAGTTAAGGCTTCAGCCAGTGAAGTGACTTGAGCTGTCTGACTTGGCTATATTGCCTAATCATATTTTCTCTTCAAGCCAAGGCATGTTAAGTTGAAATAATACCTGGTTGGTGTGTGTGGCCTGTTTTTAAAACACGGATGTGGATTGATATAGTAAAGCACAGTACTGAAGAAAAAAAAATACCAAGCACTATATTTTATTTAAAAAGAATTTCCCCCCAAAAATACAAGAAGTGTAATGAGATCTTGTTAATAAATAGGTCCTCATACACATTTTTCCATGATTAAACAAGCGAAATCAGAAGCGAGAGAGCCTGATGACATTTCCTGGTTGTCAAGGCCGTTTACTGATGAGAGGAATGCGGCCCCTCATCGTTTAATGACATGACGTGATTGGACCAAATGAGCGTGCGCTCACTTCTGTCAAGCTGCATCATCAGAGCTGTCTAGGACAGACACTCACGAGGAGCGGAGAATGAGAGGGGGATGGTTCAGCAGTAAAGTGCCCCCAACAGGAAGTAATCCTGGGTGATGCTCTTTACCCCACCGTCCTGTAACAGGGAGTCCCTTTGTCACCATTCACCACCAGACCCCAGATATGGAAGATATGTAACTTGATATATTCCAAAGGAATTTATCCCTCAATGACCATTTACCTCAAGTATGCAGATGCCTTGAGCTATAAACATCCTTTCTACGTCCCTAACCCCGTGCCACGCTTTTACCAACGCTGTCAGATGGTGTCTTTCCGGTCACTTCTCAAGCTCTAGTCTTTAGTTACCCCACTGGACAGAGACGTACTGCAAAGAAAAACACGCATCGCAACTGGAAAACAAACAGCTAACTTTGCCCGCTGGAATTCCTTCCTGCAACCAATCTCCTGTTTTCCCCTGTGGACCACACTTGAGTAACTTCCTGTGGGTGCTTGCTTAACATGTTGTGTTGTGTTACTGTAGTCGACTACCAGGAGCTGCTACACAAACTGCTACCAACTTAAAAGCTGCAGGAACCTTTCTCCTATTCTGAGATGAAAGGCATGAGCCATTTGCTTGTTTCTCCGCAGGGAGAACAGAAACCAAGGCGCTTTAAAACCGATTGGAAACATCTGGAAAACCTTCACCAAAGTATTTTTAGCACAGATGACGCTTGGATCTGCCATGGTTCCTTCAGAAGGAACCACAACAGCTTTTTTGCCAAGGAGAACATGCCAGTTTCATGTTGGTTATGTTAAATGACACTTGTGTGTTACAGTAATGTGTTTTTTTTAGAACCTCCAAATTCAGCTCTCTGGTGTGGGAGTAAATGTGCTGTCGCAGTAATAACACAGGTGCCGGGGCCCTGGCATGCTTGTGCTACGAAACAGAAACTGCTATGCGTTCAGCAGAACTCCCATCAAACACCACTTTCATTCCAGTTGCTGGTTCACCGAGTTTTACTAGTTGAAAACCACAATTTCACGTTGAAATCTTTTGTTTGGGGTGTGCCCTGGTAGTTCACCCAATAAGTGCACATACCATGTAGGCTGAGGCCTTACCGCAGGTTTGAATCTACCCTGGGCCCTTTGTGCCCTCTCTCTCTCTCTCTCTCTCTGTCTGTCTGTCTGTCTGTCTGTCTGTCTGTCTGTCTGTCTGTCTGTCTTTCCTGTCACATTTCACTTAAAAACTGTCCAATCGAGTATGAAAAATACCCACAAATATATCTAAATTGTTGATTGCTCTTCCTCCCTGGGATGTTTATAGGAGGCCCTAAGTGTTATTTATCTTGCTCTGGTGCATACACACAGTTGATGACCAACTTTGTTTGATGTGAGAAAGCTGCAGCTGCTGTTTGTGTGTGGTGAGTGTTGAGGCTGATGTACGCTCTCCATGCAACAGCTGTCAATAAACTGCTTCCTTCCCATTTTCTGTGTGAAAGGGAACTGCAAAGAACGTTTGGCCCGTTATCCTACCCAGCACACAGTTCTGTAGTGTACTGCTCAATACACATCCGACTTATGTTGTGGATGTTCTGTTTTGTTTATGCTTCTCAAACTCCCTATCTAACGGCTTTCCCTTTTCAGACAGATAGCTTCTCTCTACAGTACATTGTACGGTTTAACGCTGAATTTCTTGACCCAACCAACGTCCACTAAGTTTAGCTCAACCTCTATTCTCAGAGTTGCACTTGGTTTTAACATTCAGGCCAGCCAGTGTTCTGACACAGACTGGTTCTGTTTCTACAGACAGGCTTTATTATCTGACCACATCCTTACGTGAGTCTGGGTGAGGCGCTGCCCGTCAGATAGCTTGACTCACAGCGATCTCCCGGGCATGTGAGGAGCGGAGACTTGGCCTGGTTAGCCTGACGTCTTTAGCCATGTTGCTAACTGGCTTCGACACCCTGTTTGACATGAGAACTTGGTCAGTTTTATCAGGGTTGTGATTACGGGTGAGAGGAATTGGAAGGGCATAATCATGTCAGTGACAATATGTTGGTGTTACATCTCTGCTTCCATGGGTACTGATTGGTCGGTGTAAATTGGGTGATAATTGTACTCTTCACAATGGAGATCCAGAAATATTGACGTATGAATCCTTTTTGCGGTGTGACCTCAAGAGCTATTCTAACCTCCACTTAGTCAGAAAAGGAGTTTGTTTCTCTTATCCTCTCTTTGTCACGTCTGTCAACGCTTTGGGGCATTAAAATACTCGCTCATTTTGGCCGGTTGGCATCCAGGGCGTGGGAGCCAGGCTTACAGAGAACCCAGGCCAGACTGGCATCCAGCTGGTGGCATTGTGTCCTGTGATGGGGCGGTCTGGTGGGTCTGAGAACTGTCAACATAGTCCAGGGACTGGAGTGATGGGGGCCAGGCCAAGCTTGTCTTTATCCAGGGGACAGTTGCTGTGTGGGCCCCTGGGGGCTCACGAGGCCTGGCTGAGCCGGCCCGGGAAGGTCCCTCTATGGATCCTAGTTTGAATTTCTCTTGGCTGTGAAGCCCAAGTATTGATGAGTCGCTCACCTTGTTGACCCGATCCAGATAAGGTGATGTGGGTAGAGGTTAATGTTAACTCCTGACCATCCTTGACCTGCCTGTCATCTTCTCCTTTCTCTCTTGTTTCGATCGTTGGATTGATCTACCTTTAACCCCCTCCGAACCGCAAATCTCAATCTCTCGCTGCGGCAGATGGTGTTGTTGTACTGTACTCAAGGTCGTGATGTTCAACAGAACTTTGTGACAACGCTCGGAAACATCACCCTCGACGATGACGTTGCGATGAAAGATGTTGCGGGATCTCCAGAGAAAAGTCGCCTAATTTGAAATCCAGCTGAATTAGAATGTTTTTTTGATGTAACTTTGGGTCCATCTGGGTCATTATAAATAGCTGTGGAGGATAGGAGCAGGCAGAGGAGACCTCTCCTGTCTCAGCCCAGTTAACATCACTGTTCCAGGAGATACAGGATGTGTGGAAATGCAGACGACCCAGGATTTCAGAAGCTCTCTGTCACCGACATCATGGTTTACTTTGACAACTGCAAGAAGGTAGTTTTCATTTTTAGGGAATTGGCTTGTTTTTGTCAGACTGAGGTTGGTTTCTTTTGTCATGTTCAGGTGTGTGGTTATTTGGAGGATTTGTTTGCGGGCGGGGGAGGGGGGGTTGAGAGGTTTCTCAGGTTGTGCAGTACTTGTCATTCGCTGACTGGAAACCCACATATGGTAGTAATGGGTGTGCTGCCTGGGGTATTCTGGTCTTAAAGGAAGTGAATGGGTGTGTGCATGAAGTTGCACGACTGTGTGAGTCAGCGCTCTCACTTCCTCCAGGAGCAGATTCAATACGAGACACAGCTCTTTGTTTACTTATCTGGCACCAACTGTAAACTCTTCAAAATGATGGTGCGCCTTTATGTTAAGTGTATAATAACTGCCATGTAACTACATAGCATTGGCTATAGCACCAACATGCAGTGACACAGGAACTGTTAGGAAGGTGTGATTGGTTGATCTTGGTGTGATGATACATGCCCACCCCAATGTTAAGTAGATGAACGTGATCTTGTTTCGGTAACGCAACATTCCACTGTCCCTTTGCAGCCTCCCCTCACCCCCCTCCCCCTCACCGCCCTCCCCTGTCCTGGGCCTTCTTGCTCTGGTGTGATAACCTGTAACCACTAAGCCTTGACGTAGGCAGAGCCTGTGTATCTAGTGTTAGTTTGCTAGGCTGATACATGGTAGTTGTGAAGCTGATACATGGTAGTTGTGATGCATGGTAATGTACACTTATTGGAAAGAGTTAGCCTACCTAAATAGTTTGATCAGTGAAGCGGTATTCAGGGTGGTGTGCAGCATGCTCTAGTAGACATAGCATCTGTATCTCTGATCTCTGTATCTCTGGCACCCTAAGCTTCTGTGTTCCTCATTCAACAGCGTCACGCTGTGTTCATCTTGTCTTGTTTTTCCTGTTCCTGTCAGTTGCATTTGAATTTGTTAAGTCAGGTTCATGAACACACTCAACGTTCCTCCAGACTGAGTTCCCAGGGCTGTGTGGGCCTGGTTCCAGGGTGCACAGGGCTGAGGGGTGTAGCTGTGTCAGGGCTGAGGGGGATAGCTGTGTCAGGGCTGAGGGGTGTAGCTGTGTCAGGGCTGAGGGGGATAGCTGTGTCAGGGCTGAGGGGTGTAGCTGTGTCAGGGCTGAGGGGTGTAGCTGTGTCAGGGCTGAGGGGTGTAGCTGTGTCAGGGCTGAGGGGTGTAGCTGTGTCAGGGCTGAGGGGTGTAGCTGTGTCAGGGCTGAGGGGGGTAGCTGTGTCAGGGCTGAGGGGTGTAGCTGTGTCAGGGCTGAGGGGGGTAGCTGTGTCAGGGCTGAGGGGGGTAGCTGTGTCAGGGCTGAGGGGGGTAGCTGTGTCAGGGCTGAGGGGGGTAGCTGTGTCAGGGCTGAGGGGGGTAGCTGTGTCAGGGCTGAGGGGGGTAGCTGTGTCAGGGCTGAGGGGTGTAGCTGTGTCAGGGCTGAGGGGTGTAGCTGTGTCAGGGCTGAGGGGTGTAGCTGTGTCAGGGCTGAGGGGTGTAGCTGTGTCAGGGCTGAGGGGTGTAGCTGTGTCAGGGCTGAGGGGTGTAGCTGTGTCAGGGCTGAGGGGGGTAGCTGTGTCAGGGCTGAGGGGGATAGCTGTGTCAGGGCTGAGGGGGGTAGCTGTGTCAGGGCTGAGGGGTGTAGCTGTGTCAGGGCTGAGGGGGGTAGCTGTGTCAGGGCTGAGGGGGATAGCTGTGTCAGGGCTGAGGGGGATAGCTGTGTCAGGGCTGAGGGGGGTAGCTGTGTCAGGGCTGAGGGGGGTAGCTGTGTCAGGGCTGAGGGGGGTAGCTGTGTCAGGGCTGAGGGGGGTAGCTGTGTCAGGGCTGAGGGGGGTAGCTGTGTCAGGGCTGAGGGGTGTAGCTGTGTCAGGGCTGAGGGGGGTAGCTGTGTCAGGGCTGAGGGGGATAGCTGTGTCAGGGCTGAGGGGGATAGCTGTGTCAGGGCTGAGGGGGGTAGCTGTGTCAGGGCTGAGGGGGGTAGCTGTGTCAGGGCTGAGGGGGGTAGCTGTGTCAGGGCTGAGGGGGATAGCTGTGTCAGGGCTGAGGGGTGTAGCTGTGTCAGGGCTGAGGGGGATAGCTGTGTCAGGGCTGAGGGGGGTAGCTGTGTCAGGGCTGAGGGGGGTAGCTGTGTCAGGGCTGAGGGGGGTAGCTGTGTCAGGGCTGAGGGGGGTAGCTGTGTCAGGGCTGAGGGGGGTAGCTGTGTCAGGGCTGAGGGGGGTAGCTGTGTCAGGGCTGAGGGGGGTAGCTGTGTCAGGGTGCAGCTGTAGCTGCATTGTTACCCACACTGCATCCCCCGCCTGGAGGGAGATGGAGGACTTATCTAGCTGTTCATCAGGCAGGCAAATTCTTTTACCAGGGACAATGGTTTTGAATCACCTGAAAACAATGACACTATTTCCCCTGCAAGTATTTTCTGCAGTGTGAACGGTCATTTCCAGACTGCCACGGCAAGTTGTTACATGACGGATTATTACACAACTGGGGTAATTCAAGATGATGATGTCTGTGTTGAGATAATGTGTATTTATGTTTGTATGTAGGCATACAGACGAGTACTTTTCATTCCAGTGTTTGGACTCGCCGTGTCAGTGAGGCTAACCGGCTCTAAGGCTGTGTGGGACCGACGATCCCCACCTCAGAGCAGCACTAGCAGGTGTCCACCTGGGAGACCATCCCCACCTCAGAGCAGCACTAGCAGGTGTCCACCTGGGAGACCATCCCCACCTCAGAGCAGCACTAGCAGGTGTCCACCTGGGAGACCATCCCCACCTCAGAGCAGCACTAGCAGGTGTCCACCTGGGGGACCATCCCCACCTCAGAGCAGCACTAGCAGGTGTCCACCTGGGGGACCATCCCCACCTCAGAGCAGCAGTAGCAGGTGTCGGCCCCCCTCATGCTGGATCAGCAGCCTGTAACCATGTCTTGGCTACTGTCTCTTTTAAAGCCTGTTTCCTGCTCCCTTCTAAACCAGTCTTTCTCTTGGTTTTACTGCTCACTGTGTTTAATCATCTGAGCTTTGGAGGTGACGCACACAAGATGATGATGATGATGATGATGATGATGAACAGAGTGACTTTTTAAGTGGTCTTCTTTTTTTATGTGGTTGTGAAAGGAGCTGTGTAGAGGATGTGGGATTGCTGAATGTTGTTGGAAGAAAACCTGCCCCCTGGTGGAGGGTCTGGGTGCTTCCAGGTCTAATTTAGTCTGAAGAGTTTTCAGTGTGGAGGTTGTGGCAGGAAATGTCATCCCTTGCTCTCTTGACTCTTGTAAGTGACACTCTCCCCCAGAGAGCTGACGGGACACAAACATGGCCGCCTGACGAGGAAAAAGCATGTCACATGACGGTTCAGATTCTCATTATTTGTACTTGGCCCTGACACAGCAGTGGAGCTTATTTCTGAGGCGCTTGCGTGTCACCATTACTAACGTGAAACCTTAACAGGTAAAAGGAACTAGGTACAAGGAAGCAATGTTAAACTGAGTAATGGATAACTAAGGAATGTTTATCTGAGTCATATTTTACTGAGGTAAAAAAAAACGACTTCTTGTTCAGTAGAACCACAGCAGCCGGTTCTCATCATGTCCCTTCACTCCATCCAGTCACTACCTTTGGTTTACAGAACCTTTCACTCCATCCAGTCACTACCTTTGGTTTACAGAACCTTTCACTCCATCCAGTCACTACCTTTGGTTTACAGAACCTTTCACTCCATCCAGTCACTACCTTTGGTTTACAGAACCTTTCACTCCATCCAGTCACTACCTTTGGTTTACAGAACCTTTCACTCCATCCAGTCACTACCTTTGGTTTACAGAACCTTTCACTCCATCCAGTCACTACCTTTGGTTTACAGAACCTTTAGAACCTTCAGAACCAGACGCCTCTATCCAAAGCAGAGGAGTTCATCAGAAAGGCCTTTCCTAGAAGTGTCTGTCTTGGCAGGGAGACAGGGACTTCTCTGGAACATGCAGAAGCTCAAACAGCCTGGTCCTGTTCAGACCATCTGTGTTGACATCCAGGTCCATACAAACACTCGTACAGTATGACAGTGAGCCCAGTTCGTACTGCAGTAGGCGGGGTCAGAGAAGTTCACTGGAACATCAAAACATCACATTCCGTACCATCAGCTACTAAAATAAGGCTGACAAGCAGCGTCATGAAGGTATTCACAGATGTCAACACCTGAGATCCAACCGACATCTCTCAGAGACCCTATAAACTAAACGTGACACCAAACAACCACGTCGATTCTGCCCACTAGCGAATGAATAATACTAAAACTTCCCTATTCGTAACCACGTTGATGAAAGCATGTGGTTTATGTGCTAATAGCTTCTCAGTTGTTGCGATGGATTTTAAAGTATCACAAGTTCCAAAGAACTTCTCTCTTCAGTTCAGTCTCTTTCAGTTCAGTCTTTCTGTCCTGTCAATAAGCAGATCTCCTCCATGCGTACTGAACAGGTCTGTGAATATCACTGGTCTGGCAAAGGTAAACGCCTGTGTTTGTGTTCAGGGTCTGACTGTGGTTAACCTACTGTAGACAGGGTGAAAAACTGGTAGAAAACAGCCCAAATACAGTTATCAGAAGTTTGGATCAGTGTTTCAGGCTGAATAGGACCTAAACAGGAAACGGGTCCTGTACCAGATTACTCAGACCCCCTCAGGGTTCTAGAAAGAAGGAAGCACACTGTGGAATCGAGTTCTTCGCTGCAGCGTGGACTGGAGTTCAAAGGTCAAGTTGTTGGATTCTTAAACGTGTCTGGATTGTGTTACCAACAGACAGGCCTCTGTCTTTGACCAGATCCCCAGAGGGTTCTCAAACGCTGCATGGAGTTTGAATGTGAAGTTGAAGACCAGGAGAGTTTGGAAGGCATGGGAAGAAACAGAGGACATGAGTCCCTGGTGTCGGAGCTCCGAGTGTGTTGTGTGTGTTTGTTGTGCGGGGCTTCCTGTGGCCCAGGCACCAGCGTGACGCTGAGGAAACGCAGTGAGGAGGGGCATGCAGTGAGAAGGGGCATGCAGTGCTCAGGGGCATGCAATGAGGAGGGGCATGCAGTGAGGAGGGGCATGCAGTGCTCAGGGGCATGCAGTGAGGAGGGGCATGCAGTGCTCAGGGGCATGCAGTGAGGAGGGGCATGCAGTACTCAGGGGCATGCAGTGAGGAGGGGCATGCAGTGAGGAGGGGCATGCAGTGCTCAGGGGCATGCAGTGAGGAGGGGCATGCAGTGAGGAGGGGCATGCAGTGCTCAGGGGCATGCAGTGCTCAGGGGCATGCAGTGAGGAGGGGCATGCAGTGAGGAGGGGCATGCAGTGCTCAGGGGCATGCAGTGCTCAGGGGCATGCAGTGCTCGCTGTCTCTCCTGCCCTGGTGCCCCCGCCCAGAGCCAGCCAGTCCCCAACCACATTCTGACAGCCTCTGGGGCAGGAAGGAAGTGCTTACACACACACACACACACTTGCTCTCACATACGCTCTCACACACTCTTGCTCTCTCACATTCTCACACACTGTCGTTCTCTCACACACACACTCACACACTCTCTGAGAGAGATCCTTTTAAGGAAAAGGCCCAGCTCCTGCCTGAGACAGCCTCACATAAATACACATGAAAGCACAGCCTATCCCACGACTGGGCCAACACAGAAATGCACAAACAGAAATACTCTCATATGTAAAAAGATAAATTCTACTTGTTCAGCCTTCTTTTCAGATTTACCACTGGGAGTGTATGACTACAGAATTTACAGTACCACAGTCAATAACCCATGATTATTTTAGATTCAAGACCGAAGTAGCACTGACTCAGTCAAGCCTTTTACATGACAACCCATCTACTACACTAGAGTATTTCTGCTTGAAATCCTTCAATTTGTCTAGATGGGGAGGCTTTGGTAAAGTGCTCAGCAGTACAACAGGGTTCTAGAAGCAGGAAGTCTGGTTCCATGACCATCTGTACTTTTACTGATGTGATGTGATGACCTCATTTTAACAATCACTCTCTTCTCCTCCTCTCCTCTTCTGTCTTTCTCTCTTTCCCCCCCCAGGCTGAGGCCCGGCTGGCAGCTAAGCGGGCAGCCCGAGCAGAAGCCAGAGAGATCCGGATGAAGGAACTGGAGAGACAGCAGAAAGAGGTATGGGTCAGCTGGTCACGTTCAGCAGCATCTTCTCCCTCACACCATCTCAACCAGCCAGTCCACACAGCTTTCTATGGTCCCACAAAGACAAACACAGAAGTTACTGTATATGCAGTACTGTCCGAACCTGGGCGCGAGACTCAAGCGCTGTCTGAATAAGACTACATCCACTGTGACCCTTGTCACATGATAAGGGTCTAGATCGGGAGCCCCTAGTCGCATGACAGCTCTGGGGTTGGTCACCGGCGTTTCCTGTGTGAACGGTGAGTGTTCACACAGCAAGGCCTTTCATCTGATGCCAGGGCGGGGTCAGAGGTGGCTGGTGTGAACTGCCAGCTGTAACCTCCATGATGCTCCTCCGCAGTACCGTAGATTCCACAGCTGGGGAATCAGACCCTGCAATTGAGACCCTTACTGTCATTTACTATGCACATGAACAGTGATGACATTAGAATGTAGGGGATCTGAGGTTTGCCCTGGTGAACCACACTCCTGTTGAACCCAGCAGGAGAAGAAAGTCAACAACAAGGATCGTCATGGTTATGTGAGCTTCTTTTCAGCCAATGGGAGCCTTAGTCTTCTCTTCCTCAGGACCAGCGCTGGTATTTACGCTGCGACTTAACTGGTCTAAAGTTGTTAACCCTGCTCTGCTCTGCACAGCTCGTCTACCTTGTCCTGGGGGGTCGAGCCCCTCCACTCACCCATCCCCACTAAGCTGTCCCACAGCTTCATCACATTTCCAACGTTGATGCAGCCCGAGACAGCCCAAGTCAGGCAGGAATTAAAAAGAACTGAAAAGCGTGTGATCACTACTTATTCTCGAAGAGCAACAAGAAACTTGAAACTGTTCATAGATGGTTGACATGGTGTCTGCCCCTCACTGGGGTTTAGTAATGAGAGAGCTTTGTTTGGGCTGGGCACTGAGCCATGTGACCAGCTGGGTCGCCCCCCTGCTGGGAGGGCAAGTACTTACTTTGTTTCTAAGGATCTGGCAGCCGACAAGCAGATCCTGTCAGGGACTTAGTCATTACTGTGTCAAGCAGGCTTCGGAAGGATTCCAGTGCATCTGTCAAAACTGATCAATGTACTCATCACTGAGGAATTATCTGTATGTTTCTCAGGTTGTGATTTGACCAGAAGTTCTTGAATTATTATATTAAACAATAATGGATCCTGTCCATGAACTTTTGTGACTTTGCTGCAGAATATCCCTTGGGTATCCCTTTCAGATCACTTATTTTGTTGGCACTTTCTATCCCATCATATTGAACAGAGGTCAGGCCTTTTGGCCATAGGAAGTTGTGCTAAGGATGACAGTTCAGATTTGGTGTACTGTTTGATCGTTCAGTTTGGCAGTCAGTGGTGTGTGTTTGTGCTTCTCTGGTTCAACACCTCTGATCTCTACCTGAGCGAGCCCCACATTTCTTGGTTCTCTATTCTTAGCCGTCAGTAATCTCAGAGGAGGCCTCACAGAATCACACTCACTGCTTTACGAAAACGATTCAAATCACAGGATAAATAATGTTCCCTGTGGCGCAGTGTAACTGCCTAACAATCTTAACTCCAACAAACTCTCCAGTCGGTGATATTTAACATCCATCCTTGTAATTGAACAAAGCGGATACGTTCATAAACAAACTCGATCACTTTCTTGGCCAGACTCATGGACACAAACACACACCACCCTGTCATACTCACCAGATTAACAGTCAATGCTACGCCCAGTCTGGTCAGGAGGTGGGTGTGTGTGTCTTTAAACCTTGAACCAAAGTAGTTCCAAAGTAGCTTAGCTGGGCTCCTTTCTGAAGCCAGAGGTGGACTAGCAGCAGCTCAAAAGCGCTCTGACGACGGCAGGAACAAACCAGGGACGGCTCCTCTTCCAGGACCTCTTCTGGACACGGCCTCTCATGCTCAGGGGGAGGAAACAGGGCCAAGGGTTCGGACATGTGTGTGGATCAGGGCTGCTCCCTCCGCAGGGAGGCGGTCTGAGCCCCGGAGGTTCTCCTGCCGTGATCCCGTGTCCCCGGCCGGCCGGCGGGTCCAGGGCCCTATGGCTCACCCGGGGCAGGGCCCCTGAGCCCGGAGGCACGGCTGGGCGGAGGCTGGCAGGCAGGGGGGTGAGGGCTGCTCTCTGGAGGCGCCCTGCCACCCCCCCGAGGAAAAAGGTGGGTCCAGAGAGGGAGACGGGTCAAACGGATGCATGGGTGTTTTTAAGGAGATGTGTTGGGGAGTTTTTCATGCTTTATTGGACGGTTTTGCAAGTTTAATGTGAACGGAAAAGTAGGGAGGGAGAGTGGGGAAGACGTGTAGCAAAGGACCAAGGCCTGAGTCGAACCCTGGCCGCTGGGGTGAGGCTTTGGAACTGAATTTAGACTGAATTTGTCTCATATCTATGACTGTTGCTTAGCAACTTGTGGCGCAAGCAACTTGGGTTTCCAGTCAACTCACCAACTAAGTGCACAATATGATGGCCAGTTTCCTTGTGTATATGGGCCTTTGGAAACTCGTTACAGCAAGGTTGCATGAACTGTCATGTCAGTACATAGCAATACCCACACAGTTGCATCATCATCATACATTGGAACTGCGGTGCAGTTGCTTTCACTAAAGCTTATTTGAGCTTTCCCAGGGGTAAGAGGACTTTAATATTGATCTTGTTTTGGAAACATCTTTACATCCACTTACCTCTCACACCCCTCCCCCATACTGGGCCTAATCATTCTTATGTTTTCACATAGGACTTACATGGTAGTTAATGTAACCTTAAGTGTTGCCGAAAGTGTTTCTGTGAGAGACGACTACAGGAACTAGTTATGGTTGTCTGCTCCTAGATTCTCCCTCTGATCTTTTCTAACAGTGATGAGAGGAAGGTATTAACAGTTCTTTATTGAAACTATTACGTATAGCGCAGAGGTCAGACCTAAATCATCCCAGCTGGACAAGCTTCCAGAAGCTACATTGTTTCAGTCCTTAAATAGGCTTCACCTCCAAAGACAAGGCAGATATCATGTTTAATCACAACGTGTAGCGAGCTGAAAAGCACCCGGGACGCCTAAATGCAAGTTTGTCTTCCAGTGAAACTACCGGCAGACATTGTCCAGCACTAAACATAACTAAGGACCGGTGTTTTTTGCTGCGGGTGGAGATTTCCTCGTCTGGTGCTCAACCTTTCCCTCTCAGCCTGGACCTGTGAGTTAACACCAGAGAGCTGATGAGGTCAGGAGGTGGTGATGTCGTAGTGATGACAGCGCCGCCGTACCACACAGTAAGACTAACTGTGGACAGAGGGGTCAGTTTAACCCTCCAGCGCTAGACTGCAGTAGAGAGACGCACAGAGAGACCGTTAAATCTGGATTAGCAGCTGAGCTGGGGAGGGAGAGCTGTGTCCTTTAAAACCAGACAGACCTGGATCTCCCTGACAGAGTACTGGAGGAGCATGGAGCCCTGCTCGGGATTTCATAGCAGGTCTTTGTTTAGCGTTGCAGGTGATTGTATTGATGCTGTTTGTGTCGTCGTTGTAGGACCTGCTTTACTTTAAACAACAAAGGGTTACGCTTTTTTAGCTCACTTAACTAAAGGGGTGCAAGCATTGAGGAGGCATTCATTAAACGGGTGAGTGTGTCAAGTTAAACACATCTGCAGGTGCGTGTGTCTGTGCGCGTGTGTGTGTGAGTGTATGGATGGAGGGTTGTCGTTTTTTACATTTGTCTACGGTCTTTTATTGAGGTTCAGCTGATTTCTGTGATTGCTTTGGATAAAGACATTGGGTCGCTGATATTTAAACAAAAGTTTTGTGACTGAAAGAAGTTTTACAAGTCTGTTATTGCAGAAATTATGGTTGTAGAAATAGTTTTGGTTGAATTGGTGCTTCCACAATATTATATTGACCTGCTCTACTCCTGCTATATCTATGGTCTACTCTATTCCTGCTCTACTTGACTCTACTCTACACTGACACCAGACTCAAAGAGCCGGCACATGCAGTCACATGCTCCGTCCCCCAGCCCTCTGTGTGAACCCTGGGGAGAGTCTGGGGAGGGTCTGGGTGGGCTGCTGGGTGGGCTGCTGGGTGGGCTGCTGGGTGGGCTGCTGGGTGGGCTGCTGGGTGGGCTGCTGGGTGGGCTGTTGGGTGGGCTGTTGGGTGGGCTGCTGGGTGGGCTGCTGGGTGGGCTGCTGGGTGGGCTGCTGGGTGGGCTGTTGGGTGGGCTGTTGGGTGGGCTGCTGGGTGGGCTGCTGGGTGGGCTGCTGGGGCCCGGAGACAGTGCGCCTGCACCAGGAGGCACATTCCACTCTGCTGGCCTGTACCTGTCCTCAGCAACATGCATCTGCTCTGCTCTACTCTGCTGGCCTGTACCTGTCCTCAGCAACATGCATCTGCTCTGCTCTACTCTGCTGCCCTGTACCTGTCCTCAGCAACATGCATCTGCTCTGCTCTACTCTGCTGCCCTGTACCTGTCCTCAGCAACATGCATCTGCTCTGCTCTACTCTGCTGGCCTGTACCTGTCCTCAGCAACATGCATCTGCTCTGCTCTACTCTGCTGCCCTGTACCTGTCCTCAGCAACATGCATCTGCTCTGCTCTACTCTGCTGGCCTGTACCTGTCCTCAGCAACATGCATCTGCTCTGCTCCACTCTGCTGCCCTGTACCTGTCCTCAGCAACATGCATCTGCTCTGCTCTACTCTGCTGGCCTGTACCTGTCCTCAGCAACATGCATCTGCTCTGCTCTACTCTACTGGCCTGTACCTGTCCTCAGCAACATGCATCTGCTCTGCTCTACTCTGCTGCCCTGTACCTGTCCTCAGCAACATGCATCTGCTCTGCTCTACTCTACTGGCCTGTACCTGTCCTCAGCAACATGCATCTGCTCTGCTCTACTCTGCTGCCCTGTACCTGTCCTCAGCAACATGCATCTGCTCTGCTCTACTCTGCTGCCCTCTACCTGTACATGCATCTGCTCTGCTCTACTCTGCTGCCCTGTACCTGTCCTCAGCAACATGCATCTGCTCTGCTCTACTCTGCTGCCCTCTACCTGTCCTCAGCAACATGCATCTGCTCTGCTCTACTCTGCTGGCCTGTACCTGTCCTCAGCAACATGCATCTGCTCTGCTCTACTCTGCTGCCCTGTACCTGTCCTCAGCAACATGCATCTGCTGTACTCTGTGTACCTGTCCTCAGCAACATGCATCTGCTCTGCTCTACTCTGCTGCCCTGTACCTGTCCTCAGCAACATGCATCTGCTCTGCTCTACTCTGCTGCCCTGTACCTGTCCTCAGCAACATGCATCTGCTCTGCTCTACTCTGCTGCCCTGTACCTGTCCTCAGCAACATGCATCTGCTCTGCTCTACTCTGCTGCCCTGTACCTGTCCTCAGCAACATGCATCTGCTCTGCTCTACTCTGCTGGCCTGTACCTGTCCTCAGCAACATGCATCTGCTCTGCTCTACTCTGCTGCCCTGTACCTGTCCTCAGCAACATGCATCTGCTCTGCTCTACTCTGCTGGCCTGTACCTGTCCTCAGCAACATGCATCTGCTCTGCTCTACTCTGCTGCCCTGTACCTGTCCTCAGCAACATGCATCTGCTCTGCTCTACTCTGCTGCCCTGTACCTGTCCTCAGCAACATGCATCTGCTCTGCTCTACTCTGCTGCCCTGTACCTGTCCTCAGCAACATGCATCTGCTCTGCTCTACTCTGCTGGCCTGTACCTGTCCTCAGCAACATGCATCTGCTCTGCTCCACTCTGCTGCCCTGTACCTGTCCTCAGCAACATGCATCTGCTCTGCTCTACTCTGCTGGCCTGTACCTGTCCTCAGCAACATGCATCTGCTCTGCTCTACTCTACTGGCCTGTACCTGTCCTCAGCAACATGCATCTGCTCTGCTCTACTCTGCTGCCCTGTACCTGTCCTCAGCAACATGCATCTGCTCTGCTCTACTCTACTGGCCTGTACCTGTCCTCAGCAACATGCATCTGCTCTGCTCTACTCTGCTGCCCTGTACCTGTCCTCAGCAACATGCATCTGCTCTGCTCTACTCTGCTGCCCTGTACCTGTACCTGTCCTCAGCAACATGCATCTGCTCTGCTCTACTCTGCTGCCCTGTACCTGTCCTCAGCAACATGCATCTGCTCTGCTCTACTCTGCTGGCCTGTACCTGTCCTCAGCAACATGCATCTGCTCTGCTCTACTCTGCTGCCCTGTACCTGTCCTCAGCAACATGCATCTGCTCTGCTCTACTCTACTGGCCTGTACCTGTCCTCAGCAACATGCATCTGCTCTGCTCTACTCTGCTGCCCTGTACCTGTCCTCAGCAACATGCATCTGCTCTGCTCTACTCTGCTGCCCTGTACCTGTCCTCAGCAACATGCATCTGCTCTGCTCTACTCTGCTGCCCTGTACCTGTCCTCAGCAACATGCATCTGCTCTGCTCTACTCTGCTGGCCTGTACCTGTCCTCAGCAACATGCATCTGCTCTGCTCTACTCTGCTGCCCTGTACCTGTCCTCAGCAACATGCATCTGCTCTGCTCTACTCTGCTGGCCTGTACCTGTCCTCAGCAACATGCATCTGCTCTGCTCTACTCTGCTGCCCTGTACCTGTCCTCAGCAACATGCATCTGCTCTGCTCTACTCTGCTGCCCTGTACCTGTCCTCAGCAACATGCATCTGCTCTGCTCTACTCTGCTGCCCTGTACCTGTCCTCAGCAACATGCATCTGCTCTGCTCTACTCTGCTGGCCTGTACCTGTCCTCAGCAACATGCATCTGCTCTGCTCTACTCTGCTGGCCTGTACCTGTCCTCAGCAACATGCATCTGCTCTGCTCTACTCTGCTGCCCTGTACCTGTCCTCAGCAACATGCATCTGCTCTGCTCTACTCTGCTGCCCTGTACCTGTCCTCAGCAACATGCATCTGCTCTGCTCTACTCTGCTGGCCTGTACCTGTCCTCAGCAACATGCATCTGCTCTGCTCTACTCTGCTGGCCTGTACCTGTCCTCAGCAACATGCATCTGCTCTGCTCTACTCTGCTGCCCTGTACCTGTCCTCAGCAACATGCATCTGCTCTGCTCTACTCTGCTGCCCTGTACCTGTCCTCAGCAACATGCATCTGCTCTGCTCTACTCTGCTGGCCTGTACCTGTCCTCAGCAACATGCATCTGCTCTGCTCTACTCTGCTGGCCTGTACCTGTCCTCAGCAACATGCATCTGCTCTGCTCCACTCTGCTGCCATGTACCTGTCCTCAGCAACATGCATCTGCTCTGCTCTACTCTGCTGGCCTGTACCTGTCCTCAGCAACATGCATCTGCTCTGCTCTACTCTGCTGCCCTGTACCTGTCCTCAGCAACATGCATCTGCTCTGCTCTACTCTGCTGGCCTGTACCTGTCCTCAGCAACATGCATCTGCTCTGCTCTACTCTGCTGCCCTGTACCTGTCCTCAGCAACATGCATCTGCTCTGCTCTACTCTGCTCTGCTCTACTCTACTGGACTCTGCTCTACTGGACTCTGCTCTACTGGACTCTGCTCTACTGTACTCTATGCTCTGCTCTGCTCTACTCTGTTGGACTCTACTCTGCTGGACTCTGCTATACTGTACTCTGCTGGACTCTGCTCTGCTCTCTTCTGCTCTACTCTACTGTGCTCTACACTGCTCTGTTCTACTCTTCCATGCTTGTTTAAGATTCAGTTCTTCCTGTCATTCATTTTTTTTCCTCCTTTTATTGAACTGTGTTTTTCCCTGGTTGATGTGTGGATCTCCCCTCCTGCCTCCTGCCTCCTCCCTGCTGCCTCTCCTGCCTCCTCCCTGCTGTCTGTCCTGTGGCTGTGTAGATCTTTCAGGTTCAGAAGGTAGGCCTCCTTTCTCTCCCCCACATTAATTCAGACCGTCGTTACAAACACTGCTGCATCAGCACAAGCTACATGAAACCTTTTTTACGCATGCTGTGTGTGGATGTGATTGACATGAAGGGCTGGGGACAGGATACTGTTCAGTCATAAATATACAGGCCGACAGAGAGAGACGTAGAGTGTGTGTGTGTGGTGAAAACCCTCTTCTTCATTTCTGTTAGTGCTGTTCTTTTCCTTGCCTCACCCCTTTCCATCCTCCCCATCCCTGCCTCCCTCAGAAATATTATGGCCTGGACACCAAGGTGGACAGTAAAGCAGATGCCAAATGGGGAGATATCGAACAGTGGATGGTACAGTCGCCTGGAGTGAAGTGATGGCTGAATGCTGAAAGGGTCTCATCACACTAAAAACATGTTTGCACTGCATGCTGTACTAACCGTTGGTTTAGACCTGAATGCTAAAGACTGAATCACTTTTGTACGCTAATTTATCAGAGGGAGAGAAGTCAGCTTCCTGTGTAGGTTTAGCTCAGATGTTTGTGTTGGGGTTAGATGTTCAGACTTTTCTATCTTTCTAAAGTATTTTGCTCTCAGCCTGTATTTGAAAGGAATGGCCTCCAGTAACCTTTTGAATAGCGGGTAATTTAGGATAATCTCAGATAAAAGGCTTTTATGAAAAAAATGCTGCTTTATCTTTTTCAGATCAGTTAGACCTAATTCATCTAATGTTGAAAATAATCCATAATATTGTTTGGAACGTTTCCATGGCTGTTTGAATCTGCTCAGCCACCTGTCTATGTTGTGAGACTGCATGAGCCTCATTTAGCCACACTGCTTCATTCTGATGATTTCAGACTATTTTTGTGTATTATAGTTTAGATCCCAGTAGACAGAGGGCATTCAGGAGGATCGCTATTTTGGGAGTTTATTTTAATATATCCTAAACGGAACACAACACAAGCTTATTTCCCTTTTTACATGTCGCACTATCACACACATTTAAACGTGTAAAATAGGACATTGTAAACTAGATTTGAGATACGAACATAATGTCCATTCCCTCCTCTGGTTGTGCTGCAGTGTAGGGTAGGACCCATTCCCTCCTCTGGCCGTACTGCAGTGTAGGGTAGGACCCATTCCCTCCTCTGGCCGTACTGCAGTGTAGGGTAGGACCCATTCCCTCCTCTGGCCGTACTGCAGTGTAGGGTAGGACCCATTCCCTCCTCTGGCCGTGCTGCAGTGTAGGGTAGGACCCATTCCCTCCT
This sequence comes from Hypomesus transpacificus, assembly GCF_021917145.1. Lineage (NCBI taxonomy): Eukaryota > Metazoa > Chordata > Actinopteri > Osmeriformes > Osmeridae > Hypomesus > Hypomesus transpacificus. The sequence goes on along the minus strand of NC_061082.1, from coordinate 1,063,067 downwards.
CTGGCCGTGCTGCAGTGTAGGGTAGGACCCATTCCCTCCTCTGGTTGTGCAGCAGTGTAGGGTAGGACCCATTCCCTCCTCTGGTTGTGCTGCAGTGTAGAGTAGGACCCATTCCCTCCTCTGGCCGTGCTGCAGTGTAGGGTAGGACCCATTCCCTCCTCTGGTTGTGCTGCAGTGTAGGGTAGGACCCATTCCCTCCTCTGGTTGTGCAGCAGTGTAGGGTAGGACCCATTCCCTCCTCTGGTTGTGCTGCAGTGTAGGGTAGGACCCATTCCCTCCTCTGGTTGTGCTGCAGTGTAGGGTAGGACCCATTCCCTCCTCTGGCCGTACTGCAGTGTAGGGTAGGACCCATTCCCTCCTCTGGTTGTGCTGCAGTGTAGGGTAGGACCCATTCCCTCCTCTGGCCGTACTGCAGTGTAGGGTAGGACCCATTCTCTTCTCTGGCCGTGCTGCAGTGTAGGGTAGGACCCATTCTCTTCTCTGATTGTGCTGCAGTGTAGGGTAGGACCCATTCTCTTCTCTGGTTGTGCTGCAGTGTAGGGTAGGACCCATTCTCTTCTCTGGTTGTGCTGCAGTGTAGGGTAGGACCCATTCTCTTCTCTGGTTGTGCTGCAGTGTAGGGTAGGACCCATCACTCAGAGCCCCTGCTAATGGTGGGAGTGACCCTGTCCACTGCCTCAGTGGTTTGCAGACAGCAGCACCACAACAGTGGTCACAGACACTGGTTTGATGGGTTTAACTGCATGCTTGGCTGCATGAGGGATTGATGCTGGGGGCACCTGGAGTTTCAGGCTTACTGGAGGGTCACTCCAGGATGTTCCAGTTTTCTGACGCTCAGTTCAGTTGGAGTGTTTGTGTTGAAGACCTTTCTGACATGTCCGATGTTATATCTACTAAACCTGAGTTTCACCCCCGTCCTCTTGACTGTGTTGTTGTTTAACTGTTGATGTCCTTCTCCTTCCTCCAGGAGGACAGTGAGAGGTACTCACGGCCCTCACGGAAACATACCTCGGTGTGTATCCATCCATCCGTCTCTCTTTCTCTCTCTCTCTCTCTCTCTCTCTCTCTCTCTCTCTCTCTGTCCGTCTATCTCTCTCTCTCTCTCTCTCTCTCTCTCTCTCTCCTTCCCAGTTGACCTCACTCTCTCCTCCCCTTCACCCTCCATGTTACCATGGTACCGAGTCAGCAAAACTTTGTGCTTCAGACAACAATCCACTCGATTCATTGAGAGAACATTTTATTCTGTTTACAATCTTGGCTATAGATACATTGCATAATGATGGTGGAATGTCAGAATAAATAAAGGCACTATTTGTATAGTTCTACATTGTCTTCTAGAACCAGAATTCATTGTCCCAGGACAATAACGAATGGCACACATTTCTTGACTAACTGATGGGTAAATATCCTGGTATATGGCAGAGACGAGAAATGTTATTGATTTTCTGTATAGATTTTATTATTGATTTTCAGTGATACATGTAAACAGTTGAAGTTTTCTGCTTTTTCACAAGGAGACGATTTACTAGGTTTCGATACAATTTGGCTGAAATGTTAAAAGCGCCAATTCATTTGTTTTCTTTCCCTCCCTTCCTCTCTCCTGTCAAAGATCTCCGACGATGATGAACGCATGTCTGTGGGCAGCCGGAGCAGTGTGAGGGTCAGTACCCCTAACCTTAACCTCTCCAACTCTCCTCTCCAACTGTCCTCTAGAACTCTACAACTGTCCTCTAGAACTCTACAACTGTCCTCTAGAACTCTACAACTCTCCAAATCTAGAACTTTCAAAATCTAGAACTCTCAAACTGTAGAACTCTCCTGCTCCTTTAGAACTCTCAAACTCTAGAACTCTCCTGCTCCTCTAGAATTCTCAAACTCTAGAACTAAGCCTCCAGCCCACTGTAACCCATGAGAACAGCTTGCCCATGCTGTAGCGAGCCTCTGTGATGGTTGTGAAGTTCCTGCCTGGTGACGATGCTGTCCTGTGTTTGTACAGTCGGACCTAGACACTCTGGGAAGCTACGCTGCAGGGGTAAGGCTCCCTGGCTACATGTACCTGTTGTGTACCATGCACAACCCAACTGCATGGCAACCTGTTTGTGAGTGGAGAGCAAAGTCACTAACATTTAGCTGTGATAAAGTTCTGAACACGAGACCAGGAGATTTGAGGCTGTCAGTCAGTAGGTGTTTTTTAAATCTCATTTTATATCAAATTGTTTGCCAGATAAAACTATCCTGCACCTTCTCTTGACTCAATCTACTTGCTTTGTACTTTTCTTGTGTTTAAAATCAAAATGTGTCTAATAGGCAGTTTGTGAGGGAGGGACCTCAGCATCGTCCTGGGTGTGACCAGGTTTCCTCCCTCAGAGCATAACTAGGGCTGGTTATGTGGGTACCTTGTGCTGATGTGGTAGATGGGTGGACTGTTCTTGTCTTGACTTGCCTGGCTAACATAAGTGCCAACCATCTAGTGCCAAAGCAAACACAAGCTCAGCTCTTTATAGTCGTCTCCTGTGATTTTAAGCTTAAAGGAATGTTGTCTGTTCAAATAGAGAGCAGAAATGACTGTGATTTGTAATCACTGGAAAATAATGGCTTGTGGAGGGAACGATTAAGGTTTGACGCAAACCGTCCAGCCAGCCCATAATAGGGAGAGCCTTAGGTTTATAACTGAAAAAGGATCGTTCTGAGGTATTAGTTGTTGTTCTGCACGTACAGTTTGTCCGGACCAGAGAGTGTGGTGTGGTGAATGTCTGACTGTGCGTGTGCTAACCAGGTCAGTAAAAGGTGTGTGTGTGTGTGTGTTGTACTTGGTGTTATCTTTAACATGCTAGCGGGCATAGGGGCAAGAGGGGGCTGTAGGTACAGCTGCTAGTTGCATGTGGTTTGGATCACCCACCAATCTCTCTGGTGAAGACTGGCAAACATCTTTATTCTGCTGTCCTCCAACCTCCTCCCCTCCTCCTCCACCTCCCCTCCTCCTCCTCCTGTCCTCCCCTCTCCTCCTCTTCCTGTCCTCCCTCCTCCCTCCTCCTGTCCTCCTCCCTCCTCCTGTCCTCCACCTCCCCTCCCCCTCCTCCTCCTCCTCCTCCTCCTCCACCTCCACCTCCCCTCCTCCTCCTCCTAGGGCTCCTCGTATTCTCAGAAGAAGTCAAAGAAGAAGAAGAAACACAAACACAAAGACAGAGATGTATGTAAAGAGAGGAAAGGATGTTTTAAAGTGTGCTCTCACAGAACCCCCTCCCCCACACACACACATCACTGATTGGTGCTTGTTCTCTGATCCTCACAGAGCAACGGCTATGACGATGGTTACAGTGCCGTATCCAGCAGGGTCAGTAGTGCTCTGTGGACGTGCTCTGTCACGCAGCGTGTCGTCGCTGTATGGAGTGTCACATGGTCGTTATTTTCAGTGCGGGTCATGCATATGCAGATCAGTTTGGATGGTGTGACATAGTGGAGATGCATATCTGTTCATCCCTGTCTTCATCCGCTGACCTCCTCTCTCTCCTCATCCTTTCTCCTCATTCTCCCTCTGACCTCCTCCCTCCTCATCCTCTCTCCGCCTCCTCTCCCTCCTCATCCTCTCTCTCCTCATCCTCTCGTCCTCCCTCCTCATCCTCTCTCCTCATCCTCTGGCCTCCTCTCTCTCCTCATCCTCTCTCCTCATCCTCTGGCCTCCTCTCCCTCCTCATCCTCTCTCTCCTCATCCTCTCGTCCTCCCTCCTCATCCTCTCTCCTCATCCTCTGGCCTCCTCTCTCTCCTCATCCTCTCCCTCCTCATCCTCTCATCCTCCCTCTCCTCATCCTCTCTCTCCTCATCCTCTCTCCTCCTCCTCTCTCCTCATCCTCCCTCTCCTCATCCTCTCTCCTCATCCTCTCTCCTCATCCTCTCTCCTCATCCTCTCATCCTCCCTCTCCTCATCCTCTCCTCATCCTCTCTCCTCCTCCTCTCTCTCCTTCCCTCTCCCCTCCTGGGGACCAGAGCTCCAGACTTAGTGATGACAGTAGGATGTCTCGTGACGACAGCAGGGTGATTCGCTCATCCAAACTAGACTTGACGGTGGGTGCTATGACAACCCCTCTCCCCTTCCTCCCTTTTGTTGATGTCCCCCTCTCTCCTATCCTGGTGGCAGGGGCGTGTCTGTGGTGGTGCGTGAGTTGAGACAGAGGGCTGTGTAGGGTCCTGCCAGCGTGTTGTCCTGCTGGGAGGGTGCTCTTCCTGTCCTCCCATGTGTCTGTCTGTGTGTGTGTGTGTGTGTGTGTGTCTCCTCTCTTTATTTCTCTTCCTCCTCAACGTTTTACTCATTCTCCCTCTTCTTCTCTTCTTGCACTGCTGCCTTCCTTCTCTTCTCTCCTCTCCCTCCCATCTCTCCCTCCCATCTCTCCCTCCCATCTCTCCCTCCTCCTCTCCCTCCCATCTCTCCCTCCCATCTCTCCCTCCCATCTCTCCCTCCTCCTCTCCCTCCCATCTCTCCCTCCCATCTCTCCCTCCTCCTCTCCCTCCCATCTCTCCCTCCCATCTCTCCCTCCTCCTCTCCCTCCCATCTCTCCCTCCTCCTCTCCCTCCATCTCTCCCTCCTCCTCTCCCTCCATCTCTCCCTCCCATCTCTCCCTCCTCCTCTCCCTCCCATCTCTCCCTCCCATCTCTCCCTTCTCCTCTCCCTCCCATCTCTCCCTCCTCCTCTCCCTCCATCTCTCCCTCCTCCTCTCCCTCCCATCTCTCCCTCCTCCTCTCCCTCCATCTCTCCCTCCATCTCTCCCTCCTCCATCTCTCCCTCCATCTCTCTCTCCTCCTCTCCCTCCTGTCCCTCCATCTCTCCCCCCTCCTCTCCCTCCATCTCTCCCTCCTCCTCTCCCTCCATCTCTCCGTCCCTCTCAGAGTTCCAGACTCAGTGATGACAGCAGGTTGTCTCGCTCCTCCAGACTGGACCTCCAGCCGGTGGGTGACTGACGCTGTTACTGATGTTATAGAAGCTGTTACTGATGTTACAGAAGCTGTTACTGATGTTACAGAAGCTGTTACTGGCTCTGGCCCAGTTCACTTTATTTCCTTCCACTCTGTTTATCACTCACTGGCTGTGTTACTTTCTCAACAAGCCTCCCTCCTCCATCTTCCCTCCACCCTTCTCCTTCCTCCCCCTGTTCTTATCGCAGGCAGCCTATGCTTCCTCTGACTTATACAGCAGCAATGGCCTGTCTTCCTCTAGACAACAAGGCTCTGCTTACAATGGCTACCAGGTCTGTACACACACACACACACACACACAACGTTTAAACTGGATAATACGGTTCAGATGCTGGTTATGGTTTTTTCTGTCTTCATTGCGACACACCGTGTGGTTTCTGACCCACCTACTGTAGTACTCCGGTCTCCTCAGTCAGATCTCCTACCAGCGGAAACACAGGGTTGGTGTTCCTCACCAGCCTATCTGAGAAGTGCACTTGTTTTCCACGAATGGGACATAGTCACCTGACAGTCACTTTGTTTTGAGCCTTAAAGCCGACACTGAATGTTTTCATTGTCACGTTTCCCCCAGTTTGCACTAGTGCGCCCCCTAGTGACTTTGCAGTGCACACACCTTCGGTTGCTTGGATACACATCTCCCCCTTCAGTAGTTCAGATACACATCTCACTCGTTTGAGCAGAAAGGCACAAGTAGACCAATCACACGTTATCCTCACTGTGTGGACTGCTTGATTGGAGCATGTATGTAGAAACAAAGAGTCGCCCTGTCCTCAAGTCAAATATACTGATTCAAACTTCACTTATCTGGTGTGTGTGTGCGTGCGTGCGTGCGTGTGTGTGTGTGCGTGTGTACACTCCAGGCCTCCTTGTACGAGGACAGTCTGTACAGTGTGTCTCGGAGGGTCACTGGCTCCAACTCTCGCGTAAGACTTTGACAGCATCGAAACTGTGTGTGTTAGTGTGTGATGGTACACTAAACTGGAGTGGACTCTGAAACGCATGAAGAGTTTCTGAAGATGCATCTTGAATGCCTCACTGATTGACTTTGTCATTAACCTCTGTTTGATACCTCTCAGTCGGCCGTGTGTGTGTGTGTGTGTGTGTGGTATATGGTCTGAAGATCTTACTAGGCTAGATCTTGATAACTGAGAGTGTAGCCTGGATCTCTCTCATGCTCCCTAGCGCCTTTGACACGTTTTGCAGTGCGTGTTCTTGACCATACTTGTCTTCCTAGATGTTTCTGGGGGTCGTTGTCTAATGACAGTCTGTGGTTGGGTGATGATCTTCCCTTCTCAGTAGCATGGTACTAAGCATGGCTGCAGCCTCAGCTGCTGTACGTGCTACTGAACACACAAACACCCTTCAGCACCATTAACTCTGGCGTGACGCGTGGGAACTCTCAGAGCAAGACCCATTTCCCTTTTCCCCTGCCCCATTTCCTGTTGCCTGCTGTGCATGAGTGTGTGTGTGTGTGACATTGCTTACGACAGGACCTGTGTCACTGAGTGTAGCTGATGGAGCGTGTGTGTTTGTGTGTGTGTGTGTGTGTGTTTGTCCAGCCCTCAGAGTACAGTAGCTATCGAGGCTCCAGAGCTTCCTCCAGGGCCAGCTCTGCCCGCGCCAGCCCAGTGGTGAGCTCCCCTCCCCAGTCACACACCTCCACCCTGGTCCCTATCAAGCATGTCTGGAGGGTTGGATCTGTCTGGGATTTCACAAGGTTTTAGGAAGTGTAAAAAAGTGTTATTAAGAGCAGAATACTTAAAAGGAAGATATCCCTTGAAAACCACTTGATCAGAACACAATACATTCAGGATGATACAGGACAGGCACCATATGATGTTTCAACATATATATTTGTACATGTTTTTATATATATAAACTGTCCCAGCCCCATGTGACAACAACCCTGTTTTGGCATGTGAGGTCGTTCTGGGAGCTGGTCAGTAGAAGCGCTGACACCGCTCTCCTAAATGTTTCTTGTCCATTGGCGCCCCCTGGTGGTGGTGCAGGAGGACGGCGGCTCTGTGGCCAGCTTCTTGCGCAGCGCGGCCCCAGGGGGGGTCCTGCCCAGAGACCTGGACCAGCTGTCCATCCCCAGCCTGTCAGACGTGAGTGGCCGTGTCACGCTGAACAGCGTCACGCCCGACGTCATACTGCCCACTTTGCTTTCCCTGTCGGTTGAAAGCTACATGGTGGTACCTTTTTAACGGAAGAAAATAACTATTTAACATCGATTTTAACCGACTGGGAAAGGACTGCTATCTTAAGGATGTCAGGTTGGCATAGCGACGGATGTGTCCTGGCATTCAAAAGCAGTTATGACGTCAGGACGGACACTTTTGAGCATCCGGGTGCTTTTGGCCTGAGGCCCCAGCATGGCTGCCTGGTCCGAGCTGTGGATCCTGGTGTCCTCCACCCTCCTGTCTGCCCCAGCAGGGGGAGGGGGCTGGCCTGCTAAGCCTTCTGTCTGTCTGGTTGTGCTCCCAGGACCCGTGTAATAAGTGTGAATTTGAGAAGGGTAGGGTAACTGAGTAACTTTAGAGGCTGTGTAGAGATATTCAAGCCATTTGTGACATGGTATGGAATGAGTGGATGATTAGTGGGCATGATGTATAATATGTCAAACTCACTACAGCTTACATGACTACTGACATTGTCTGTAATTCTTCCAAACACATGCTGGAGCTCTGGTTGAACAGCAGGGTTGTGTGTGTTGTAACAGCTTTGACTGCTGCGATGACTGGGCATGTCTTCCATCAGCCCCCCTCACAGCAGGGTTGTGATAGGATGGCATCGTAGTCGTGACTACTAACTCCTGGCCCTACCCTTCCTTTCAAAGCCCTGTAGTCCTTCTCCGTGTGACTGTCGTCACCATGGCGACCATGTTCTAACTCTGCTTCCTTCTTCCCTACAGAACGAGGATCGAGATTACCTGGAAAAGGTACGTGGTGTTTTCTGCAGAGAAACCTGCTAGTGGCCAGGCTACGTTCTGAGACGTTGTACGAGCCCTCCTCCTGATAACCAATCAGCTTGTCCTCTGCAGGGTTCTCGAGCAGCTTCCACCCTATCAGCAGCGACCCTCGCCTCGCTCGGTGGGACTTCCTCCCGGAGAGGAAGTGGTGAACTATCTGCTGCTGAAACCGAGGTCTCCATAAGAGAGATCAAGGTGAGGCTCCAGGAGCCGTTCTCTCCCCTCTCCTCTCCCCTCCCCTCTCCCCTCTCTCCCTCCCTCCCTCTCCTCTCCCTCCCCCCTCCCCTCCCTACACCTGTCTGTTACCATCCACACTGCCTCGCTCCGTCTCCTCTACCTGTCATGTTGCTCGAGGTTTCCCTCCAGCTGTGCCCACTGCCTCTGCCCATGTCTCTGTCGCCTCACCCTTCACACGCTCTGCACCCCAGGAGATCCATGAGCTGAAGGATCAGATACAGGATGTGGAATCCAAGTACATGCAGAACCTCAAAGAAGTCAAGGTACAACAGCCAAGCTGCCCCCAAACCCTGCAGTCCCAAACTAAAGCTCAGACAGCAACCAGTGTTTCCAAACCCCTGTATGGTGTGGTAGTATGCTGTAGATGCTCGTCCAGTTTGATCATGAATCATCATATCGTCGAGTCGGGCTGATGGTGATTATTACAGTTTTAGACTAGTTTTAGTCCCCCCTTTGCAATGCCTCCTTCCAGCTACTGACTAGGAAGTCTACTGAATGTGTCTTTCCTGAAAAATACACCGTAGTTTAGCTTTACTAAACCTGCATGCCGATCTTTCAGGCATGGCAGATCTTCATTTGAATGCTGTCGTGAACCAATCTTCCACACTGACACAATCCATCTCTGCTCTTCATCCTCAATACCTTAAACCTTCAAGTCAAAGCCCTTGTGTAGAATGGGATTTATCCTCCATTCTTTTCGATGTTTGTACGTTATCTGTCTGTGAAACTTTTCTATGTGTTTGTGTACGAAAGGAGTTAGGTCTGTGAGTGGGTGTATGTCTATGGGCCCATGCACCTGTGCTTCCTTGGACTCATCCAAAATGTCTCCCTCCTCCCCCCCCCCCAGGACGCCCTGGTGGAGGTAGAGGAGAAGTACCGTAAAGCCATGGTGTCCAACGCCCAGCTGGACAATGAGAAGAACAACCTGATGTACCAAGTGGACACGCTGAAGGACTCTCTCATGGAGCTGGAGGAGCTGCTGTCTGAGTCGCGCCGGGAGTACGAGGACAAGGTCAAGGTAGGGAGCGCTTGTACAGCGCTTGGACTGTGGAGGACAACATCAGGTTTTGATGTTGTTTCTAGAGAAAGCCTGCGTTTATTTCTGTCTCATTGTGTCCGTGCCGCCCCCCCTCCCCCAGGAGCACGAGAGGGAGAAGCATGCTCACGGCGTGCTGCAGTTCCAGTTCACTGAGCTGAAGGAGACCCTGAAACAAAGCGAGGAGATGCTGACTGTGAGTACGACGGCAGCTGACAACCACACCTACGAAGACCCCACTCTGTCAACCAGGACAAACTCTTAAGTCCGAGCTTGTTTTCAAACATTCCTGTCCTCTCGCATGCCGTTTCTTCTGCCTCTCTCTCTCTCACGTGCTTTTTCCTCCTTCCTGTTCTTCACTGGCATTCAGGAGATCCGTCAGCTGCGAATGAAGCACGATGGTTTAAACCGAGAGATCTCTGACCTCCAGGAGACAGTGGAGTGGAAGGATAAAAAGATTGGGGTAGGCCCTGTGGATGCTAACCTGTTAGCTCGTTGGCCCTGTGGATGCTAACCTGTTAGCTCGTTGGCCCTGTGGATGCTAACCTGTTAGCTCGTTGGTATGAACACGATTGAGAGAATACAGCCACGCCTAGTTCCAGCAGGCCTCACACCTGCTCCTGCATCCCAGTGAGAATCTCTGCTGTTGTTTCTTTCTGTGCACCTCATTTCTTCCTATTCCTCCTCTTCCTCCTGTTCTTCCTCTGCTTCCTCCTCCCTGCCTGCGGGGGGCGCCGTTCAGGCCCTAGAGAGGCAGAAGGAATATTCAGACGCGATCCGAAACGAGCGAGATGAGCTCAGGGATGAGGTGGTCCAGCTGAAGGACATTCTAAAGGTACTGAGGTAGCCTAGCAAAGCCTAGCCTAGCGAAGCCTAACCTAGCGAAGCCTAGCAGTGTGGTGGTGTGCGCCGTAGAAATCGTCATCTTCACCAATGTTTCGCCTGTTCAGAGTTGTAATGAGTCCATTCAGCAGGGCCCTTGTCTCCACGGCGACACGCAGGGGAGTAGAGCCCCCTTGACCTCTTGATCCACAGTCGTTTTAACGTCGGCTCTGTTTACCATAGAAGGATCTAGAAGGCTGTCATCACAATGTGTGTGTGTGTCTTAGAAACATGGGATTGTGCTGGGACCCGACCTGACCACCAATGGAGAGAGTGTGGAGTCAGCGAGCGAGGGCTCGCTGGGTGTAGACCCAGCCTCTCGTCTGGCCCAGGACCCCCACACCCCCTCGGAGGGGAACAGCGTGCTGGGTAAGCCCCCTCCCAACGCCACAACTGCCTGTCGGAATCACCTCTGCAGCTGTGCATGCCTGCAGCTGTGCATGCCTGCATCTTGGCATTTCACTCTGCTACTAACACTCTCACTGCTTGTGTTCATCCTCACTTGCTCCCCGTCAAACCGATCCACCCGTCACTCAGTCATGGTTTAATACACGTCACATACTGGAGATGGTGATTCCTGAAGTGTGGGGATTTTAGTTGTGCATTTTAAAGCCCGTTCCTGTGGTTGATATTGTTGTCAGAGTTCAGGTAATTATCATGTTATTTCACATCCTTTGCACTTAAATACTGCAAGTAGTGCTCCAGGCAAGGTTTCAGCCTCGTTCATGATTCATTCAGATAACAATAATTCAATCATTTTTGATCTCAGTTACCTGTGATTTGTCTTGAACTTCTCTTTGTCTTATGGCAATGCTGAACACGTCATGAGGTTAAAGGTGGCAGCTCGCTCGCAGGATCTTCTGTGCTCTCCTGGTGATTCTTCTGGGATCAAGATCTTTTTTCTGGTGCTATCCTCCTCTATTTTCTCTTGCCCCTCTTACCAGCCAATCAAGTCATTTTAATATGCTTTCGCGCTATGATGGCCAAGCTTCTTATGACAATAAACATGAAAGATACCTGCGATCCCACACCAGCCCTTACCCTTTGGCCTCTACCACTCCCAGGGAAAGCACGGGAGATGCAGTTGGCAGGTAGAGGAGATAAGGAGGTGGATCCACCAGGGTCCAGACAGCGAGAAGAGACGCAGAAGGAGGAGGAGGGGGAGGAAGAGGAGGTTCTGACGCCCTCTGACCCCCGGGACCTGGGAGCCGATCCCAGGACTGAAACAACCGTAGAGAAACAGCAAGGTTTACTCTCAAGAGATTGTGAAGATGCAGACGACCTCAACAAAGACGGTCGTAATGATTTTGCAGTTGCCAATGTGAAAAGGGCTGGCTCCATTGAGGAACAGGTGATTTTGACAGATCCTGAGCACAGTGTAGAAGTACAGGAAACAGAACACAGACTCGCAGGCGTAGAGAGGGGTGACGCAGGGGAGATTAAGGGGAGTGATGGGGAAGATGACCCTAAGAAGGTCAAAGTGCATTATTTAGAGAGTCAGCCAGTGAGCAAAAGTGTTAACGGTTCAACAGAAACCTCCTCAGAGAAGCCCCCTGCAGTTGAGGACAAAACAAACATAAAAGCATCAAACAATCCAGGAAATAACCTTGATGGATCGCATCAGAGGCAGGTCCAATCAGACGCTGGGTCTCCAGAGGAGGTGGAGACAGCAGAGGTGGATGTCCCGGAGGAACCAGACGTGACCTCCAGTCAGGCTCAACCCCAGGGCGGGAACGCCTCAGGCAGGAAGAAGAAGAAAAAGAAGAAGAACAAGAAGAAAAGGGGAGAGTCTCAGAACGATGAAAAGCCAGGGGGCGACGCCAAGACCGGCGGAAAGAACGGGAAAGAGAACGAAGACGCGGGTAGCAGAGAGAAGCCGTCTGTGGTGGTTGAACTCCAACAGACTTCCACTGTAATTCCAAATGAATCTCAGATTAACCAAGAAAACGGTCAGAAAACTGTTTTAGAAGCCACGCAACATCCCACACTGGACCCAGAGAACCCGGATGCAGGAACTAAGGCATCAAAGTCAAACTGCAGTACTTCTACTACGAGTTGTGTTGCCGAGTGCACACCAAACACGGATCCTAAAGTGGAACCAGAATTCACAACCAACCAGGAAGATATTATAATCCAGACAGCATTGCCAGCAACCACTGATATTTTAATAGAACAATCAGAATCCACATCTCAGGTTGTGAACGAAGCAAATGAGTCAAAACACCTAGACAGTATCGGTGCTCTCGGAGACAAATGTGAGTTGATCACTGCCAATACTGAAAACAAGGAGGTTGAATTTGAGTCCCCAATCGAAACTGACATCCATAGAGAGAAGTCCGAACACACAAGCAACCGTGATGAAGTCGTAAATGACCCAGAGACGTCCACTGACTCCAGATGTCAGTTGGACATTCAGCCGTCCGCAGATGCTGTTTCAGCAGGTGTCAAAGAAGACAATGTTTTGAGGGTCTCCGATGCTGACCCCACAGAGACGATGTTTCAAACTGTCGAAGAGGAACCAGCAACTGACTGTCAGACATCTCCTAAACTCAGACCAGAGCTGGATCAGATAACGCTGGAAGCCTCAAGTGATGTGGATGATCTCGTTAGCCCAGACCATTTCAGTGCTAAAGCAACACTGGACTTGGAGAGGCTACCCCATGAGGAACCAGACGGAAGCGACAGGGAGTCTGAAAATGCCCCCGAACGTGACCTCACAGTCCAAGCAGAGGCAGAGGAGGACCACAACTCAGATAACAACACATCTCTCGATGGCAGCTGCCTTAATGAGACCGTGAGTGAGTCTGAGGTATGGGGGGATGTATCTGGTGTGGTGTTGGACCCCCAGCTACGGGAGGAGATGTGTGTGGCTGCCGGAGAACACGCCACCACAGACAGCAGCTCAGACATGAGGGAGGGTTCTGCCACTCCAAGCGCCAATGACGAGAAGGATGAGACACGTTCTGGTTTATCCTCGAGCGAAAACCGAGAGGATTCCAGGAAGGACGTGAGAGAAGACGACAAGCTGATTGTTCCACCCAAGCTGGAGAGCGAGGAAGAGGAGGAGGAGAATACGAAAGGGCAATCATTTGACTTCGACGACTTGGATTTTGAAATTTCGGCAGACGACAAATCTGAAACTCACCAAACAAACGTACACACGGAGCAGGTGGTCGTGTCAGAGGAGGTTGACAGTTGTAACATGGAGCAAAGCCAAAGTAAAGCTGTTAGTCAAGAGTCAGACACAGACACAAGGCCACAGCTTCTAAGTCAGGAAAATCCTGACTCTTGTCTGAGACACAACGAAGGGGAGCCTGAGGACCAGTCAACAGGACAGAGAGATACTGTAGTGAAGGAGCAGGAAGCCAGTGGGCCAGAAGAATGCCCAAGCCCAAAGCAAGAAGCCCATAGCCCAGAGGTAGAGAACCAGGAACAGCTAGCGGCTTTCCCAGAACAAGTGAGAGAGGTGAATGAACAGGGGAGCATTCCAGAGGAGAGAGCAGGATTGATCATCGAACAACAGGACGGTGCCCAAAGTGGAGGGGTGCAGAATGATGAGCATACTGTTGTGGTGGAGGAAGGAGTGGAAGCTATCGATGATGGGCTGCAGGCTGAGAGGTTAGGTTGCCAGAACACAGGGGAGCCAGTAGTACAGAACTATGAGCGTTCTAGGAAAGGATCTAAAAGCAGCAGCAGCAGCAGCAAGAAGGGGAAGGGCAAGGGGAAAGAGGACTGTAAGATGTCCTAGTCAGGACCCAGATACATACCCTTTTTTTAATATACATGTAATTCCGGTTTGGGCTTCAAACGAAAACAATAATAGAGGTCAGAACCACTTCGAAGTGATTGTAAGGTCATAGGCCGGACGATTTGAATTATTTTCAGACTTTTTGAGACAGTTAATCTGTAAATACTTGTCTGTAAAAGTTATGTCATGGATACTAAGATGACATTGTACTGGTTGCTTCAAAGAACATGCTGTATTTATTTTGTGGAATTAGTTAGCAAATTAGCTACCATATTTATCATGCATCAGTACATATTGCACCATTTTTACTTCATACTCTTACAACACGTAACTAATTGACTTTTTGGAACAAATGGTTGTGTATAACATCTAGGTAGAAGTATTAGATAAATCGCCAACAAGTCTAAAATCTTGTGTTGCTGACCACACAGTTCCAGTTGTCAAAGGAAGCAGGTGATTGTATACTGAGAAGTTCTATTGTAATCCAGTGTTGTCAGAATATAGCAATTAGGCTTTTTATGAACAGTAATCCTTCCTCATCGCATTGGGGGGAAAACGTCACAGGAAATTCACTTCAGCCAATTATGTATGTGTTGGATTTGTCTAATTGTTGTATTTGTTTTTGATTCTGTTTGATGCAACTAAATAAATATCAGGTTCTAAATGGGCAGTGCAACTATTCAATTCTATTTTAAGACTAGTCCATAAATATGTATAGTATAAATGTTCCATTGAATTAACTTTTGATGTAATTACATGTATTGACTTGAACAAAATAATTGTAGCAGCTTTTAAAACCAAGGGAACCCTAAGCAGTATGATCACTTGACATAATAACCACACATACAACACAATCCATACAATTTCCTCCTCCATGCATGTAGATTACGCTCAGTGTTTCCCCCTAGTGGTCCTCCACAGTGTGTGCATGCCATCACCTCCTTCACTCCCCACCTCTCCCAATGGGCACCTGCTCCATCGCATGCATGCTGCTCTCCCTGACCCCCCCTCCTCCACCCGGCCCCTCCCAACCCTGGTATGTCAACATCGGTTTTTAAAGTCATGATATTGTTGCCAAATGAGTGTTGTGGAATAATGTGATCTCAAACATGTTTTTAAAAACCTATAAACATGCAAAAATATTATTTTTTTTATTGTACATTGGAATGCTTTTTCTTTCAGAAATACGTCTGAGGAAATTGGTGGATGAGCGTGAGAACTTGATAGGACAGGTGAGTCAGGCACCCCACCATTGTCCCAAAAATGGATTTACATACCGTGCATCAGTAGCCAAAGTGCCCATTCATTTTGTGGGACACCCTGGTAGGTTACCAGACAAAGCTTCTTGGGTTCAAATCCAGCCTTGGTCTTGTCTTCTCCTCAGCATGTCATCCTTCCCTCAAAGCCTTTCCTGTCACAATCCAAGATATGTCTCTCCTAAATGCAGTCTGTGCAGCCGTAGAGTGCTGTGAACTGACAGGTGTGGTGTTTGACAGGTGAAGAAGCTGAAGGCTCAGGTGGAGCAGAAGAGGCCGAAGAATGGCCCGGAGGACAGCTCCAGCCCAGACGGAGACCTTCAGGAGAACGGCACAGATGTCAACCTTCTAGAACTGCAGAGTGAGTGTTCCTCGCCTGTCTTTCTAACGCAGCGTGCGGTCGTGAGTCCTAACACTCGTTCTATGGGGATCTGATATCGTTTTCTTTATACAGGAGATGCCATCAGACAAATTAGTGATCTGAAGTTTAAACTTGCCAAGGTGGAGCAAGAAGTTACTGCTTCGGAGCAGAATGTAAGTGAAGACAGTATTTTTAACAATGTGACTTGATACAATTGTGAGTTTCTAGTCAGACTTTTCACTTGGCTCTACGGCAGGTTACGAGACTTGAAGGCCAAGTCATACGCTATAAGAGTGCGTCAGAGAACTCAGAGAAGGTGGAGGATGAGCTGAAGGCGGAGAAACGCAAGCTGCAAAGAGAGGTTCAGTACCACTCCCACCCTGTCTGTTACAACACCATATCTAGATCCATCACAGATCCTCAAACTGCATGCTTTCTTTACAGCAGAGACATTTATTATCTGAAATATCCAGTTTTTCATCCTCCATTTCCTCTACCCACAGTTGCGGACAGCCCTGGACAAGGTAGACGAACTACAATCGAACAACAGCCACCTAAACAAACGGCTGGACAAGATGAAAGCCAATCGCACCACGGCAACAACTCCATAGTGATCACCAAGGAGACAAACTCCACCCCCAGACTCCTCTCTGGCTCTGATTGACCACACAGCCTCACCCCCGACACACTCACCATTCGCCTTGCAACCTCCTCAAAGACACTTGAGAAATGGAAGTATTGTAACCACAGAAACGCAGATCACGCAACGTAGAACCCATGCAACGTGCCATCTCCCCTCTGTTCCTGTCTGTTCGTTTTTTCATTGAGTAGTATTTCTAGGTTTAGTAAGGACACCCTGTCTGAGCCCCATGATGAAGGGGAGGAGGCGTCCCTGCCTCGTACCTGAAGACTGTTTGAGCATCTGGGATACCTGGACACAACGGCTGTTTTTGCACAGCAGAGTTGTTGGTCGTGGGGGCCTCTGGCTGTCCTGGAACTAAAGGGATCTGGGAAACGCAGCTAGCTCGATGGGCTACGTGACCTGTCAAGAACCCTCCGGTGTAGCCTAGAAAACCCCAAACCGTCTGTCCAGAACGTTCTGCCGCCTGTGTCCACCCAGCATCCGTGTTCGTGGAATAAAGAGGACTTTAGGTGTCCAGGGACTGAACTAGAAACTTGTGTGCTGTGGAAATACCAGACTTTTTTGTGTTTGTTTTAAGTTTTTGCTCCTGCGTCTTTCTCATCTCCAGCCTCAGCCAAAGTATCAGAAATGTGTGTGAATGTCTCTCTCCCCTCTCTACTATTCCTGTACTGTCGTGTCTACAGGTTGTTTGGGTAAGTGTAGCTGATAGATCATGGGGAGAGGCTATAGACCTGTCCTGCCTGTACTCCTCACTACAGTCCACATGTTGGAATCATCACACAAGCATAACTCATAGCTTCTCACTTATGATACACTGCAGGCTTTTGTTTTCAGATGTATTCAACTCCAGAAACATAGCGTTGGATCGTTTTTGTTTGCAAAATGATTCTCATTAGTTTATTAATGTAACAAGACAACTTTCTAGTTGAATGTACGGGTTGTAAGGTTGGCCCCTGCTAAGCCACGTCATCAAACATCAACAATAGGTCTTGTCTTCGTCTAGCCTCGTGTAGAAAGTCGTTGTTTGGCCTTTCAACATCCGCTTGGTAAATAAGACATGCTGCTGAAGTTGACTGCCAATGCTAGTGATAAGGACACATACGCACACACTGGGGAGATGAAGCTTCACTGTTTACAAAGCTTTAAAATGTTTGTAAGGAGACTTAAGGAAATGTAATCTTTGTGCAATAAAATGTCCAACCATGCTGTGCATACTGTAGGTGAATTTTACTACGGTGCTTCCAGTTCTGTGAGAAGTCCTTGCCCAAGTATATTTGTTTTAAATTTGCTTTCAAATCAGTTTTCCTCAGGTAAAATGATGTACGGGGTTGGTTGTCTCAACCATTTAAAGAAGCGTTGGGCAACGTAAAACGCCTGCATGAGCAGTAACACAGTACAGGAGTTTCTGTGATCGTTTCTGTCGAGCAGGAAAACATTTCCACTTCTGAACTAGAAATCCAGGGCTTCTGCAGCTCCAGATATCCCTGAAGCTAGCTGCTGCACCAGTCTGGATCTGTGAGGGGCCCATCCCAACATCCAGTCTGTCAGGGGTCTGTGTTCTCCATTGCAGGTGGGGCTGAGTATGCTGGATGCGCCGGCCGTAGAAGTCCCGCTGGTCTGGAGGCAGCTGGTCCAGGGCGCTCGGAGCTCTCTCCACCTGCAGGGCCCGCCTAGCAGGCTCCGGGTCTCTGTTCCCATGCGGGTCTTTCCTGTCGTAGCTCTCCGCTGGCCAGTGGTGCCAGAACACGTTGACACCCACTCCGAACTCAAGGCCAGCGTGTTGTGGAACCACAAGGCTTCAGGAGACAATTATTAATATTTAACTACCAATGTTGATTTGTGTTTGTTGTTAACATTGTAGTTCTATGGAGGGAGGTTTGAAGTGTACGCAAGTAGTGTGAAGTGAAGCCCAAGGACATGTCGTCTTTTTTTGACACGGCCGGGAATCGAACTGGCAACCTTCAGATTACTAGCCCGACTCCCTAACCGTTCAGCCACCTGACTCCCATAAACACATTGATACCCTGCAATACAAAATGGCCCCAGGGATGAAGCGTTGCTTACGTCACCCTCTTCAATGTGATTTAACCGGTGCTCACATCATAGTGTGTCCAAAACTGCAAGCCAGGAGAGCTGATGCGGAAAACACTGGAGAAGAACTGGTCGGGTTGGAAGACCTGGGGAATGTGGAAGTCCTGTGCCAGGGAAGGGAACTGTTTACCCAGGTCAGCCACATCCTGAGGGTTTAGGAGAGGACAGGTCAGCCACATCCTGAGGGTTTAGGAGAGGACAGGTCAGCCACATCCTGAGGGTTTAGGAGAGGGCAGGTCAGCCACATCCTGAGGGTTTAGGAGAGGGCAGGTCAGCCACATCCTGAGGGTTTAGGAGAGGACAGGTCAGCCACATCCTGAGGGTTTAGGAGAGGGCAGGTCAGCCACATCCTGAGGGTTTAGGAGAGGACAGGTCAGCCACATCCTGAGGGTTTAGGAGAGGACAGGTCAGCCACATCCTGAGGGTTTAGGAGAGGACAGGTCAGCCACATCCTGAGGGTTTAGGAGAGGACAGGTCAGCCACATCCTGAGGGTTTAGGAGAGGACAGGTCAGCCACATCCTGAGGGTTTAGGAGAGGACAGGTCAGCCACATCCTGAGGGTTTAGGAGAGGACAGGTCAGCCACATCCTGAGGGTTTAGGAGAGGACAGGTCAGCCACATCCTGAGGGTTTAGGAGAGGGCAGGTCAGCCACATCCTGAGGGTTTAGGAGAGGGCAGGTCAGCCACATCCTGAGGGTTTAGGAGAGGGCAGGTCAGCCACATCCTGAGGGTTTAGGAGAGGGCAGGTCAGCCACATCCTGAGGGTTTAGGAGAGGACAGGTCAGCCACATCCTGAGGGTTTAGGAGAGGACAGGTCAGCCACATCCTGAGGGTTTAGGAGAGGGCAGGTCAGCCACATCCTGAGGGTTTAGGAGAGGACAGGTCAGCCACATCCTGAGGGTTTAGGAGAGGGCAGGTCAGCCACATCCTGAGGGTTTAGGAGAGGGCAGGTCAGCCACATCCTGAGGGTTTAGGAGAGGGCAGGTCAGCCACATCCTGAGGGTTTAGGAGAGGGCAGGTCAGCCACATCCTGAGGGTTTAGGAGAGGGCAGGTCAGCCACATCCTGAGGGTTTAGGAGAGGGCAGGTCAGCCACATCCTGAGGGTTTAGGAGAGGGCAGGTCAGCCACATCCTGAGGGTTTAGGAGAGGGCAGGTCAGCCACATCCTGAGGGTTTAGGAGAGGGCAGGTCAGCCACATCCTGAGGGTTTAGGAGAGGGCAGGTCAGCCACATCCTGAGGGTTTAGGAGAGGGCAGGTCAGCCACATCCTGAGGGTTTAGGAGAGGACAGGGCAGTATCGCTCTCGGACTATCCTCACTCTTAATAACATGAACTTTAATTTGTCTCCTTATTGGTGGCATAAAGCAGATGCATCAGTAAGATACCTTCCTACTATCCTCTCCCAGTGTACGTAGATAAATACCACTCATCCTTCCAAATAAATTACACATTTAGTCACAATATCATGTCCACCATGAAATATGAATGACTTAATGTCAAAAAGGCCTATTGTTAGTTCAACTTTTTACCTAATTATTATTGTGAGGTTTGCTTTGGTCCAGCTTGAACCTTGTCTTACTGACCTCACTGAGGAAAAAGTCTGAGTGCTTCGTTTCAGCTGCCCTTTTGACAAATTCATCAAATGGAAGTGTCCTGAGGGGAAAAAACAAGGTTTAGAGAGAGAGAGAAACTGAGACCTAAGACGATTATTGTCTGTACATACTTTTCCTCACCTATATACAAAGTTTTTCCCGAGGAAGTCCATCCAGGGTAGAGTGGACACATGAACCTTCACATCTCTGTTTCCGCCTATCTGTATAAGGTACTCGACCGTCCACTTTTCCAGGCATGGTCCGAGACCCACCCCTCTCAGCACAGCTGGTCCTCGCTTCACCATCGGATATATCTCTCGCGCAAAACCGTCCTCATCCATGTCACAGTAGACAGGAACAGGAACTTTCTTTTGGACTTCCATAACTTCATTTTTGCCGTAAATGATGAATGTCGGTACTCGGTTAGTAGCTAAGGCGAGCAGCTTCGCAAATGTGGGTAGATAGGTGTTACATTACTTATCTTCCCCATAATAGCAAAGTTGAAAAGGCATGTATCTGTACGATACATGAACCTAGCTATAACTATTTATGAATTTACTGATACATTTACAAACTATGTAATGCAATTTAATGTGTTTAGTTACCTATATCGTACTTTATGAAGAACTTCTAAGCTCTGCACACTGTATTTCCAGTCGGACAATACAGGTAGAAGGACAGAAATGCTATGGAAGGAAAAAGATGGCGCTACCCATGTTAAGAGGTTGTTACTGTAGTAGGCCGCCTTCGACACTATTTCGTCTCTTCAAACCCGAGCGAGTTGTGTTGTCCCGGTCAAAAAATACACGCCCGATACCCACAGTAGACGTCGGTGTTGTTTCCGCAGTGCGAACGTACAGTTCTGACCGAGGAGGACTTACTCCAAAACAGAAGGTTGTTGTGGTTAATATCCCCAACCCGTTTAAGTGGATCCGCACCCGGATATACTACTTTTTGATTCGAGCATATTTTGATAAGGAATTTCGCATCGAAGAATTCACGGACGGAGCAAAGCAGGTGAAAACTTTAATTTTAGACGATTAACTATACAAATAGGCTTTAGTGAATGTGCTAGCTAACGAAAGTAAGCGGTCAGTAGCAAAACTAGAGGGGCAGGGGGCGTTCCCTAGCGAATGGTTCAGAGGGTGTAGATAGGTGCAGTGAATGTGAATTAATGTGATTTGGCCTTAAATGATGTAGGTTAGTATGTGGTGCTGACAGATTTTGTGAACTTGCCGATTACCATGAACACGAAAATTGATTGACAGAGAAACACTATAACTGTTTTGATCCTCTCCAAATGTCATCTTCAATGTTCTTTTCTGCTGTTGCAGGCATTCTCCCATGTCTCCATACTCCTGTCCCAGTGTCAGTTTGAGGCACTTGAAAGTCTGGTTGCTCCAGATGTAAGTTGCAAATTCGGATTAGCTCAACACGTGTTCCTTTGCAGTGGGATGCGTCCTTGTGCAATGTCCTCACGTACAACTGTCTCTTATTTTTGTGTCTGTCTCACAGCTGATTGGGAAACTGAAGGAGAAATGTTCCCTTCTCCCCCCAAGTCACATTCAAGCCATTTCTGCAGATCCTGAAGAGATCATGTATACGATGCCAGAGGATGTGGGGATCTGTTATGATGATGATGGTGAGAGCTGATCCAGCACGTCTTGTCCACTTTTGGCTGATTTTTACTATTGTCTGAATTGATTGATTTACAACTTTTACACAAATACATAATAACATGAATCTGATGTCCAGATGTATAAGAGTAATAATAATTTCTGTCACCCTCAACTTCCAGGGCGAAAGTTTGTCATTATTCTGATGCGTTTCTGGTATCTGACCAGTGCTGAGCTGGCTGACGATACTATGGAAGGAGCACGCATATTCCAGATATCTGCTGGAGAAGGAGATGCAAAGGCTAAACGACTACTCACTGCAAATTATGAGTGAGTATATATGGGTGTCTGTGTCATACAGTAGTGAACAGTAAGTATATGTGTCATTGTTGTACAGTGAACAGAGAGTTAGTCATCTCCACTGTGTCACATGACACTCACCTTGCACACCTGCCCAGAAAACAGGCATGCCAGCCATCACAAGAAAAGGGTTAAAATAAAATGAAATATGTGTCCTCTCCTCTGTCTGTAATCTTTGTCAGGTTCCAAAGGGAGTTCACCAAAGGGGTGGCTCCTGATTGGATCATCACCAGGATAGAACACTCGAGGCTTCTGGATTAACATGGCGGTGACGGAAGGTAGAAGGGAGGCATCGATTGATGGAGAGAATAATGGAGTGGAGGACCAGAGTTCCTCAGACCTGAGACCCTGCAAGATGACTCCCCTTCCTGCTGAAATGAGACGATCCCAGGACTCGGGACCTGGATGGAATGTTCTAGGGGGGACGATTGGGGCGAACTGCCATTAAATACATGCTGACTACTGCAGAAGAGCTACACGTGTGTTAGACATGTCACAGATCTCTGGTGTAGGTTCTGAAACTGGTTCTTGCTTCTGATTCGCTCCTGCAGTTTAAAACAGAGGTCAAGACTTGGCTTTGAGAACAGGGCTTTGGGGTTAGAGACTTTCATTTTCTGTTTTCGAAGAGTCATCATGTGAGAGTGTCACACATGCAGAGGTCCTGTTGACATTCTGTCATTAGTCTCAGATCTGCTGTTGTCAATGCTATGACATTCAGTGTAACTGACACAGAGAAACTGTGTTCACATTTATCAACTAACATGGAAACCATTCCCAACATATATAGCCTACAGCACGGTTGCGTTCTTTTGATCAAATATTTAGCAAGGTGATGCTATAGAGAAATTATTACTGCAGTATGTTTTATAATTGCCCTGTTATCACATCAAAACCATGCCATATAAATGTTTTATGCTGTGTCAAGCAGGTATTTGACATTCATCTCTATAATAAAAACATGTTTCAGTGTTTGCCTTCTCTATAAATTATGATCAAGTATGCATAAAAACAGTCAGTGTGTTAGCTATGTACATTCAACCTGTAAGTTTGCCGGTCGATTCGAAATATGTCAATTTAATGCATTTGCAGAGTCATCGCTTGGATTTGACAGGAAGTTTCTGAATAATTACACCTCAATATCGAGGGTAGTCCTCCCCTCATGCTTGAAATAACGTTAGTTGATAGGTTTTTTTTAAATACGTCAGATAAAGTAAATACACTGTTACATGACAGTCGATGTCGTTTTGTACTCATCCCTGCTGCACCTGTGTTTTTACTTCTGTAGGGTCTCCCTGGACAACGCCTTCATTGACAGAAAGAGAACGATGACATCATCATGCATTTACGGTTTCACATTCGCTCTAAATGCTGATTGGTCCGTCTTTCACAGATCTCTTCTGTTATTGGCTGAGTGACCTATCAATCAAGTGTTTTCTACACAGATGGGAAGCGGCAGTGCTCTGTGTTTCCCATAGATTGTGTCAGACACGGAGATGGGTTGCTTTGGCAGAAATCAAGACATGGGAGGACTACGCTTGTAAATAGACAAAAGCAAAACTACAACAGACATGAGAGTTGTCGCTGTGGCCTTTTACGCTTGTGCGTTAGGGCTTCTGGCGATGGGCCTGCGAGAATTATTGTCGGGATTCGAAGAAAATAGGTGTAGCATGACCTATATGTTTGAGTACCCGGAGTACCGGGTGAGTATTGGTTATGTAGAAACTCGGTTCCATGCACCTCGTTTTGATTAGCCTACTGTTGATTAGACATTAGACGTTGGAGCTGAATTGTCGCCTATGCATGAGCTGTCTTTTTCTTAAATAACATTCGTTAAGATGTTGGGCTACCCTTATAGATACATTCACAAATTGTTATATTAGTCGTTTGGTGGGTTGGTCGAAATGTTTCACCTGTTAGCACCTGTTAAGCGCAGCTTTATGCCCTTTTCACTGACACCACGATGCACGGAATTTTCAGGGCACTTCCTTGTTTACCATTTATAGGGTTGTGTCATGCACAACCTCCGTTTTAAATATTACTTTGGAGTTAGGTTTTACAGAAGACAGATGACGGAAGCCTATAGGCTATAGTATGCTGAGTGTGTAGGTGGTGTTGTGATCATTTTATTACTAGAACAGCGCTTGTGACACTATCACATGTTGTGTAAGGGAGAAAGCTGTTGATCCATGATAAGGTGATTACCATACTGTGTCAATCTGATCAACTAACCCTAGAAGCGTCCAAGTTGAATTAATCGTTGCTGTTGCACATCCAGCGTTGAAAATATATTTTCGCATGATTGCACAGTATGAAGTTGTGTTCATCCGCCCAGAAAAGTGTCTCAGCTGTATCCTATGGATGTTTGTGTCAGTGTCACCTCAGTGTGTCAAGATGTAGGCAACTGCATTGATGCATTATGGTCTTGAATTAACTATGTTGTGTGTGCTTGTGCTTCTGTGTGTTTTTTTTCCTCTGTGGGTGTATGTTTGTGGGTGTGTGTGTGTGGGTGTGCTCAGCGGGTGCTCCTGCCGCGGCGTGTGTCCAGGCTGTACCCGGCCTATGGGCTGTACCTGTACGGCGAGGGCCAGTACGCTCAGGAGACACACACACTGAAGCTCAGCGGCACCCCCGTGCTCTTCCTCCCTGGCAACGCAGGCAGCTACAAACAAGGTGGGTCCCCACCACCTTATAACTCACACAGCTGAAACACCTGGCCTGGGTCTTGGCCTGGGTCTTGGCCTGGGTCCTGGCCTGGGTCCTGGCCTGGGTCCTGGCCTGGGTCCTCGCCTGAATGCAGGTCAGCTGTACGTTTAGTAAGTCAGACGAGGGCCAGTCAGGGTGGTTAAAGCTCAGTGGAGTATTTGATTGCAGATCCAGAGGTATCAGTTTCGAATCTCCCCCTTTTGCCCCTCGATGACCCAGCCATCCAACTGCACCTGTATGGAGAATAGAAGGAGAACACACACACACACACAACAGCGGGCCGTCACACTTATACTTTGGATAAAAACATCTGCTAAACGAATACATGACATTAGCGAGCCATTGTGTCTGTTGCTGTTGGACTGACACTGGGCTCCTGAGCCCAGCTGGCTGCCTTAGCAACAGACTGGCTGTGCAACACACAGGTCAGCACATCTGCTTTGCTGGGTCCCCTGGCTCAGTACCAGCCTGGATCAAAACCCAGATCTGGTTCAGTCAGATGGCTTACAGTATGCAAGCTGCGAGGTGGTATTTGCGTGTCTGAAAAAAGTATAATGCCCACTTCATTCCTGTTCTGTCCTCTGCTGGTTTGGTTTAGCGAGCTAGGGGCCATGCGTGGGAGGAAAACACCCACTGTGTTCTCACATACTGTTCACACACACACACATGCTGAAACACACACACACATGCTGAAATACACACACACACACACATGCTTTTTTGCGATGCTTAATTTTCCTTGCTACATGAATTCTGTTAGACAAATCTTTTTATCATTTCTTTTTTGACACAACCACTGTGTACCTCATAGAAACCAGCAACCGAAACCGTTATGTTGACATCATCTTAGATTCACAGTGTCTCGCCAAGATAATACATTGACTTGCCTAGACTATCCACATATTGTAAATGGTAGCTTCTTAAGGCCAAGAAACTGGAGGTTGAGGCTAGCAGGCATAGTGGGCTAGGCTTCCTGTCATTACTGTCAGTTGATTCTTATCTAACCAATGCACTGTACTCCATAGCTAATCTGATAATCTCCCTTTGCTAACCTATCCCAGAAATTGACTTGTGTTTATATCCATGAGTCGACTATAATCCATAAGCTGGACAGAATGGCACCGTTCAGCAAGCAGATGGATCGAGAATCAGTGTTGACTTAAGATAAAGATTTACCTAAGCTGACCTTAAGGGTTTATTGAAGGTAAAATTGTAACTGTGTCAGTATTTTGGTGGGAACCCATAATAGTAACTCTATTTTTAAACTTGATTTGTGAACAGGAATGTAATGTCCCTCTCTCAAACCTTTCAGCCTATATCTAGACCAGCGAATACCTCAATTCTATATCAATACCAGCAAATCCCCCAATCCTCAAATGGACTGCATCAATGTGAGACCATATCATTAGCATCTTATGCGCATTTTGTACGTCGATTTGGACAAAGGCGTCAGCTAAATGAGTAAAATGTACATTTGTTCATGAGTGTCGTGTCCTGGAACTGGTCCAGTGAGCCCTGGCTTGTGTCCCCGCTCCTGCAGCTCGCTCGCTGGGCTCGGTGGCCCTGAGGAAGGCAGAGGCCCTGGAGGGCGGCCTGCATCTCAACGTGTTCACCGTGGACTTCAACGAGGAGCTGGTAGCGTTGTACGGAGGCAGCCTGAGGAGACAGACTCTCTTCCTGCACGAGAGCATCAAGGCCATCCTGCGTCTCTACAAGGTCAGGGGTCAAATCAAGGGAATAGGTCGTTCTGGGATGTATTTATTTTCTTCCTAACCCAATAAAGATTGATTCTAAATTTAAATAATAATGATGTTAACTTGGAAAGTTTACCTTGAATCAAAACACACGATTCACACGATTCAAGTTAACAAAGTTAACTTAAAATAAAAGTTTTTCTTTTTAACATGAAGCACTGTTTTGATTCAATATGAATATGAGTATTTCCTTTTCCCCCCGGCAGCACCGCGAAGCGCCCCCTCGCAGCGTGGTGCTGGTGGGCCACTCCATGGGCGGGGTGGTGGCCCGGGCCCTGTTCACCCTGCCCCGCTTCAGCCCTGCCCTGGTCAGCCTCATCCTCACCCTGGCCTCGCCCCACCAGGCCCCCCCACTCTCCCTCGACACACAGCTGCTGGGTACGGCCTGTGGACCTGTCCAACACACACACACACACACACACACACACACACAGGTACGCTGTGGGTGAACACACATCAGAAGATGATGCCGTCGTTCACTTCCTATCCCGCCTGTCTCCGTACAGAGTTCTATTCTGCCGTCAGACAGAGGTGGGTGGATCGGGGGGACGACTTGCGTAACGTGACGGTGCTTTCCATCGGGGGTGGTTACCGTGACTACCAGGTGCGCTCCGGTCTGACGGCCCTGCCGTGTGTCACAGGCGATCCTAGCAAGCTGTCTCTGGTGGTACGAGGCTTTTACAATCACTCAATACCATCCCTGAAACCTGGATTTTCTGGCATACGAAACTTTGATGCTACTATCAAATGATATAAAGGTTTTGTATATATAAAAAAAAGAAAGAAAAAGGAATAATAAATTGTAGTCTTAGGCGATTGTGTGTAGTCATGGCAACCTCTAAGCACTGTTGAGCTTATTCTCCGCGCTTGTTTCTTTTTTCTTCTTCATTTTAATCTGTCTGTCTGTGAAGGTCACAGCCGTCCCCAGGACCTGGGTCTCTACAGACCACCTGTCCATTGTGTGGTGAGCATCCATGTTACCCTTCACAGCATTTCAGCACCTCCGGCTGACAGACCCTGCTCATCACCTGTGTTGTATACGGCGGGATTCCTGTTTGTGTTGCAGGTGCAAAGAGCTGGTCCTCGCTTCTGTGAGAGCGTTCTTCGATCTCATCGACCCTCAGTCAGGACAGGTGAACGTCTGAAACCTTCCATTACTTCGTTCTAGTGGATTTTCAGTTCCATCTCTTTCTTTCCCCTTATTGTAGATGTGACAACTCGTAACAGGTGAAAGCCTCATCACCCTAGCAGTATTGTGAGGGGATGACTGTGGCTGTATGTGTCTCTAAGTTTTCAGAGGATCCAGAGAGGAGAATGGCCGTTCTGAACCATCACTTCATCAGACATCCTGTCCACATGCTGAACGAACCACAAGAGGCCCCCTTCTCCTTCTCAGGTGTGTGTGTGTGTGTGGCTGAGGTTGCATGTCACTTTTCTTTGAGGAGCTCTGATGAATCTTCTTCCTTCTCTTCTTCTTCCTTCTCTCCTTCCCCTCTTCCTTCTCTCCAGGTTCTCCTGATGTGTGGAGCGAGGTGAACACACTTCGCCTGGCTTATACCGCCCCGAAGGTAATCACATACCATGAGTTTGTTACACTCTGCTTGTCCAGGTAGCAGCCTGTTTAAATGTGCGCTCTAATTATCTTTATATGGCATCTGAATTTAAACACATACTTTGGTGTCCACGACAGGAAGGCCAAGTCAAGTACTTCCTGTTTGCGTTGTCCAGTCGCAGGAGAGCCTACAGTCACTTCTACTGCCGGAGCACAAGCCTGGTGAGAGGATGGAATACTTTAGTCTTACTCAAAAGAGATTCAAGCGAGCTAGTGGCAAAGAATAGTTGGTGGTCAGAGGTACTGGTGATCAAGAAAAGAACTACAATTACCATTTCCATCCTACAGGAAATGACCAGCTGGGTTTACGGTTGCACTCAGAGGAATGGATCTATGTGGTGAGTCACTACCGTCCTGCCGTCCATCCTTCCACTTCATAACACTTTCTTGACTGTTCCTTATACCACTTTTTTGCTTTTTCAACCCCCCCCTATCTCTGTCTCTATATCTGTCTCTGTCCCCTCTGTCTTCTCTACTCAGTGTTCAAGCGGTAGATCTGTCCTTAGGGACTGAACTTCTACCAGCCTACAAGGTAAACCTCTCCCAACCTCTCCTCAGTCACACCTCCCCTCCTTATCAAACACCCTGGTCTGACAGGCCCATGTCGTCATGCTACACACGGTCTCCCTTATGGAGTCACGTTCCTGCTCCAGCCCGTGGTAAAGGCTGGCCGTGACGGCGCTAACGGGTCAGACCCAGTCACAGAGCTGCTCTCCCTCCTGCAGGTTGTGATCCTGAGGCTCAGAGACATGTCTGCAGTCTCTCATCTGGTCGTAGGAGCCTCTAACCTCAATGGCAAGCAGGTGTGTTTGACCTGAACTTACAGTTAATACCTCGTAGCATGACATCAAAATGTTTTAAAAATTGTGTCAGGCTGCCTAACAGAGATGTCTCTATTTGACACTTAAGTTTCAGCCCTTTCTACCATACTGACCACACCTGCCATCTCACAGCTCATAAAGACCTCTCCTCCTTCCCTCCTTCCCTCCCTCTCTCCCTCCCTCCTTATCTCTCCTCTCAGTTCACGGTGGAGTGTGAGTGGCAGCGAGAGGAGTCTCAGACCAGATCTGTGTCCGTACCGCACGTTCTCTCCTTCGGTGAGTAGGCTCGTCTCAGACCATGTCTGTGTCCGTACCGCACGTTCTCTCCTTCGGTGAGTAGGCTCGTCTCCTCACGCATGCCAGGTCGCTGCATCTGTCCTCGGAGAGAGCCCCCTGGACGTCCCTTTAACAGGAACGCTAACCTGCTCCTCGCCCCTGTCCAGGTATGACTGCTAGCGATGTCACTGTCAACTCCTCTGGACTTCTCCACATAATAGAGCTGAAGCACTTTCACCAGGTATTGTTCTACTTACCTACTGTAGTTACTGTTCAATAGGAATGTTCACTTTGGATTTCAAAAAATGGCCAATATTCGACGCTCGTTAACGACAAGATAAAACATTTTGAATTGACTGAGTTTCTGAAGGTATAGTTGTTGTTTATTATTGTATTTTTTCCCCATAAGGGATTGATATTTAAATAACAGAACAAAAACATATTAACAAAACGATAACGCATAGAATCCTAGAGCGCTGATTGGCTGATTGCACTCCCTTGGCGCTCATTGACATGATTGGCGGCTATAACCATAGACATATATATGTTTAAGATTATTAAAACATGGAAGTACAATTATAGCTCGTTATTTTGCTGCTGCTTAGACTAACAACGAAAACGGATATCGCAAAAGTAGCATAAAGTCGCTAGATTTTTTGCTAGATAGGCCCACGGTTTGTTTGTCACTAGGGAAGGCGAAAAGTAGCTAAATCTAGGCTTGTGACATTGTCGCTAAATTGGCAACACTGTTAAACCAATAGCTACTCTTAAACGGTAAACATTCGTATTGTTGGTTAACGGGGCTACATGGTTAATTAGGAGCATCCCTACTCTTCAGTAGCCTATCCGTCTTTTATCTTCCTCTGTCTACCTCAATTCAACTCCATAACGTGACTCTGCATTGTGTCCACAGGTGTATCAGGCCTTTAGAATCAACGTTGTGAGCCACTGCAAGGTCACCAAAGGTAAACTTTTGTGTCTCCCTGAGAATTTATTTTTGAGTCCACAGAAAGCGGTAAATAACTGGCGCCAGACAGATAAATTAATTGGGTGTTATATTGTAACCATACAGACCGGCTGCCTAACGTATACAGGATGAAGGTGCCCTGGTTTAGGGAGGACTCACTCACCACTTCCAGGTAATAATTCACTGTCTCAGTTGTTTGAATTAAAGACTGTCCTAGAGCTACATGTTGTTTATGTCTTTTTAGTTTGGATATTTCACAAATTGTGTTCCATCCACTTCTCAGCGTTCCCTCGGTAACAGAGCTATCAGGCATGCTCCACACCAGTCGCCCTGACAACACCTCAGGTGTCCTCCTGCAGCTCCACACTGCCCCCAACTGCCAGTACAAGGTATGACAGCACGCTAGGTGTGAGAGGAGCACTTTACAGCCGACTTTACAGTGACCACATGGTGGCTTCATGTTACAAAATGACTTTTGAATTGTTTTGAAGTTAATGCCACAAAGAGTGTCTGAAAATAAAGTTTGAGTGCAAAAGGGAAAGATATAGACGGAGCATTTGGTATGTTTATGCTCAAGAACCACTATGTTTTACATATATTTTGGTTGGTCTCTACTGTAACTCTCTTGTACGTCATCTACAGGTGTCAGTGAGGACTTCATTTCCCAGGGTGCTCGGACAGGTAACATCCCAAAACCCACTTTTCTCCATTCCAATCATACAAGAATACACAGGATTTCATGTTCAAGGATGCTGCTTCTCCTGAGCATGTGAGCACCTCCCTCCCTCCCTCCCTCCCTGTCCCAGGTGCTGAGGGTGTGTGGCCAGGTGTTGCCTGTGTACACGGCTGTAGCGCTCCTCCTGGCCTGCAGGGGGCAGCTGTCCTCCATCGTGAGGACGGGGGGCTCTCTGGAGATGAGCCAGGCTGTGGAACGAAGCCTGCAGCCCCACAAAGTAGACCTGCCCATCTACCTGCTGCTGCTGCTGCTTAGGTGGGAACAGGAACGCTGGAACAAATCATTCATACGTAAACGGGGTGAAAATATCAAGACGTTGAAAAGATATTCAAGCCCATGTGTTCGAACGTCTCATTGTGTTTGGTCCCAAAGCGTCAACTATGTCCTTTTGTAATGTTCTGTGGTGTGGTAACTACGATCCTGTTGTAGCACAACTTACTATACTCCTAATCATATTAAACTCAAATGATCATCTAAATATTTCTCCTGTGTCCATCCCAGACAAAGCTGGTTCCAGGAGGGCTGGTCAGCTCTCTGTCTCCCCCCTGTGGACGCACTCCCCTCCACCTCCCCTGATGGTTCCTCCCACACGGCCCCGCCCGATGAATGGCCCCGCCTATTGGCCCCCCTGCCTTACGTGCTGGGAGCTGCTGTTGCATTCTGGGGCAGCACA
Source organism: Hypomesus transpacificus (assembly GCF_021917145.1). Taxonomy (NCBI): domain Eukaryota; kingdom Metazoa; phylum Chordata; class Actinopteri; order Osmeriformes; family Osmeridae; genus Hypomesus; species Hypomesus transpacificus. The sequence continues at coordinate 1,031,763 of NC_061082.1, read as the reverse complement.
GTCCTCCGGCTCTCCATCCGCCTCCTGTCTTTGCTGCTAGCTCCCCTGCACAGGTAAGCCCTCAGGGGAACAGGACTGGAATCAGGTCGCTTGATCTAATAGTTTCAGCCTGCGGTTAAAATTAGGTTAAGGGTTGAGGTTAAGGGTTAAGGAATACATGATTTTGAATGGGAGTGAATTGTCAATCCTCACTAGGATAGTAATGTGTGTGTGTGTGTGTGCTTTTTAGACCCTCTGTCTCTCAGGACTGTGGCACCCTGTGTCTTCGCACCCAGCTTCTCCTCATCATGTCTCTCAGCCTCCTGGGTGGGACTTCCTGTGGAGCCCTGTCAATCACTGCCAGCTTCCTGCTTCACCTCTATAGAGTGAGTCTGAGTGGGAAGCTGTCGCCTATAGAACCAGAACTATACCCAGGCTCAAAACTGATCTAGTGTTCAGGCATCAGCCTTTCTTGGGTAGTCTTGAATGGGTGTCTTCTTCTGTGGTGTTTCTCTCCAGGTGCTAAAACTTCAAATGACAGAGAGGTCGTTGAGTCACATGCTTAACCTGGTAGGTTTCAAACAAAACAAAACATGTGTTGGATACTTGGATCCTTGTATAATCTTCAACATCCACGCTTCTCTTCTCAGGCCCCACAGAAGCAGAGGGAGCAGGAGAACGGCAGCACGGACGTCAAGCCGCACGCCACGCCGAGGGAGTGCAACGGCGCCCCCCTGCTGTCGGAGTGTGTACTGCAGGGCGTGAGGTCCGACCTGCAGCTCCACCTCAGCCTGTCGGCTCTGTTCACCGTGCCGCTGATGCTGAGCGCTCCCTCTCTCCTGCACTGGTCACGCAGTCTGAGGTACCAGCTGCCCCCCCCCACACAGCTGCATACACACTAGCATTAAGGGAGAGCAGTCCAAAGACTCGTATCAGTGTTCCGCTAAACACTGCTCAAGCGTCTGCTAAGTGAAAACTTTATGAACTTTGCATGTAGAAAGAAGCGACTATTTGCTTTTCAGGGTCTTAGCAGCATCACTTTATACTCATGATGTTTACGTGTGTGTGTGTGTCTGCAGGTATTCCACCCAGCTGGATCCTGACCCCTGCTGGCCTCACACTGTGCCTCTCCTCATTTCCAACGTGCTGCTGATCAACTGTGATGTTGTGAAGCTCAGCAACAGGTACACCCACACACACACCCACAGCCACACACAGCCACCCACACAAACACACACACACAGCCACCCAGGCCTCACTGCCTGAGCTATGCTCTTCATAGCTGTTCCATCTCTTTTCACACCTGTTCATGAATGTCTCGTGTTTAATCTGATGTTTATATCCTTGTGTGTTCTAGTAAACTCCTGCCTCTGACGTCACACTTCCTGCTGCCCATCTCAATCGCCATGGTGACTTTCTCACCGCTCCATCTATACCGTGTGACCTACTTCCTGTCGGCGGCCCTGCCCCTGCTGGCCATTTCCTGTTTTGTGTGATGCATGTCACAGAGAGCTGGCTGTCGGCTGGGCCTCAGGCCTGAAACAGCCCAGGTCAGGGGTGTACAAGCAGCTCTGTCAGTCACCCACGTGCTGCTCTTGAGCAGAGAGACACAGATAACAGTATTAACCCCTTCCTAAATCCACCCCTCACTACGACCAGCTTGATTTGGGAGATCTAACGCAAACAGACGATGATTCATCCACTTGCTGGTTGAACTGCCCATCCTTCCAGCTGTCCATTCCACTCAGACCTCCAGAAAGGTTTACTCTTTCAGTTGTAGGGTCTGGTTCTGTGCCATGTGGGCACCATAGGTCTGTCTGGGGAGGATGGAATCACCTGGTAGTCTTTGATGCTCCTGTGGAATTTGTGTGAGTTACAGCTCCACTCTGGCTCACCTGAGGAGGAACCAGAGATTACCACCTGGGTGTTACTGATGTGCTTTCAAAACAAATACACTACTGTGGGCATATGGTATGGTGTGTTTGTGATCTCGAGGGTGTTTGTCTTGGAGATGGACGGATGGATGGATAAATGGACGACCATTTTCATCCCTCTACCTTATCTGTCAAGGGCCCTGCTCACCTGGGCTGCTACTCAGCACCAAGCTGTCCTCACCTCTAGAGCTGTGAAGCTCTGAGCCTTAACCCCCCCCCCCCCTGCTCAACACCCAGGCTCCACCTCAGAAACCTCTACAGCTCCAGGAATTTGGTTCATTTGAATGTAACAGGATTTTCGCTAGCCCGGGTACGTAGATGATAAATCATTGTATTATTATGAATTGTTTGAATTGCAAGGATGCAGTGTTTCACCATGTCAAATACTGCTGACTTTCATTATGGTCAAGTTGCAAATCTGGTTGTTTAGTTACTTTAGGACATAAAGACATAATAATGGCTTACATTGTTCATACATTTTCATTAAGGGGAGTCTGGCAAGTTTGAGTAATAAGGTTTTTTAAATGTATTATTTGTTACAATTGTCCTTAACTATTAACTGTTTAGCCTCAGAATTCAAGATGGATCCGCTGGTGCTGGGAGATGTAATTGAAATATGGTGAACGTGTTTTAAATTTGTAAAACGCTGAAGCAAAGATGGTGTCATATCACTGCCACTGGCACACCAAGGCCAGAACGCCTGTTGCTGTTTAAATGCTGTGGTTTTTAGATTTTTGTTGGTTTCTTTTTGGGGGTTGCCAAAACTTTAGTTTGTTGTTGTGTCTACACTTTGACACTCACCAGCATCTTTGTTCTTCAGCTCTCGTTTGGTATCTGTTGGTCAGAACAGCCAGTGCCTTTGTGCCGATAAGCCCCCTCATCTGTCAACACACCTGGCCGGACACTCTTGTCACAGAGACCAGCATCTCTGACAAACTGATCTAGCCTCTGCTGTTTTCTGCAGCAGGCTGCAACCTGAGCAAGCCCACCTGAAAGTTACGAGAAGGTTCTAAGACAGCCATTCTCATCCCTGCTCCAACACACCTGATTTAAATGAATGGGTCTTTATCAAGCTCAGAGGTAAACTGATAGCGATCCTTTCATTTGAGTCAGGTGTGTTGGAAGAAGGAAACATGTCAAACATGCATATAAGGACCTGGGCTGCAAAAGGCTGCTTTAAGAGTTTGGGGAATTTTACAGATGTGTCAGTTGTCTTTCAGTAACACCACAGCAGTAATGGACCACTTGCCTTTTGACGTGATATTAGAAACATGCTGTTCTGTTAACGTATGTGTGCTGGCAGCTGCAACCAACACTTCTTTTCAAGTATCACTACTATCGACAGAGATGTTAACACAACAGGCTAAGAATGAAAACCTTTCTCTTCTCCTGTCCGCTCCTGGGACCAAAACCACACACACTCCCTCCACAATGACACCCGTGTCACATGCACTGTGAATGTACCTGCATCTGTGTACAGGTATATACTGTGTTTGAGTGTAGAGAAGATGTTGCGTTATCAACGCTTTTGTGTGTACAGTATGTCTCCTATATAGGCTATTTTAGTGCTTTTAAAACGCACTCTTATGTCATTCCAACCGTGAACAGATAGCTATATCTTGTGGTGAAAGTAGTAGAAATGACAGTGTTTTCTACAGTGTTTTCTATGAACATGATTGTGTTTTTTATTGGTGTTCACTGTGACCGTGCCGTAACTTCTCAAGCAGAGGGTGTCGTATCCTCAGTCAAGTTGATAAGGAAGCTCTCGTTCTTACAAAAGCTCAGAAAATGTCCCTGACCTCCTGGTGAATTATGCTCACGGACGTTATGATGGGAACTGTCATTCAAAACAGACAGTTTGTACAACAATATCTGACAGGATATTTCATTTTAGCAACTGTGACAAGTCTTAAATCCAGACGTGTTTCAGTGTCTTCTGACGTCTAACCTGCTTTGGTGGACCTTTGACCAAAGGGTCTGCAGCTGACTTGAGAATCAGCTGATCAGCATCTCCATGGTTACTCAATACTAGACAGAATTTAGACAATGTTATGCTGTTCTGCGAGTAAAGAGAAGACCCATGGTAATGTTATTAAACCGTTAATCATTCATTTGCAAGCTGCCTTGAAATCTGAAGGAATCTTTATGTTGTACATAAAGTGTCTGATGTAAGTAGGCGTGAATCAGTGTCATTGCAGTGGCTGATGTTGTATTTGAAACCATGACAACCAGAGTCCTTAGTTATTGGATGGATTTCCAGACTTGCACAAGAGATGACTGCAGTAATAACACAAATAAAAACCATGACAGACTCACATTATGCCTGGCATACTGTATTGATTCCTTATGACACCTTTGACACAGTGAACAACGTTGTCATGCTTTTACATGGACAGTTTGTGAATAAAAGCTGTTAAGTGAGGAAGTGAGCTTGAATTAGCTGTAGCGTGACTATGTAAACACCGCATCGTGTAGTTAAGATAATAATTCGGTTTTGCATCGTTTGTTCCAGAGTGACTTCTCTATAACCTTGTCAATAGCTGATCCTAAAAGAGACCATTCTTAAAGACCTTTGCTGAAGCAGATTGGTTAGCTGGGCATTTTACTGAAATTGAAACCAGATTGGACATTGTCTAAGGGATAGTGTTATTGTTTTGGGTGTGGTATACAGTGGATATACTTTGGCATACCCAATTCTCAGGTTTAAGCATTGTCATAAGAAAACTACGTTTTTTGTTGTTTTTTATATTTTTCACATTTTTAAATCAATTGTTATGATAAATGGGATGTTGTGGAATTTGTAAGCATTATTGCTGTTCAAATAAAATTGGGAGACGCATCGACAGACTGCATTTCTTTAACAAAAAAACTTCGACACTCGATGAAGATGTGTCCACTGCAACAAACTTTGCATTCAAACCCTACATTCATGAACCACATCATTGTTTTTGTAAAATTATTTTATGAGGAAATGCACTTCGAGTAACACGTTTTAAAAGGTTCTCATTAGGCTATTTACATAATTGTTTTATATTTTATATATGTGTGCTCTAGTCATGATAACTGAAGGTCTATCAAATTACTCATTTAATATAACGTAAAAGCACGCGCACTGAGCACTGCCAGAGACGGGCAATTGTTGTGATGCAAGTTCCTTGACCTTGCCTATTGCCCACTCAGGAGAGAAGAACACGATCTCACCTCAGACTGAGGTGAACGGAGGCGCAATGCCTACCTTTTACTACCGCGTAGTACAACATTTAAAATATAATTATTCATTTGTCTGTTTATTCTCTCTTGAAAGCTGGGGTTCCCATGGCCTAGAATGTCAAGCCCAGTTTGAATGAAGGGCTCGAGGCTCCTAACTGTCCTGGCCGCAAAAGGGCTCTTGTCGTGTTTTATCACCAAACCTCTGCGACACTGGACAGTGCTCTTCTCTATAACCGCATCACGCACTCATAGTTTCAAGTGGCATGTAGAATTGTGTGTCTATGCATGCAACTATACCTACATTATTATAGTATTATAAATGTAGGCGTGTCATTTCATAGATATCTATTTGAAGCTATGTGATTGTATTGACTTGGGACACGTCAAAACCAAATGAACCGAAGAGAGATCAGCTAACGCCATTTGTCTATAGTAAAACGTCAGATGTTAATGCTGTGTTATCAGTTGTTGCACATGCATGCACACAACACACGCATCTGGACTGGTCTATCCCCTTTAAGTCAACGCCCACTTTACTGTTCTCACCACATCAACACGGGAGGCACGGCTCAAGCATTAGGCATTATGCATAACTTCATAATGACCCCTGTCATAGCCCCCCCATCCATAGATGCCGCGTTAATTAAATAGTCTACGCCATCTTACGCTGCAAAGGTTTGTCTCGAGACCTGCATTTTCTTGCAGGACAGGCTATTCGCTTCGGAGCGTCTGCTGGCAGCGGTATTTATGGATGGACGCGAGGACGTGATCGGCCGGGACCGAAAGCGCATTGCGATACAGAGAAAAAGATGGGGACTCGCGTGAGATAACTAAAACACAAGCTGTGGAGGAAACAATGTTAGTGCGTTCCAGACGCTGTTGCTTCATTTCAAGAAGGCCGACCACAGAGTTTCATAAATCGGGCCGACCAGCCTGCAACACGACAATTTCTTGCCAGCGGTGCTGTCAACCGGAGAAGGGGATACCGTCGTGGTACGTGACTCAAACCCAGCCTGAGCTATATTCATCCCGGAGACCTGGGCCCCTAGAGCCGTACCCCGCCCGTCCGAGCAACAAATTCATCGTAATATCAACTCTATAAATCATAGAGCTGCGGAGAAAGGCTGTGTTGTCACAGTTTCTCTCCTTTCCTCTCCGTTGCACCTCTGCGCCAAAGGTAAGTCATGCCACCCAACGAATCCCTGATGGATAAGATCGTTTACACGTTCATCATCCACAATGATGACAATAGGAATTAAAATCTGTCATTGTTTTGCTAACCAGCATTTGGCTGAAATGTACTGCGTTTTACCACTTTGTATTGAAACAGAATTGATTGATTAAACGGATTTTTCTTTTGTCAAGGAGATGGCCATGAAAGAAATGACGTAGGGAATTCCCACAGTAACCTAATAGCGAGCTATGACAGCAGCACATTCCTTCACTGAGGCACATAGGATTCAGCCGCGTGCGTGATGGTCTACATACTAGAGAGTATCAGAAGAGAATATTAATGAGGTGGGCTAGCAGTTTAGTACCTCTCACCTTAATTGAGTGTATGTTCATTAACCCTTGTGCTGCCTTCGGGTCATTGTGACCCACCGTCGTGGTGCAAAAGGTAGGCAGCACAAGTTACGCTACAATCTACACGCAAATAGGTCGCACTGATAAAGTAAAAAACGCTGTTACAGAATGCCGAAGTGGTGCATAGATCTGACATGTCGAGCTGGGCTTGGCAGCAGAGGATGGAATTGATTTTTATTGATGTTAAATACTTAAACTTTGTGAAAATAAATTGCTCTTCCATGGATGTTATGGACTTTTTAGTTCATGAATTCAACGTCAATGACATCAAAATGAGAGGCAACCAGCCTGCAGTCTTTGATGAAACCGTCTATTGAGCAGTGAGCTCGGTCTGTTAGCGGGCCTCGCTTTTCTTCAGGGCTGACCTCATAGGAAACCATCAACGTGAAAGATACCACCTGTATGAAAGCGCACGAGGAGCCATGATAGGATATTTATGCCACAGGTTCACTCGAGCTCTGGAAGGTTGCCAGGCTTGCTGCTGTTAGATAAGACTTCAAGCATGGCGCTGATCAGTTACTGGACACTTACGATCACTTCAGAAATTATATTAGAATACTTCACAGTTCGTTTTTAAAAACTATTTTCAGCAGATTTTTTTAATATTTAGCCTCCAATGCTGTCATAGCTCACATTTTTTATGGGTAAAAATCCCTGAGCAGCAGAATTAATTATATATGATTATTCTATAAATATCATTATTCTAATTAAAATTCTCTGCTCATATGGTATTTGATTAATCACCAACGAGTGGTGCAATTCAAATGGATTCTATCAGTGCCAAACTATGGAGTCTGTGCACATTTACTTATAAAATCCCATATCTGTATACCTTCTGTAGACATGGTACACCATCTGTTGTATTGATTGTTTACTGAAGCGTGTACAGTATGTGTGTTGTCTTGATGTTAGGGTTAGTAATAGCAAACAGTATGTGTGTTTATATGTATGTGCACCAGTGGAAGGAAATTCTGGAAACAAGTGTATTTATGTTGATTTGTCTCATTAAGACAAGAAACCAATCCATATCTCCCAGCATGCAACCTGCCGAGGAGGTTGGTCTCTGCTGCTAAAAGGGGTAAATTGGGATATAATAGTTCTTGTTTACGTGAGTCAGGAACCATTCATAGTATTATGAATGGTTCCTTATTATATTCCCCCCGAGGCAAGTAGGGTGAAGTGCCTTGCCCAAGGACACAACGTAATTTTGGCACGGCCGGGAATCGAACCAACAACTTTCTGATCAATAGCCCAACTCCCTGACCGCTGAGCCATCTGACTCCCTGTGTTGGCAAGAATGGGTGTGTGTGCGTTTGTGTGTAGGAGTGTGTGTGTGGAGTAGTGTGTTTGTGTGTAGGAGTGTGTGTTTAGTAGGATGTATGTGTATATCTTGGGGTATTTAATGTGTTGGTGAAGCACAATAAGATCCCAGAGCCAGACTGACTGCCAGCTACCCAAGGTGCCCGTTCAGTCAGCCTGTAGTGCTGCAGTCACCTCCACTGGTGCAGGGGTCCCTACACACACACTACACACACACACACACTTACATACACTCACACAGACACGGACACTCACACACATGCATACCGACGTTCACATATACATGCACACACACGTACACACACACACGGGACACATGTACTCACACACACACATACTGGTGGAAAGGAATCCCTGTGCTGACATCACTACAGCTTCACACCACACTAGCCAACCCCCTCCACATGCACACTGACACAGTCAGATGCACATTCTGAACAGAAGAGTTTTTAAATAACAAAGCCAAAATTGTCTTCCTCAGTTAGAAAACTAATCACACAAAATCAACATTAACATATCACTGTTGCTGACACACTTAGACACGCAGACCACCATATTAGACAGGTGTGTGTGTTCTGCAGAGGAGTTGCTGTAGACGGGGCCTTTCATCTTGAGGATTCAGCACTTCTTCTTCTTGGCAAGATGGGAACGTGCTCTTCCCTTTGTACTCTCCCTCCTCCCTCCTCCCTCCATCCCTCCTCCACCCTCCAACTTCCTCCGTCCTCCTCCCTCCCTCCCTCCCTCCCTCCCTCCCTCCCTCCCTCCCTCCCTCCCTCCCTCCCTCCCTCCCTCCCTCCCTCCCTCCCTCCCTCCCTCCTCCTCTCTCCTCCTCCATCCCTTCCCCCGCTTCCTTCCTCCTTCCTCCCATAGACTCCCAAGGTTGACAAAAAGCTCAGTCTAAACCAGGCAGCCTGATATTGACTAAATGTCTGCCAGATGGACACTTGTCAGTCAATATTTGACATCTCGCTGCACCACCGGTGTAGGTGGAAAAAGATATACAGTACTTTGCTACTTTTAAGGCGAGAAAAACAGTTTGTAAGAATGCACAAATCACAAATTCTCTAGCAGTATCCATCTTCTATCTTCTACACAAACAACTTCACTTGCTGCACTAGTTTGCTTGGAATCACATGAAACGTTTTTTTGAAAACAGTCTGTTCTCCTCGTTGAGGTAGTCCTTGGTGTAATGCGACTGGACAGGAGAGGGGAAGGGCTCTACCACATCATGTCCCGTTAAATTAGTGTCTTATAGAAAGAGCGCAAGAGGAATCTGTTTTGTTTTTAAAGTATTCTAACAAGGCCAAGGAAGTTTCCATCTGTCGTTTCAACTGCCTTACGTAATAAGCAGCCGTATTTACAACCCCTAAAATAATAATCAAAGCATCAAAAATTCCTTTAATACCTGATACTTTAATACTTCATGTTTTTATACTTTAATATTCATACTCCATAGGCCTACCCTCAGATACACCCTAATACTTTGACGGGAAACCAATATAGTTAAATCCTTTGTGTAACCAATCAGAGATTACTTTAGATCCAGGCTTTGGTAACCTCTAACTAAGGTCATGTTCCTGCCTGTGTTGTGGAAAACAGATTGCTTATCCCTTTGTCTCCCAGTGTGACAGACACAGACCAGACCTCTCCCACTATGGTCAGGGAAAACAACACAAGGAGAAGGAATTTCAGGACCTCAAGAACAGTTATGTAACAGTCCTCTCTTTAGATGGTTCTCTCTCTAGATTGTGTAAACGGCTGCTGTTTATGTATATTTGTCTTTCTCCCACAAATGTATATGGGTAATGTATGAGTGAGTGTCTGTGTTTGTGAGTGTGTGTGGGTGGCTGTGTGTGTGTGTGTGTGTGGGTGGCTGTGTGTGTGTGTGTGTTTGTGGGTGGCTGTGTGTGTGTGTGTGTGTGGGTGGCTGTGTGTGTGTGTGTGTGTGGGTGGCTGTGTGTGTGTGTGTGTTTGTGGGTGGCTGTGTGTGTGTGTGTGTGTGGGTGGCTGTGTGTGTGTGTGTGTGTGTGGCTGTGTGTGTGTGTGTGTGTGTGGCTGTGTGGCTGTGTGTGTGTGTGTGTGTGTGGGTGTCGGTTGTAGTCCTGTGGGACATCCAGGCTTTCCTGATGTCCGATGCTGGGGGGGGCTCTAGTTTCAATAAGGGTTGTGCAGAAGCACAAACGATCTTCTCTCTCTCTCGCATACACACACAGCAGACATTTGGCCATGTCGCAAAATAGCTTTGGTACAGGAACCAGCCGGTGTCTGAAAGCATGGCACCTCAGTTCTGCAGCGCTGCAGCTGTGCTGTCAGAGGACAGCTTGGACATTTTGAATAATTCACAACAGCCAAGGATGACAGAAGTGAGCTTAGATCAGCCCAAATAAGGAAAAGCCATGAATGTCACGCTGACTGAGAGATGCTTTATACCCACCCGCACTCCAAAAACTGTGACTCGACTCCATTGCTCAGCACATAGAATAAGCTCTGCTTTGCATTTTGATCTTTATGTTTCACGTCTCCCCCCCCCCCCCCACGACCACCACACACACACACAAGCAACATGGCAGGAGTTGAGGATCTGAAGGGGCTGTTCTCTGGATATTTCCCGAAAGCCTGCTGTGATTTAAGAGCTTCATGGAAGCCTCTCTCTGCTGTGTCTTACTTCCCTTTTCTAGGACAGTCATTCTGACAGCTCCCATAACACTGGAGCCAGAGAGGAGGAGGAGGGGAGGAGGAGGAGGAGGAAGGGGAGGAGGAGGAAGAGGGGAAAAGGAGGAAGAGGGGGGGTAGGAGGGGGAGGAGGAGTGAAGAGAGGAATTGAGGAAGGCAGACAGAGTTGTCACAATATGTATATATAAACAGAGAAAGAAAGAAAGAATGGAGGAAACAAATGAGAAAGTACCCTCCTTGTATTGCATTTAATTCACTCCAATTAAATTAGACTCTGATCCCACAGGGGTGCAATTGTACAAGGAGTAGGAAATAATTGCTAATGCGCTCATAATATGTAGCCAGAGACATTTTTACATTCATCCAGTGTTTAAGTGGCACATCAGAGACTTAAAAAAAAAATCATTAATTGTGGAGTCACAGCTGTATTATTTCGAAAATGGGACTATAATGGTTAACATCATGACTTACCTAAATTAGTTTCTACTTTAATAAAGTTGTGTAAAATACTCATTCAGATTATGCTTTTATTCAAAGCAAAGTACAATACAGGGGGGATCCGAACTGCTAACCTCTTGTTCTGCATTCAAATGCTCACAGAGCTGTAATGGTTGGATGTGTAAATAGAGTGGTGCGGTTGGATGTGTAAATAGTTGTGCGGCAGGCTTATTTGTACTGGTGACAGAACCACCGACAGCTCTGAGACAAATGCTTGTTTAGGGCTCTCTTGAGTGCAACTCTATTTCACTGGCTGTGTGTATGTTGGACGTTAGGACTGACACTGTTGTCTTTGTTTCACCCCTCTCTTTCCACTCCTTTCCTTCTAGCCCTCCTGGCCTCACCTCACTGGAGGAGCAGCATCGAGAGTGACTCACATTGTTGCGGCATCGAATAAGTCTGAAATCTTTGAGTGCTTTACGGTCCCTGTTCCTGTCTGTGCGGTCGCCGACGGGGGGGTCGGGCCTGGAAGAGCTGTGACTGTTCAGGGAAGCCAAGAGGAGCTACACACCGTCTTACAGGAGCCACCTCCTCATGACAGAACAATCCCACGCACCACTTAGCAACCTCAACCTTGAACGTGCCACAAGGTCCATCCCTCCAATAAGGTCCTTGTGGCTCGGCGGTCAACAACCCTGAAAATTATCTCCGTGACGACGATCAAGGCTGAGGGTTATCCAGACACTGTCTGGGGACTTGTGTAGCTGCGCCAAGCATTTCCTGTCTACTTAGCTAGCTTTGGCCCCTCCCCCCCTCCTGCTTTGGCCCCTCCTCCCCTCCTGCTTTGGCTCCTCCCCCAACACCTACTTTAGCCCCTCCCCTCCTTCCTGTTTTGGCCCCTCGCCCGCCGCCGCCATGCGCCCCTCCCTCGCCACGGCCGTCCTCCCCAGGACGCGGCAGCACACCACCCCCACGCTGGCCGTTGGGCGGGAACACCTGTCGGCGCCGCGGCGACGCAGCCCGCACCTCAGACACACCCTCAGCCCCGACAACCTGCGCAGCCTGGCGGAAAGGGGCGGGGCCTCCACAGACTCCGCCTCCCTGGTGGGCGGACCCATGGGGCTGCCTCGCGCCAACAGCGACACCGACCTGGTGACCTCACAGAGTCGGTCGTCGCTGACGGCGTCCACCCTGGAGTTCACCCTGAACCGAGGACAGAACCTGGTCATCTCCTGGGACATCAAGGAGGAAGTGGACGCCACTGACTGGATTGGTCTCTACCACATCGGTGAGCTGCCCCCTCCTCTCCTCATGCTGCTCACACGGGATTGGACTGCTGAGGAACTCACTTAAACATACTTGAAGCAGGAGGTTTTACAGCTTTACCTGTCAGATACACCAGATTGTTTTGTTTACTGAATTTGTCCTTCACACAGCCAACTATAAATCTGCAGGTTTCAGGAAAGGTTAATCAAACACATAACTACTTTTATTGCTGATGATAATAGTACTGCATAGAACCTACATATAACCACATAGTAGAGATGGAACAAAACTGTGATTTGTATTGCACCCTGAATGTGGTTTATGTATTCAAGGAAACAAATTGACCCTGGTTGTCCTTCAAGGACATTGGCTGATTTTAAGAGTCCTCCATCGAGGTGTCTTCTGCAGGATCCTCCAGCTCACAGTCATTACTGAGTCTAGAGCTGGCGAGGAGTCACACAGGGGGAAGACTGAGTCTAGAGCTGGCGAGGAGTCACACAGGGGGAAGACTGAGTCTAGAGCTGGCGAGGAGTCACACAGGGGGAAGACTGAGTCTAGAGCTGGCGAGGAGTCACACAGGGGGAAGACTGAGTCTAGAGCTGGCGAGGAGTCACACAGGGGGAAGACTGAGTCTAGAGCTGGCGAGGAGTCACACAGGGGGAAGACTGAGTCTAGAGCTGGCGAGGAGTCACACAGGGGGAAGACTGAGTCTAGAGCTGGCGAGGAGTCACACAGGGGGAAGACTGAGTCTAGAGCTGGCGAGGAGTCACACAGGGGGAAGACTGAGTCTAGAGCTGGCGAGGAGTCACACAGGGGGAAGACTGAGTCTAGAGCTGGCGAGGAGTCACACAGGGGGAAGACTGAGTCTAGAGCTGGCGAGGGGTCACACAGGGGGAAGACTGAGTCTAGAGCTGGCGAGGAGTCACACAGGGGGAAGACTGAGTCTAGAGCTGGCGAGGAGTCACACAGGGGGAAGACTGAGTCTAGAGCTGGCGAGGAGTCACACAGGGGGAAGACTGAGTCTAGAGCTGGCGAGGAGTCACACAGGGGGAAGACTGAGTCTAGAGCTGGCGAGGAGTCACACAGGGGGAAGACTGAGTCTAGAGCTGGCGAGGAGTCACACAGGGGGAAGACTGAGTCTAGAGCTGGCGAGGAGTCACACAGGGGGAAGACTGAGTCTAGAGCTGGCGAGGAGTCACACAGGGGGAAGACTGAGTCTAGAGCTGGCGAGGAGTCACACAGGGGGAAGACTGAGTCTAGAGCTGGCGAGGAGTCACACAGGGGGAAGACTGAGTCTAGAGCTGGCGAGGAGTCACACAGGGGGAAGACTGAGTCTAGAGCTGGCGAGGAGTCACACAGGGGGAAGACTGAGTCTAGAGCTGGCGAGGAGTCACACAGGGGGAAGACTGAGTCTAGAGCTGGCGAGGAGTCACACAGGGGGAAGACTGAGTCTAGAGCTGGCGAGGAGTCACACAGGGGGAAGACTGAGTCTAGAGCTGGCGAGGAGTCACACAGGGGGAAGACTGAGTCTAGAGCTGGCGAGGAGTCACACAGGGGGAAGACTGAGTCTAGAGCTGGCGAGGAGTCACACAGGGGGAAGACTGAGTCTAGAGCTGGCGAGGAGTCACACAGGGGGAAGACTGAGTCTAGAGCTGGCGAGGAGTCACACAGGGGGAAGACTGAGTCTAGAGCTGGCGAGGAGTCACACAGGGGGAAGACTGAGTCTAGAGCTGGCGAGGAGTCACACAGGGGGAAGACTGAGTCTAGAGCTGGCGAGGAGTCACACAGGGGGAAGACTGAGTCTAGAGCTGGCGAGGAGTCACACAGGGGGAAGACTGAGTCTAGAGCTGGCGAGGAGTCACACAGGGGGAAGACTGAGTCTAGAGCTGGCGAGGAGTCACACAGGGGGAAGACTGAGTCTAGAGCTGGCGAGGAGTCACACAGGGGGAAGACTGAGTCGACACTAAGACCTCTGCCCTGGGGTTCTGTAACACACACACTACAACACACACCATAATCTAACACACACCATAACACACACCATAATGCGCGCACATAATGTAACATACACCATAACACACACACACACTAACCATGTGCACCTTGCAGGGTTTCCTGGGTGGTCTAGAATACACACTGTGCTTAGAAGGGGGAATTTGACAGGGTAGGTATTCATCGACCCGGCGCGCTGGTAAATGCTAACAAGCTGAACCGTTTAGCCTGTTTTGCTATTGCGTTGAAAAGCAATACCAAATACGACTCGGGGCGTATCACGTATTTGCTGTAATGAATGTATGGAGTATTTGTTTGTTTACGTCGGCGAAAGCCTTGACATTAGAAGAAGCATTTATCCAAAAGAATCTCACATTGAGACAAAAAAGCAGTGACACGCATCACTTCCTAGTCTGTCCCCGGTGACCCTCTGACCTCCCTGCACTTCCTGTCCATCACCACTCCTCCCGGCCAGACGGTGCGAGCGGAAGGAGAGAGAGGATCGTTGTGGCGCGCGGCCACGTACTAGCTGGCTAGCCCTGCTATCGATCAGGAGGTCTTTACGACTTCATTACCTGCGCCGGGGGGGGGGGGGGCTCCTGTGGCTCCCCTCCCCAGGGAGGAGAGGGTTCTGCTAACCACGCTTTCCACGAGTAAGCAGACATTCAATGATGTGCCCTCCCCCTTCCCCCACCTCCCCTTCCCCCTGCCCTCTCCTTCCCCCACCTCCCCTTACCCCTGCCCTCTCCTTCCCCCACCTCCCCCCTCCTCTTCCCCCTGCCCTCTCCTTCCCCCTCCTCCCCCTCCTCTTCACCCTGCCCTCTCCTTCCCCCACCTCCCCTTCCCCCTGCCCTCTCCTTCCCCCACCTCCCCTTACCCCTGCCCTCTCCTTCCCCCACCTCCCCCCTCCTCTTCCCCCTGCCCTCTCCTTCCCCCTCCTCCCCCTCCTCTTCACCCTGCCCTCTCCTTCCCCCTCCTCCCCTTCACCCTGCCCTCTCCTTCCCCCTCCTCCTCTTCCCCCTGCCCTCTCCTTCCCCCACCTCCCCCCTCCTCTTCCCCCTGCCCTCTCCTTCCCCCTCCTCCCCCTCCTCTTCACCCTGCCCTCTCCTTCCCCCTCCTCCCCTTCACCCTGCCCTCTCTTTCCCCCTCCTCCCCTTCACCCTGCCCTCTCCTTCCCCCTCCTCCCCCCTCCTCTTCACCCTGCTCCAGCTCACTTCCCCTACGGCTCGTTCAGCATCGTCTGCTTGTTCCACGCTGTTCGTTAGCGAGGGGGAAAGTGCTGCGCGGGGCGATTCCCTCCATTTTCGCTCTCCAGTAGAAGTTGCTCTGTCCTCTGGTTAGAGGTTGTGGAGAGTAGCCACTGAGTTTCACTGATGAGATGAAAACCCTAGTTTTGAGGCAAAATACTTTTCTGCATAGAGGCAGATCCACTACAAGGTTGAATGGTGAACGCTGTGCTGAAATTGTGAACACATACTCTCTCTCACACGCACACACACCCACAGTCACACACACACACAGATTCACCCACTCACATAATACCCCTCTAATGAAGCCGTTGCCCCCCGCTCCAGACGAGACCAGCCCATCCAACGTGTGGGACTGTAAGAACCGAGGGGTGAACGGGACTCAGAGGGGCCAGATCGTCTGGAGGCTGGAACCAGGACCCTACTTCATGGAGCGTGAGTGAACCAAGGGAGAGACCGCACAGTTGAGCTGTATCACAGTGAGGGAGAGACCCCACAGTAGAGCTGTATCACCCAGTGAGGGAGAGACCCCACATCAGAGCTGTTTCACACAGTGAGGGAGAGACCCACAGTAGAGCTGTATCACCCAGTGAGGGAGAGACCCCACAGTAGAGCTGTTTCACACAGTGAGGGAGAGACCCACAGTAGAGCTGTATCACCCAGTGAGGGAGAGACCCCACAGTAGAGCTGTTTCACACAGTGAGGGAGAGACCGCACAGTAGAGCTGTTTCACACAGTGAGGGAGAGACCCCACAGTAGAGCTGTATCACACAGTGAAGGAGAGACCCCACAGTAGAGCTGTACCACCCAGTGGGTCTGGTAGTCTCCGTGCCAGTAGGGCTGTGTCCTCATGTCTGTCTGCTGTGTGTCCCAGCTGAGACCAAGATCTGTTTCAAGTACTACCATGGCGTCAGTGGAGGCCTGAGAGCAACCACCCCCTGCATCACTGTGAAGAACCCCGGAGTACAGGTGTGTGTGAGTGAGCGAGTGAGTGTGTCTGTGTGTGAGTGTGAGTGGGTGAGTGGGTGAGTGTGTGTGTGTGTGACATCTTTGTGTTTGGTCCTCAGGGGGATGGTGAGGGGCAGGCAGGGACAGAGCATCCTCGTAAACTGATCAGCTTCACTTTGACAGGTATGTTTCAGGACAGCCTCTCTCTCCTCAGAGGAAACTCACTTTTAGAGCGTTCAACATCGCCAGAGTGTTGTTTACTACATCAGGAAATGATTGAGATGCAGCAGAAAAACACAGGATCTCTTTCCCTCCCTCCCTTTCCCTCTGCTATTCTCTCTCTCTCTCTGTAGATCTGCGAGCGTTGGGTCTGAAGAAGGGCATGTTCTTTAACCCGGACCCCTACCTGAAGATGTCCATCCACCCAGGCAAGCGCAGTGGATTCCCCACCTTCAGCCACCACGGGCAGGAGAGACGCTCCGCCATCATCTCCAACACCACCAACCCCGTCTGGCACAAAGAGGCAAGTGTCAGGCCACAGAGGGCCTTCAGAACACACACACTGTCACACACACACACACTGTCACACACACACACTGTCACACACACTGTCACACACACACACACTGTCACACACACACACACTGTCACACACACTGTCACACATACACACTGTCAAACACACTGTCACACACACACACACTGTCACACACACACACTGTCACACACACTGTCACACACACACACACTGTCACACACACTGTCACACACACACACACACACTGTCACACACACACACACACACTGTCACACACACACACTGTCACACACACTGTCACACACACACACACACACTGTCACACTCACACACACTTTCAAACACACTGTCACACACACTGTCACACACACACACGCACACATATGTCTGTGTGCATACCCAGACAACTTTTTCCCTTTCTGCAGAAGTATACTTTTGTAGCGTTGGTGACAGATATTCTCTACATCGAGGTGAAGGACAAGTTTGCAAAAAGTCGACCAATAATCAAGCGCTTCCTTGGTCAGCTGACCATCCCTGTACAGAGACTGCTGGAGAAGATACCTGGGTTGGTGTTTAGAGGGACCACACACACACGCATGTACAAACACACACACACACACACACACTAATCATGTAAGCATCATGTAATGATCATATTATCCTCCTATAATCATGTTGTATTGGTCATGTGATGTTGTGCTCAGGGTCCAGCCTGTGAGCTTCTCTCTGTGTCGGCGTCTGCCCACGGAGCACGTCAGCGGGCAGATGCAGTTCAGGATGGAGCTCACCTCCACCGGACCGGACGGTGAGAGGCCCCTGACCCGAGGGGGACCAGCAACACTGTTCCAAACCTGGGTCAATTACCTAGATCAATTACTTGAAAGTAATTGAGGCTCGCTTGATTTGTCTCAGTGTTGGCACTTATGGGACCGATCCATTAGTTTCATTGCGCTGGGTAAGATAAATTAAGCCCACTCAAGTTATTAACTATTTGATAGCATTTGCAAGTAGTTGACCCAGGCCTGAACTGTACGATACTGCTTCCCTTTTGGTTATTCGTTTCCTGCTGAATATTGTTGTGAATACAAGGCTCTCTGTCTCACTTTCTGCCTGCCTGCCTGCCTGCCTCCCTCCCTCTCTCTCTCTCTCTCTCTCTCTCTCTCTCTCTCTCTCTCTCTCTCTCTCTCTCTCTCTCTCTCTCTCTCTCTCTCTCTCTGTTTCTCTCTCTCTCCCCCCCCCCTCTCTCTCTCTCTCTCTCTCTCTCTCTGTCTCTCTGTCTCTCCCTCCCTCCCTCTCCCTCTCTCTCTTTAGGGGCGTCTCCTGACTCCATCATAGGTGTCTCCACTCTGAACGGAACCCCAGGAACCCCCTCTGACGACGAGGACCTGCCCCACCATCTCCCCATCGTCTCAGCGGGTCCCTCTCCCACCGGCTCCCAGGGGTCCGGGGGCCCTTGGGAGGGCGGGGCCTCCGCAGAGCTGGGCAGGGCCGAGGGCGGGCTGATGGACAGGGGGGCGTCTTCTGGGTCCTACCTCCTGCAGCGTTCGCTCAGCGAGGGCCTGGATGCCATTGAGGCCCCCAAGGGCCCCGGAGAGCGGCCCCTTGGAGCCGCCTCGCCCAAGCTGCGCTCCAGCTTCCCCACGCACACACGCCTCAGCGCCATGCTGCACATCGACTCTGACGAGGATGATGAGCGGTCGGGGCCCAATGACATCACCCCTGTACCTGGCTCTCCTCTCCTGTTCAACGGGGCCACGCACGGCCAAGACAGCCACGACGAAGACCCCTTCCCCGAGCTCCCCTCGGAGCTGGGGGAGGGGGTGGGGCTGGGGCTGGGGGAGGGGGTGGGGGCGGACGGGGGGGTTTCAGAGATGGAGCTGGCCCCGGAGTTTGAGACGGAGGTGGACCTAGAGGATGCGTCTGAACCTGACGTGTTCTCAGAAGTGGACGAAGCTCCCTTCTCGGAAGCCGTGTCACACAGTCTCTTGCCTGACTGTCTGGAGGGGCAGGAGGGGGAGGGGGGGCCAGGGCCCGTGGAGGACCTGTCGTCTGACGTTGACACCTGCTCCATGGCAACCGCCCCCCAGACGGTGTTGTCGTCGTCTGAGAGCTGTCCTGTCAACATGGCGACCGCTGTGGTGAGTCACTGGGAGCAGGAGAGCCCTATCCAGGCTGGCTTCAGGAACCTCAGATCTTCGATCCTGTGTCTGTCTGATGTGTTGTTTTTGTTGCTGGGTGCGTTGCTAGGAGGCAGAGGAAGGGGCGGAGACTGCTATTGACCCAGGGGGAGACGTCCTCACCGACACGCCTCCAACCAATCAAGACGTAGATGACGAGGGTGGCGGGCGAACTGCAACCAATGAGGTTGAGACAGAGGCACCAGCTGCCATTGAGCAAAACCCAGCCGAGGAAAGTAACGAGCGGAGGCGGAGCTTGCAGGCAGCTGAAGGAGTGACCCAGGAAGTGGAAGGGGAGGAGCCTAAACCCGCTGGGGAGGCGGGGTCAGTGGATTCTGATCAGCCTGCCACAGAAACTGATGGAGAGGATGGTAAGGAACAGTCTCTCGATCTAAACTGATGGAGAGGATGGTAAGGAACAGTCTCTCTATCTAAACTGATGGAGAGGATGGTAAGGAACAGTCTCTCTATCTAAACTGATGGAGAGGATGGTAAGGAACAGTCTCTCTATCTAAACTGATGGAGAGGATGGTAAGGAGCAGTCTCTCTATCTAAACTTTCAGATTTGTGATATAATTTGGATTGGAATCAATGTTTATCCTCGCTTCCTTGTTTCGTCATTTCTCCTGCATCATGCGTTTCCTGTTTCCTGTTTCCTGTGTGTCCAGGTGCCCAGGTGAATGGCCTCCCGGTCCAGTCTCTGCCCTCGGTCCGCCATGACATCCACCGCTATCAGCGTGTAGACGAGCCCCTGCCCCCTAGTGAGTGTGTGTGTCCTCATGCTCTCTCTCTCCTTCTCCCCCTCTCTCTCTCTCTCTCTCTCTCTCTCTCTCTCTCTCTCCCTACCTCTCTCTCTCTCCCCCCCCTCTCTCTCTCTCTTTCTCTCCCTCCCTCTCTCACTCACTCTCTTGTGTATGTGTGTCTTTGTGTGTCTTTGTGTGTCTTTATGTGTGTCCTCAGACTGGGAGGCCAGGATTGACAGCCACGGCCGGATCTTCTTCGTGGATCATGTGAACCGCACCACCACCTGGCAGCGTCCCACCGGCCCCCCCGCCCCCCAGGGCCTCACACGCTCCAACTCCATCCAGCAGATGGAGCAGCTGAACCGCCGGTGGGGGGGCAGAGGGGGGGGAGGAGGGGGGGCGGAGGGGGCGGGGGCAAGATAAAAGCATCTGCTAAATGAATACATTATTATTGTGTTCCAGCATGACTTTAATCCAGACACACCACCCACTCTTGTTAATGAGGGGAGTTACCAAACTAGTCTCTCTTACCCCCCCCCCCCCCCCAGGTACCAGAGCATCAGGAGGACCATGACCAGTGAGCGGACAGAGGAGACTACAGTAGACCTCCCCCCAGAGCCCCCAGACAGCGACCTGCTGCACCATGCCATCCCTGGTCAGACTCTGCACTACCCTGTCCGTGTGTGTGTGTGTGTGTTTGTGTCTGTCTGTGTGCGTGTGTTTCTGTGTGTCAGTGTGTGTGTTTGTGTCTGTGTGTGTGTTTGTACACTGCTGTGTGTGTGGTCCTCTGTTGAGTGTGTGTGTTCCAGAGCCTCAGCCTCCTCCTGTGTCCTCAGAGTACCGTAGAGACAGCACGGTGGGCCACTCCAGTTCACGCTCACGCCTCTCCCTGCTGCTCCAGTCTCCCAGCGCCAAGTTCCTCTGCAGCCCAGACTTCTTCACCGTGCTGCATTCTAACCCTGTGAGTCTGACCTCTGATCTCTAACCCCCGCCTCGCAACTTCTTCACACCTCCTTCAAACACAACCCCTGAACCCTTTTACAGAGTCAAGTCGTCCCTTTCTGATGACCTCACCTCCTCTTCCTCCCTCCAGAGTGCCTATCGCATGTTTACGAGTAACACCTGTCTGAAGCACATGATCAGCAAGGTGCGGCGCGACGCGCACCACTTTGAGCGCTACCAGCACAACCGAGACCTGGTCACGTTCCTCAACATGTTCTCCAACAAGCAGCTGGAGCTGCCGAGAGGCTGGGAGATGAAACACGACCACACGGGCAAGGTAGAGAGAGAGAGAGACAGAGAGAGAGAGAGAGAGAGAGAGAGAGAGAGAAAGAGACAGACAGAGAGAGAGAGAGAGGGTTGGTGGTGATGGAGCTTTCAGTGTGCGTGTGCATGTGTGTGTGTGATGTCAGCTCTCTATTTCTGTGTCTCCAGTCATTCTTCGTGGATCATAACTGTCGCTCCACGACCTTCATTGACCCCCGGCTCCCTCTCCAGAGCTCCCGCTCCTCTGGTCTGCTGGCTCATCGCCAGCACCTCAGCCGCCAGCGCAGCCACAGCGCCGGGGAGGTGAGACACACACACACACAGACTTCCATCACCACCTACACACACACACAAACACACACAGAAACATACACACACCCAGACAAAGACACCTAACCCTAATCCTAACCCAAACCCTACACACAAAAACACACACATACACACACCCCAGATACATTGGCCCCCTGTGCTCCAGGTGGTGGATGACTCCCGGCAGAGCCCTCCTCCTCTGACACCCCGGCCGTCCAGCACCTTCAGCGGCTCCAGCCGCAACCAGTACCAGGACCTGGTTCCTGTGGGTGGGTATCCTGGACCCTCATAGAAACATCATCAGAATCAAATAATAACACTAGTTACCTGATCATATTAACATGATCAGTAACCTGAACCTGATCATGTGCACACAATATCAGCATATGTATGTTTTTACCTGACACAAGGATGTCTCTGTAGTTATATCTCATGTTCTTTCTCCAGCCTACAATGACAAGATAGTGGCGTTTCTACGGCAACCCAACATCTTTGAGATCCTGCAGGAGCGTCAGCCGGAGCTCGTCAGGAACCACTCTCTGAAGTGTGTTACCACGGCAACCCTCCTCCATCACCCCATCAACCCTCCTCCATCACCCTGGCAACCCTCCTCCATCACCCCCAGCAACCCTCCTCCATCACCCCCAACAACCCTCTTCCATCACCTTGGCAACCTTCCTCTTTCACCCCCAGCAATCCTCCTCCACCAACTCCTCCCTCCTCTGTAACCGCGGCAACCCTCCTCCATCACCCTTGTGATCCTTCACGTTACATCCTTCCTGATAATGCGTCTGATTAGTGTGTGTAAACCCCCATTGCTAAACCCTGTGTGTGTGTGTGTGCAGGGAGAGGGTTCAGTTTATTCGCAGCGAGGGTGTGTCTGGGCTGGCTCGTCTCTCCAGTGATGCTGATCTCGTTATCTTACTCAGGTGAGTGTGGGTATGTGTTTGTGTGTGTGAAGAAGAAATGTGTGTGTCTGTGTGTGTAAAGAATAAATGTGTGTGTGCATGAAGCAGAGCTATGTGTTCTTAGGTTGTGTCTCTTGTCTCTCCAGTTTGTTTGAAGAGGAAGTGATGTCGTACGTTCCGCCTCATGCCTTACTGCACCCTAGCTACTCCATCTCCTCCCCACAGAGCTCCCCAGGTGAGCTGTTTACACACACACAACACCCCAAGCACAACAATAGTATACTTCAATCCAATTTAAAATGATCAAATGAGAAATATAAGTGTTCTCTTGTTCTCTCTCATCGGTCCATCCTTCTTCCATCTGCTTCCTTCTTCTTCACCTCCTCTCCTCCCATCTCCCCCTCTCTCCTCCTCTCCTCATTCCAATCCTAAACTATTCAACCGAGTCCAGGCAAGATAATGAAACAAAGCCTTGATCCGGAAAAATTGCTTAGTGCTCTTCAATTACTTTTTTTTATACCCCTGAAGATAATAAATCTAAATTTACATTGAGTACATCTGAGATTCTTGGATTAACCTGCATGGACCCAACCTGTCGCTACTCCTCCCTGTTTCTGTGCTGTATCTCTGACTCTCTCTCTGGTCTCTCCTGTCTCTGACCCTCTCTCTCTGGTCTCTCCTGTCTCTGACCCTCTCTCTCTGGTCTCTCCTGTCTCTGACCCTCTCTCTCTGGTCTCTCCTGTCTCTGACCCTCTCTCTCTGGTCTCTCCTGTCTCTGACCCTCTCTCTCTGGTCTCTCCTGTCTCTGACCCTCTCTCTCTGGTCTCTCCTGTCTCTGACCCTCTCTCTCTGATCTCTCCTGTCTCTGACCCTCTCTCTCTGGTCTCTCCTGTCTCTGACCCTCTCTCTCTGGTCTCTCCTGTCTCTGACCCTCTCTCTCCCGTCTCCCAGGGACTCAGCGAGCCAACGCCAGGGCCCCGGCGCCGTACAAGCGGGACTTTGAAGCCAAGCTGAGGAACTTCTACCGCAAGCTGGAGACCAAGGGCTACGGCCAGGGTCCGGGGAAGGTCAAGTGAGTGTCTCTCCAGGCTGATGCTGCTGCTGCAGGAAGCCACAGCACACCTGATGTGAAGGATGGAGCATTGGAATTTATATGCTGAGTTTTGGGTGATCGTGTGTGTGTGTTCCTTCCAGGCTGATCATCCGCAGAGACCACCTCCTGGAAGATGCCTTCAACCAGATCATGTGTTACTCACGTAAAGACCTGCAGAGGAGCAAGCTCTACGTCAGCTTTGTGGGGGAGGAGGGGTGAGTCTGCCTCCCAGCATGTACACTCCACTGGACAAGTGTGTGTGTGTTAATGTGTGTGCTCACCTATACACCTGTGTGTGTGTGTGTGTGTGTGTGTGTGTGTGTGTGTGTGTGGTAGTCTTGACTACAGCGGCCCCTCCAGAGAGTTCTTCTTCCTGGTGTCTCGAGAGCTCTTCAACCCGTATTATGGTCTGTTTGAGTACTCGGCCAACGACACCTACACTGTGCAGATCAGCCCCATGTCGGCCTTCGTGGACAACCATCACGAATGGTGAGATGCTGCTGGTGGAGAAGGATGAGCGTGGGATGTTATCAAACATAACAAATTTGTAACATATTATCAAAGATAATAAGTCAACAGAGAGAGAGAGAGAGAGAGAGAGAGGGGGGGGGGGGGGAATGAGAGAGAGAGCATCATCACTGTACTCTGTGTGTTTGTGTTGCCAGGTTTCGTTTTAGCGGCCGTATCCTGGGTCTGGCTCTGATCCACCAGTACCTGCTGGACGCCTTCTTCACCCGTCCGTTCTACAAGGGCCTACTGCGCATGTGAGTCTGTCCTCGCTGTCCTGGCTAACCTCCCAGCAGCAGGGGGCAACGCTGAATGAATGGCTTCGTCAGAGTGCCACCCTGCCAAATAGGATCCCAGTAGGACCCTAATGCAGTCTGATGTATTAATTTAGCTAATGTTTTTATCCAAAGTGACGTACACGGGGGGGCATTTAAACCTGTGATCTCTTGATCTGCAGACAGACGCTCTATGCCAGAGCTATACCTGTAGTCAGAGATGCACAACTCTACTAGTGTGAGACAAAACACTCAGTTAGCAAGGAGAAACTGTAGCTTTGTAGTTGAATCAAATGTTTTAGTGTGAGGCAATTGAGGTATGTCTGACCTTTGACCTCTGCAGCCTGTGTGACCTGAGTGACCTGGAGTTCCTGGATGAGGAGTTCCACCAGAGCCTGCAGTGGATGAAGGACAACGACATCGAGGACATGCTGGATCTCACCTTCACCGTCAACGAGGAGGTGTTCGGACAGGTGTGGTAGGCTGTGTGTTAGTGTGTGTGTGTATTCTAAGCCTGTGTGTGTGTGTGTGTGTGTGTATTCCCAGCCTGTGTGTGTGTGTCCTGTGTAGATCACGGAGAGAGAGCTGAAGCCAGGCGGTGCTGGAATCCCCGTGTCGGAGAAGAACAAGAAGGAGTACATCGAGCGCATGGTGAAGTGGCGCATCGAGAGGGGCGTGGCCCAGCAGACAGAGAGCCTGGTCCGGGGCTTCTATGAGGTGTGGGAGGGAGGGGCACACTCTCACTGGGACAGCCTGGGTTCTGTCAGGAGGGCTGGAGGGTGTTGACAGGCTGTGTGTCGTCATCTCTGGTGGTGTGGTTCTGTGTGTCTGCGTGTGTGTCAGGTGGTGGATGTGCGGCTGGTGTCTGTGTTTGACGCCCGGGAGCTGGAACTGGTGATCGCTGGCACGGCTGAGATCGACCTGGCGGACTGGAGGAGCAACACAGAGTACAGAGGAGGTAACCACCCTAAAGTCAGGACTGCTAGACAGAGTAGTTAGGTGGTACAGACTGGTGAATACTGATAGACATGGTAAGCTAGTTAAGCTAGGTAAGGACTGGTGAATACTGGGCCTAACAGGGCTTGAGGTTTGACTTGGACGGTGGGGGGTCATACAGAAAATGAGACAAAGTTAGGAGTCATTTGTATGAAGGGATTTAAATTCTGCTGTCAACACCACAAAGCCTGTAGCAGCTTTTTGTCTTCACGAGTTCCTGATATAAAGATGCTAGCGTGTAAAGTATCGCCCCATTGGACACGGAAATCCATGCCCGTCACATTCACGTCGGACCAAGTTTAAAGCCTTTACCTAATGGGAATGTCGATGTCACTACATTTGGTTAGCTGCCAGGGAACTGGCTATTAATCGTGCGAGGGCGGTTCAACTCCTTTCCTTACGGACGGGCCGGGATTGAGTTAGCATCGACCCCTCGTCTTGGCCTGTACCGTCAAGGTAGCTCGTTCCAGCGTCACAGTGGAGGGGCTGAGGAGTCGCGTCAAAGTCGCTTCAAAGTCTCGTTGTCGGCTAGCATGCAGCTCACTCGGAACGCCGCTGCGTTTCTCTCCGCAGGTTACCACGACAACCACATCGTGATCCGCTGGTTCTGGGCGGCGGTGGAGAGGTTTAACAACGAGCAGAGGCTGAGACTTCTGCAGGTAGGCGCGCTCGCAAACACCGCTCCCATCTGGCGGCCCCCGGTATTGTTGTTTATCAGTCTTAATCCTGCCGTCACTATGTTTGTCCTGGCTTTGAGCCCGTCATGTAGAACATAGCTGGCATTTCCCTTAGTCTCCTGTCTCCTCTCTAGTTTGTGACAGGCACCTCCAGTATTCCCTATGAAGGGTTCGCCTCTCTAAGGGGCAGCAACGGACCTCGCAGGTTCTGTGTGGAGAAGTGGGGCAAAATCACCTCCTTACCCAGGTAGCCATGTTGGTTTCTCTGCAGTTGCCTTCCAGCGTGCAGATCATGTCATGTTTGTGCAGATGACTGTGTTTCTGAGGAGAGGGTGTTAAAATGTAAACTAATATTCTCTCCCACTCTACCTATCTACCTTTGGTTTTCCCCACTCTCTATCTCTATTCCTCTCTCTATCTCTATTCCTCTCTCTTTCTCTCTCTTTCTCAGAGCCCATACCTGTTTTAACCGTCTGGACCTCCCTCCGTATCCCTCTTTCTCCATGCTCTATGAGAAGATGCTCACTGCCGTGGAGGAAACAAGCACCTTCGGATTGGAATAACCTCCCCAAAATGTCTGCCCACCCTCCCCAAAAAGGCTGACCACCCTGGGTTGGCCTCATTGCAAAAAGAGAAAATGCAACATCTTAGACAGTGACAGTATACAAACTGTCTGCACTTTCATCACACATCAAACAGCACGGCTTCATTCTCTCTCTCTTTCTCTCTCTCTCTCTCTCTCTCTCTCTCTCTCTCTCTCTCTCTCTCTCTCTCTCTCTCTCTCTCTCCCCTCTCTCGCTCTCTCTGTCTCTCTCTCTAAAGATCAATGGACAGTCTTGAGATCCCCTCTAACTTTTAGATCCACAAATAGCCTTTAGGTCCGAGGTGCATGTCTGTTTTATATATTGAGTGGTGTAAAATCGGAATCAAGCAACTAGACTGTATCCTTCCCCACACACGACACCCTCTCATCCAGCAACTAGACTGTATCCTTCCCCACACACGACACCCTCTCATCCAGCAACTAGACTGTATCCTTTCCCACACACGACACCCTCTCATCCAGCCACATGTGTGCTTTACCTCTTCAGTTATGATGGCCTTCGCTCCTGGTGCCCCCTCCCTCTCTCCGGGTGCTCAGTGCGCCCCTCTGCCCCAGAGACCAGCCCTTCTAACTCCCCTGGGCTCCTCCCTCCCTCCCTCTTTTCTCTGGACCTCTGAACTGTGTCATTTTTACTGTGGGGCTGCAGCATATATACAGACTATTGCCTTGGCTTTCGAACACAAGACTGAACCCATTTTTACCTGGCACTTCAGCAGACACACTGGGTTGACACAAACACACACACACACAAACTAATGATAGTAATATAGTAGCAGTATTATGATGGAAATACATCACCGGTCCTCCTTCAGTGTAGACAGAGAAGAGTCCATGGAGGATTGTTTGGTGTTAGTATCTTGTCGTTATGTGGACGGGAAGAGATCTTAATGTTTAAGACTGTTATCTTTGTATGGATTTGAAAATGATACATTAGAACCTTTAAGGACTGTCAGAAACCTTGTCACATCCCTAAACACAGTATTCTCTTTCTAGGGCAACTACACACTTCACAACACACACACACACAGATAAATACAAAGTAAGGATACTCACACAAAACATTAGCTCACCAACGATGCACTTTCTCTCGCCCTGAAAGCGGGAACACTGCGTAGACTCAGTCTGAGGGGAACTCATCATCCTTCAAATGACCACATTTTCACACACACCACAGACAGAATATGCTGATCAATTAGCTCAATCTCACTCTCACTGACATTCTCGCCTCTTCTACAGTAAACTGATGAATGTATCAAATCAATGACTGAATGTATGACCTCTTCAGAATTGCCAGCTTTCCTGGTGGATGATTGAAAAGCCTTTTTGGTCCTTTGGCTGAAGAGGAAATGGAATTATCATCAGGAAGTGGGGAATTAAAAATAAACTACAAACATGGCGGCTGAACAAGAGATAGGGAGGAGTAGACTCATTGTGGCACCGGCCTCGTGCCTTGATGTGAGAGGATATAACTTACATCCCTCCATGGGTCACAACAATAAACCAAGTTTGATAGGTCAGGAAAAAAACATGAATGGCTTTAGATGTGTTGCAATGCAAAAACTAAAAACTATGAAAACGAACCACTGCTGCAGCTCTGTCTGAAGACAGTTCTATGATATTTCCACACGAGGGCAGTGCAGGATAAAGTGGGGGTAGTCAGGTACCCAGGAAGGAGGACTGGTGTTGGTTGGTTGGTTTCTGACCTTCTGACCTGAAGTTTCCTTGGTTACACAGAGATCAGGAACAAATCAAGTTCTTACCTATGTATATTGTGCACGACAACAATGTCCTTTCAGCTTTGGGTATACAAGCCCATGTAGAAGAAGTAATTAATGTCTTGAAAGCATGTGTTTAAACTGGTCTTTTTAGTGCATTTCCCCCTTACCCAAAGGCTCATTCACACTCTCACCCACACACATACAGTACATTTTCTATGGGTTGCATGTACGATTACAATTAATGTACAGAGTCTTGTTTGAGCTGGACAACCCAGAACCTAAATAGTCCTAGACACTCCACAGCTATGGTGTTGTGGAGGCAGCTCTAGTCCCTCTCCCAGTCCCACCCCATCCTGCATGCAGGGGTTCCTAGTCCCTCTCCCAGTCCCACCCCATCCTGCATGCAGGGGTTCCTAGTCCCTCTCCCAGTCCCACCCCATCCTGCATGCAGGGGTCCATCAGGCAGCTCTGTGAGCAGTACTGAAGGCCACCCCTAGATGGCGTTGTGTTATAGCTCGATATTGCATGTTGAAATAGTGCAACACTCTGTCCTTTCTAGCTTTTTTGCATGAGGATATTGCTATCGATTTGAAGAGTGGGGTGGGGGAGCTGGATACTTTTATGTCACTTTGGTTAGCACTTTACTTGAAGGGTGAGGATGTAGGTTTTTCACCACGCTGTTCCAGCGGTATAGTTACGAAGAGGTGACTAGGCAAAGGCAGTTAGATGTACTTGTGTGTGTTGTAACATGGCTTGGTAAGTTGCGAGAAGCAAAAAGTGCATCTCCATGGCGGTATTATGAAAAGTGTCATGGCCGCATGCTTCAAGTGAAGTGTTACTGTTACTTTCACACCTGTCCACCTGTCTCAGAGATAGGTTGGAGGTCAAGGGGTCATTGAGAACCTGGATACACAGGGAATCAATAGTGCTGTGTTGATCATGTGAAAGCGAGAGCACCTGTTTGTGTATCATGTGTGTGGCCCTGTATGTCTCTCTCTTTATGTAATTGTACATGTATGTCCTGTTCTGTGTACAAATATATATATTTTGCACCGAATGTACCAAAGGTTTGGGGCTTGCATAGACAACCATTTCTCTCTATTTCAGTCAAACAACATATCCTCAACCTCTGTCACATCCGTGGATCTTTCACCTCAAGTTTAGAGGGCAGCTTTGTGGCATGAGCACCGACTCTTCGCGTCAGGGTAAAAATGATTCGGCTTTTCGGCCAATTTGACATTTTCCATTCTGAGGCTTTTACTCAAACTGCTACCAAGACTTGTCCAGTAATACGGAGATCCACAGGCCCCTTTGTGAGGTCACAGCTCATTACTTCTACTCCCACTTCACTAGTTGCAGGACGTGGGCATACCCATATCAGAATCTCCACTCTATGCAAAGCTCCTGTATGTATGTCTCCATTTCACCCCAATGATTGTATTAAAAAGACATCAACAAACAGCAAGTTTTAATTGATGAAACATGACTGTATACTTTTTTTGACACATATCAAAGACTGTTCTGTTACATTTTGGTTTCCGGTGGATCACGGTTTTGAAGCCATTTGAATGTTTAGATTATCTCGTTTGTGATTTCAGATCTCCAGAAATGGGAAGTGTACTACTCACGCATTTCACGTGTACTTTCTCACGCTCTTTCTCACGCTCTCACGCAAATATTTTTCAAATATTTTTGGAAAAAAGTTTGGGAAATGTGTAGGAAGTTTTTTTTTCAAGTTTAGAAAGGTTGAACAAATGTTTTCTCAAAAAGGTTTTGAACAAATATTTTCCCCAAAAAGTTTTGGAAAGAAAAAATGTCCATCATTGATGAGTAGTTGATGAGAACTCTGCTTTTATACTCTACTTAAAGTTTTGAAAGGTTGAAACAATATTTTCGAGAAAAAAAATTGAAATGTCGATAAAACATTTTATTTTTTACTCGAAAGGTGTGTATACGTTTGCCATCTCTGCAGATCTCTAAATCAAAGGACTTTGGCACTAGAATGATAAGCGTACTGAGATCGACAAACATTATTTGCTGGAAAACCACTGCACATGCGCACTGACTGTTGGCATTGTATGCTGTCAGTTCAAACTGTGCTGCTCTGGTCGGCGGAGCTGCTGTTGGCTAGCTAAAGAACTTGTGAAGGTTTGGTCATGTTGGTTCACTCGCAGCACATATGAGATTTGGATGTTACAGCTGCTTTATTCCAGATTCTAACTCTAAACAGGATTCTTTTCGACAACCTCGTCTACAATTTCCATGATTTCGTCTAACGCGCTAGCTAATTAGCTCGTGCTAATTTAGCTAGCTAGCTACGTGTGTAGTTGTTAACTAGACCGACGTCACCGGATGCTTAACTTCCGCGAATGGTAAAAGTATCAGACTGAAATTTATCGAGTAAATTTAAATCGTACTACAATAATGTCTCGGAGGCGGCTTGACAGTCGAAGTGGATCCACAGGACTGTTGGGGGAAACGCAAACCCCGATCAGTACGGAGCCTTTGGAGGGTGTCTACGAAATAACCGGCGAGTTGGGGAGGTGAGTCAACTAAACAACAGTTCTTATCTGGCTGGAGCTAGCTCCAGTACGGTTCCATGTGTCCTACAATAGTACAGTACAAGTACGTTCGGCATATATCAAACGTCTAGATGTGCTAGTCTATTTTGAAACATACTTTAAACTTTTTCCAAAGTCAAGGGAACGATTTATACGTTGTTGAGACATTGTCAGTAGGAATCATTGTTAACAAGGAGTTAGTGCTCTTATTAAGAATAGTTTGGTTCCATGTTTGTTGAGTGGCGACATCTGTGGTCACATAGTTGCTTATTACAGACAGCAACCCCTGGTTTGCTAGTGTTGTGCTGGAGGGAGGAAGGAAGGAGGATTTGCAAACAGCTCAGCTACTGAGAATAAGGAAACAGCACTGTGTTTAGAGCATATTGGTCACTGTGAATAGTCAAAATCACTTGAGACATTGGCTAAGTTTACGATTGCTAAAACAGGATGTTGCAAAGTGTTTTAAGGATGCCATGGTGACAAGATACATTTAGGAAGTGGACTGTTAACACGTTTTCAGTCAATATTTTCTATAAACGGAGAATAGACTGTCAGCTGCCAAGTGTGACGTTTGCTGCCAGTGTACCGCTCAGACAAGTCAATGTGTATAGACATGTATTCTGTTGGAGATTGTGTAAACATGTTAAATAAGGGTGTGTTTGCTCACCAGCTTATGCATTTAATTATCAAGTAATTTACTTGCAGTAAACCTTCCATCAACTGTTAACTCTTTAAATATAGTCAATTTGGAGTCTGGTTTGAATAGGATATTCAACTCTTAGTTTGACATTTTCAGTGCATCTGTCCCTTTCTACCACCAAGTATCATCAGACAGCATCTGACTAGCATCAGCTGGGTTGAGGAGACCAGACTTACTTATTCTATGCTGTGTCGGATCCGAAATGGGGGGGGGGGGGGGGGGGGGGGGGGGGGGGGCGGGGGGGGGGGAGAATTCAGGTGGAACTGGCTGTGGAGCAACTCAGCCTTTCCGTCCGCTGACAGCCCGTCCCGTGTGTCCTGTCTCAGGGGGAAGTTTGCGGTGGTGAAGCGCTGCGTGGAGAAGGCCACGGGGAAGGTGTTTGCGGCCAAGTTCCTGCGGAAGCGGCGGAGGGGGCGTGACTGCCGGGCGGAGGTGGTGCACGAGATGGCTGTGCTGGAGGCAGCTCGCCACAACCCCCGAGTGGTCAACCTCCACGCTGCCTACGAGATGGACCACGACATCGTGCTACTGCTGGAGTAGTGAGTCATCTGGGGGGGGGGGGGGGGGGGGGGATGGGGATCACTTCTGCTGCATGAATACATCATCAGCCTGTTTGTTGTGACCAGTTCAACGTCAAAGAAACCTCCAGTCTAGCAGTCATAACTGTCCATCCAGCATCTGGTCCTTGGTTGACTCCATAGCCCATACCTGCAGCTCTGCCTGTAATCAGCTCCTTATCTGAGAGGAATCCTTATCGAATTATCTGTTACTATATAACTATATTATGATCTTTCCGCTAAAGCCTCACCTATTCCATTTTCGTAGTTGAAAGTAGCCCCCACGACAGTCATTTTTCTGTGAAGTTGAATTATGTAATGCGGTTGTCTGACCTGTTTCAGAGTTGAATCTTAAGTATGGCAAACAGCTTGTATTGTTGACCTGAAGAATTCAGTTTCTCTGGAACTTAATTGTGTTGATCTTAACAGAACTGAAACCAAACAAACAATGCTGATCTCAGAGTCATCCTGAAACACACATTTGGTTCTCAAAGTTACACTGTTGTTTTGCAACCCCACCCCTAGCACACTTGTGTATTCAGAGAGCCAGCGCTCTAAAGAAATATTGACACCCTCCCTGTCTTTGTCTATTGAGTTTTCAGGATGGCATAATCCCTCCCTGGAAGCTTAGAGTCTTGGCTTTGAAAGAGCTGGTATTGATCTAGATATGCTACGCTACATGATGTCATGAGGAACTGATTCATATAATCTCACTGCGCTGAGAAGAAATGAAAATATGTTATGCATGCCCTGAGGTATGAGAGCTGAGGGAGAATACTAATATTGTTGCAATAATGACGTGTGGGATGTGTGTGTGTTCCCAGCGCGGCGGGGGGAGAGATATTTGACCACTGTGTGTCTGATGAGCTGCTCCCAGAGGGACAGATCACCCGGCTCATCAGACAGACCCTGGAGGGTGTCCACCACCTGCACCAGAGGAGCCTAGTGCACCTGGACCTCAAGGTCTGCTAACACACACACACACAGACGCATACACATACACACAGGTATGTGCACCCACAAAAGATTGCTTAATTGTTCAACTTTATGTTCATTGATTGACCACATTTAGCTCAATGATGAAAGCACAAACGCCACTCACGTTAAATTATTGTATGGCAGAGCCACAGCATAAATAGGCACCATATCACACCACCGGGCTAAGATAGCTGCTAACTGTGGAAGCAGCGGTTACCTAACCCTTACTTAGCTCAGGGCTATAGTTGAACAATGCCAGAAAACCTGTTTACCGCACAATGTGCATGAGACCCTTTCTGACCTAGTTTCACCCCAGAGACGGGCACATGAGTTTGTAAGCTTTTTGGGGGGTACTTTTTTTATTAAAACATTTGTCAACCTTTTGAAAAGGAAAAACATTGTAAACACAGCAAAACTTTTTTACTCAACTTTATTTTTCGAAAACATTGTTTCAACCTTTTAAAACTTTTATTAGAGTAAGTTGGTAGAGTCCTCATCAAGTACTCATCAATGATGGCTCCTTTTTTTCCCCTTTTTTTTTTCCTTTTTTCAACCATTCAAAACTTGTGGACGACTGTGACTCATATCTGAAGGTTGTACGTTCTCTGCTCTCCCTCGTTCACCCTCTCCTCCTCTGGTGTGTGTCTCCCAGCCCCAGAACATCCTGCTGACCAGCCTGTCTCCTCTGGGGGATATCAAGATTGTGGACTTCGGCCTGGCTCGCAGGCTGGGCATGGTAGGAGAACTCAGAGAGATCCTGGGCACGCCTGAATACGTGGGTAAGACATGGCAACAAACACTTCCTGTTTCTTATACAGTGCAGTGCTTTAATAAGACTTGTTACAGGAAGTTGAGAACTTCCTGAGGCAGGTGATGTTATGATAACCGGTCTCTTCCTCTCTCGGATCTGTCGCCATAGCACCAGAGATCCTGAATTATGAACCCATCACCACGGCAACGGATCTATGGTAAGTCCTCCGTTGTATCAGATAACGGCATCATTTTCACACTGCCTGATATGTTACAACCCATTAATGTTCTATAAAAGGGAATAGAATAGCATAGGTTTAACAGAATAAATAGGAGGGTTTAGGCACAGTTGTTTCGGAGTACATGAAGCCCTCGGTTATGCTGCTTGTTAAAAGGGCCGTACAAATATGATGTGAATGTGAGATGAGTGTGTGTTTCCAGGAGTGTGGGGGTTATCGCTGAGATGAGTGTGGGGGTTATCGCTGAGATGAGTGTGTGTTTCCAGGAGTGTGGGGGTTATCGCTGAGATGAGTGTGTGTTTCCAGGAGTGTGGGGGTTATCGCTGAAATGAGTGTGTGTTTCCAGGAGTGTGGGGGTTATCGCTGAGATGAGTCTGTGTTTCCAGGAGTGTGGGGGTTATCGCTGAGATGAGTCTGTGTTTCCAGGAGTGTGGGGGTTATCGCTGAGATGAGTCTGTGTTTCCAGGAGTGTGGGGGTTATCGCTGAGATGAGTCTGTGTTTCCAGGAGTGTGAGGGTTATCGCTGAGATGAGTCTGTGTTTCCATGAGTGTGGGGGTTATTGCTGAGATGAGTCTGTGTTTCCAGGAGTGTGGGGGTTATCGCTGAGATGAGTCTGTGTTTCCAGGAGTGTGGGGGTTATCGCTGAGATGAGTCTGTGTTTCCAGGAGTGTGGGGGTTATCGCCTTCATGCTGGTGACGGGCGAGTCACCGTTTGCGGGGGACGACAAGCAGGAGACGTATCTCAACGTGTCCCAGGTCAACGTAGACTACAGCAAGGACAGCTTCTCCAGGGTGTCGGAGCTGGCTGTGGACTTCATACGGCAGCTGCTGGTTAAGACCCCCGAGTGAGTCTGGAAACACACACACACATACACACACACACACACACACTCTCCCAGCTCAGATCTCACTGGTAGGGCATTGGTTTGGTCGTGGGTTCAAACCCGCCCCATGTACGTCTCTTTGGATGAAAGCGTCCAGTGTGACTGTGGTGGTGTTGCTGACGGGTGTCTCCTCCAGGGACCGTCCCAGCGCGGCAGACTGCATGGCCCACCCCTGGCTGTGGCAGCAGCAGTACATGGGCCCTGAGCTTCCTGTCACGCCCAGAGCATTCCGCGAGCGCAGCTCCGGGGTCAAGTGGGCAGCCCCGCCTGAGGACCGCGAGGACAAGGAGAACTTCCTGGACTCGCCGTTCGCACACGCCAAGAAGTTCCGCTTCGACGAGGAAACGTCCGCCGCAGGCGGGGAAGGGGATTTCTGAGAGAGGGGGGGATGGGGGGGGGGGGGGGGGGGGAGAGGGGACGTGGGAGGGTGCCTCGTTCTACCCTTCACACTTTTAATGGTTTTACGTCCACAGAAACCAGTTGGCCACAGCTTACCCACCCAACAGCACTTCAGGCCTGTTCTCAACCCTACCCTCAATTGTCCAGAAGGAGAGAGAGAGAGAGAGAAAAAGTGCCCAGCCAAACCAAAGATAACCAGCTAAAACTGAGATCTAACATTGATCTAACACTGCTTAAGTGTTTCTGGTATTTATGTTTTCAAATAATGCTGTGTTTAAGATAAGTAAGCGTGTATTTTTAGTGTCTTTCTATTTCCAGTGCATTGTTTTCCCTGCTTTGTGGGATTTTCTTTTGTCCCTCTAAAAATGACAGATATTTATATAACTCAAGGGAAATCTATGCAATACCACTCTTCCACTGAAAGGCATTTTAAAGTAAACTTAAAAAACTAAGAAACAGATTTTACCCTTCACCTATTGGTTAGTGAAATGTCACAGTATGTGTTCCTTAGTCCCAGAATAGTGTTAAGGGCTTAACTTGCAATAAGCTCAACAGAATTTTAGGAGAAATAGAAATAAAAATGTAGCTGAGTCATTTTAAGGATGTGAAAGTATGTCCTCATAGTATTTAATTAATGTTTGTGTTTCCAGTGCTGGGCTTTCTACTAAAGCACATTTCAGGCTTGAGGCAAAGCCAACACAAAGCCTATTACATTCCGTCCATGGTGTTTTCTTCCACAGATCTCACACCACAATTTGAAAGTGAAATTACATCATGAATATTTCTGATGGCTTTACATAAGTAAACTGCCTAGATATACTGGTATATATTACATTCCTTGTTTACCAAACACTCCTCTGGTTTAGGGTTCCATAGCTGTAAACCAGGGATCATAAGAGCTGTTCAAATGACTCACCTTGCCATGCACACACACCCAAACCATTCTTACGCAAAAGGACATGTTTGGTCCTCCCCCTAAATGTTGGTTCACTTCCTCTCCCTCAGTTGCAGGGAGGGCTGTGACTTCAGCACCTAACTATTTACTTTACCCTCCATGTCTTTCACTGATCTTCTAGTGGGATCTTTGGGGGTTTTAGATTACATCTGCTACCAAGTCTCTGGGGTAGTACACATGATTATCTTTTTCTGTCATTCACCAAAGCCATGTGATTAGGGTTCTGTCAAACGGCATTAAGACCTACTGTATCGCTCCAAGGGGCCAGTGGTCGTTGAGATATGTGGAAGTTTTGTGGTATAATTTGGGAATATAGTGTTTCTGTGGTTCAGCTGTGCAACCTTTTCCCTTCACTGTTTTCAACTCAGGGCAAATTGTCTCACTCTAGTCTTTATGTGCCTCTTTCTATTTACTTTTTACATATTTTGTATTCTAATATGATTCTCAATATATTTATATAATGGAATGATTTTTGTTTATATTGATGTAAACAATGTGTGTATGTTTGTGTATAACAGGTTTAAGTAATGGGTAGGTTATGATCACCTCAACAGAGTTAAGCCCTGTTCACAACTAAATCTTATTTAAATGTTGGTATTGAGATGCAAGGAAATGTATGGTGAGGAATAATCACAAAATGGTTTTTGGAAAGTGTTTAATGGTGAGTTTAGGAGCGAAGAGATGTTTTGGATGTTGATATGAAGATGTTTGAAGTTGGTATTGAGTTTGAACAGGTTTTATTATGGAGGTGAAATGTGTTAGTGAGGACATGAAATGTGGAAGTGTTATGGAGATGGATCTGAACAGAACCAACATAAGGTTCGGTTAGTTGTTTTGAGATAAATACTGGTGGTCTTAGTGACGAACAAGCACAAACGTTTAAATAGAGGTGCTCTTAGTAACACCCTTTTTTGAGTATGAGAGAATGAAATCCCACTCTTAAAAAAAGAAAAAGAAAGAAAAGCCTTGGAAAACATTTAGAACCAAACTAGAAGGCTCTTCGCCGGCATGGAGCCCAACATCCTTTAGTTCAGAGGTGCCAAAACCAAAGACCACATTGTTCCTGTTAGTTGTGGTCATCTTCAAGGTTCCCCAGAGATGTCACCGCCTGGCACAAACAACGGCCTTTGTCTCAGAGCCGGGCGTCCCTGGTCACGACCAGAATCTCCACCATGCCGTCACTCTGAGGGCATCAGGAGCAGCGATGCGTCGACCCAGAAGGGACGCTTCACCCCTCTGTTGACAGACGCACTGTTCTCCAGTCCGTGCCACACGTGAGCGTCGCCGGAGCGAGTGCTGGGACTCTACTTGAACAACGCTTCATTATGCTGGAGGTGTTTGAGCTGCAGGGTGGGCAGCGGACCAACCCACTGAAAGGGCCTCTAGTGGGTTCGTTTTTTTGTGAGGTGCTGGGATTTGCACTCTTACGTTCCTGTAGTGAGGAGGCTGAAGGATAACGCTTGAGGTTAACTTATACCAGGCAGAAGCACAAGCAGATAACTGTTAGAAAGAGATGTTTATTTCCTGTTTTTTGTTTGTTTTTTAGACCCTTTTAATGTATATATGGTTTGATTTGCATTTGAAAAGATTTCATGATTTATTGAAAAAAAAAAAAAAAAAAAAATTCTTGTATTCTGATCAACTACAAGCTAATATTTAGGAGTCCTTTACAGAAAACTGGAACGCTCATTAAAGATTATAGAACACATGTTTTTTGAGTTGTGTGGTCATTGCGATTCAGCATTATGTACTGGTATTCATTTTTGGGTCTAATTTTTATAACCATAATTTGTGCAGTTCTTCCCAGGCACAGAACAGCACCCCCTGGTGTCCAGAGGAGACCCTCCATAACTCACCTTGCTTGGGTAAGCTAGATTCCCTGCAATCCATTCTCAGTATGCTTTTGATGGCAACACAGTAATGAGCTGTAGTATTTACAACTCATCAGTCATGTTAGGCATTTATTGTCAAATTCTTGAAACTTTGTTATAATTGCGTCAAGTCGACTGTTGACTAAACACAACAGCAGACTCACATAAACAGTTGATCACGCACAAGCAAATGCTTTTAATGTTGTGCTACCGTAGACAAACAACTGTTGAAACAGCAGAAGTTTCTTTTAATCAAAACGTACACAATATGGAGTGGATATGAAGTCAGAAGCAGCTACATTCATTGGAATGCTTATCCTCATTGTAGTGCAACAGCCGCCCTGGAAGCCTGGCTGAGCAGGAATGCACACATCTCTAGCCTGCATGTGTGCCAACTCTTGTTAACCAAAGCCAATAGGGATGTAATTACATGAACATGAATATACATTCAAAAGCAAAAGCAGAAGGACCTGAGTTTTGTACTCCTAACAAAAGCATGAAGCATCCCTTCTAAGAAATGAATCATGGATATTATGAGATGTTAGGCTCATGAGAAAATGGAACATGTGACCTCAGAAGAGTAAAGTGGAACCACCACCGTTCCTGGG
Organism: Hypomesus transpacificus; assembly: GCF_021917145.1. NCBI lineage: Eukaryota > Metazoa > Chordata > Actinopteri > Osmeriformes > Osmeridae > Hypomesus > Hypomesus transpacificus. Next base: position 992,858 of record NC_061082.1, on the reverse strand, counting down.
ACCGGCCCCTTCAGGCCTCTGGGACAACAGCTATGTATTTACCATGCACATTCCCACCATGTAGACTGTTGACAAAGCCGGATCTGGGTCAAACTACATATGAGCCTTGTGAATGCCCACAAGCATTTTATAGTGCAAGTCTACAGGCCCTTTTGCAACATTACAGCCATCAAACCCAATGCATCCAATTATTTTCCTTCTGAATGTACACATTGAAACCTACTGTCTGAGATCGAAGGACGAAAAACATTCAGCAACTTTAAATACTGTAGGCCTCAAGCACGCTCCAGCCAGACCCTGCCCCTGGGCAGTATCTAGGTCTGATATGATCTGAGGGCTGGTGTTGATATTACCCCAAATAATACACACTGAGGTAAAACATTTGAATATCATAACAATGTGCAAGTAATATTCAGCATTGCCATTAGTAAGGACAGATTGCAAAAGGTGCATATCTAAAAGACTTGGACGAAGGAAGTTCTTGACTAAAAGATAAACTCCACATGAAACATCAATAACCCTTCCTCACGCTCCTGCCTATACAGTTACTCTTATAAAGTCAGATCAACAAAAATCAGTCATGGGAGGCAGCAGAAGCACAAGCTTTCGATATGCAAAACATTTTTTGATTTGTGAAGATCTAACTAGGATTAGGATTAAAGATGAGTGTTCCATGACTTGGAGTTTCCTGGCAGTCCGTCTCAGAGGGAAGTGTCTCTAGAACTAAGTGCTACAAGAAAGCCAGTCCTGTGACAGCATTTCTCCACATCCTGCATCTTTGAGCCCTTAGCGAAAAATGAGGTAAGATAATATCTTATGGATACGAGCGATAGAGTTGCACTATTCTGCGCCGAGATCGATTTCCTCTTCATCCTTCGATAGGTGAAATTGGAGAGGCAGGCGCGACAGGTTGAACGATCCACGAGCTGAAGCCCTGACAAGTGCTGCGTTGGCATCCAGAATCCCCCCTCGCTGACCACGCCCACGATACCCTCTCCAGCCAACCAGCAGCGTCCGTTCAGAACTCCTGGATGACCCGGAAGTGGTTCTCGATGGAGGGGGGCTCGTCCTCAAAGTGCAGCTTCTGCTCAAGCCGTGCTCCCAGTTCCTCCAGGGTCCTGATGAACCTGAGGTGCTCGCGGCCCACCCAGGCCCTCATGGGGTCCCTCACCTCGTAGGGCGTCACGTGGGCGTGGACGGCCACTCCGCTGGCCGCCAGCTCCCTCAGTGCCCGCTGCTCCGTCACCCAGGTCTCGCTGCCCCCGGGGTGCCCCCCGTCCAGCCAGTACATGTCGGAGATGCGCTCCACGAACGCAGCCAGCCCCGGCTGGGCGCGGGCCCCCGCCAGCTCGTACAGCAGCTGGTTGAGCACCACGCAGCCTTTGCTGAAGCCCACCAGCTCCAGGTGGAAACCCTGGGGCACGGGGCCCCCTAGAGGGGGGAGCGGGTTAGGCAGGCCAGCCTGCTCCATGCCGTGGCCCAGCAGTGCCCTGTCATTAGCCCACGGACAACGCCATGTAAGTAAAGTACAAGCAAGATACAAGCACATACCTGAATCATATAAAGGATGAACGGTGATCTATTTCTACTAACTATGTTTATTGTTATGGATGAAACCTACCAAAGCGAATTCCGTGTGTGTGTAATCTTGGTTTACTTGGCTATTCTGATTCTGATCGAGTGTTCAGTGTACGTCTTGGGTCTCCTGGACACACCTGAGGTGCTGGAAGGCTCCGTAGTCTGAGGAGTGCTCCGGCGCTCCGAACAGGTTGCTCTCCACAAAGTTGGGGTAGCTGCTGAACTTGTGCAGGTACATGCGCGAAGCCCGGACCACCCAGACGTAGCGGTTGGGGAAGCGGCGCCCCAGAGTGAGGGCCACCCGCTCCAGGCTCCAGCTCTGCCACGGAGCAGCCTCCGCCTGGAGGAGCATCTCCTGGTGGAAGTCCTGGACGAGAGAGAGAGACACAGACACAGACACAGAGAGAGAGACAGAGAGAGAGAGAGAGAGAGAGAGAGAGAGAGGGGGGGGGGCAGAGGCGGAAAGGGTAGAAATATCTTACTAAAGATGTTATGTTTTTTGATTATTGGGGCTGTTGAGGGATGGGGGTCTAGCCTAGCTTCTGCAGAGTGTGTTACTAAGTATGGGTTGTACCTGTGCCAGCCAACATGCAGCTTAGCCAAACACTGATAATGGACAAAATCTGACTAAAAATAGGCCTTTGGAAGGATGGCCTACTTAATTCGTTTCACCAGCATCAGTACCCTCTTATCGCCACTTAATACAGTCAGGTGACGGGGGGCGCCCGAAAGGAGCTGGGGATGAAGACAAGGACTCCATTCATTTACAACGTAAATGTCACGCTGAGACGATCTCAAGCATTCTAACAGGCCCTGGGAAATACTAAGACACCATGGGAATATTAACGCTTCCTTGCAAAGTAGACTGTTGGGATGGAAATTGAAAGATGTGATCTATTTTGGAAAACTTGTGGGGGGGACTTTATAGTAACAACACTTGAGGCCCATGTCAATGGCCTCATTTTACGGCTTAATAAACACCGTGTTTTGAATTAGGCTCGGTTGGATGTTTGCCACCAGGATTACATCATCTTGTTTTAGCGACCTTCAGTCCAAAGTAACATGCTTGTGACATGGTGTTTGAAGAAAGTTTCAAAACACTGCCAAGAGATTGTACAGTACGGGTGTAATAACTCACCTGTATATCCCCATGGAAAAACACAACATGTGAATTTCCATCCTCGTAGGCCTCTGCGTCAGCGCTACACGCCGCCAGTCCCTCTAGAGGCCTGAGGAGGAGAAGGTCGTTGACTCTGTCCGGTTTGTGCCCGGGCACATCAGCCAGGCGCCGGAGTTGGGGCGGGCTCCCTGGATGAGCATCCAGGGATCCGTTTAGCCACATCCCCGCTGGCTCTGAAGATGAGGATCCAGCCACGGAGCTCATTGTATTGGCCACAGCTAACAGAGAAAGACCCGCTGCAACTCTACGGACAGCTATCATGGGTATTAAACGCGGATTAGCTCGTCTAGACGCTGAATTACATTTCCGCAACACACCATCATCGCGGAGGAAATTAAAATACACAAAAACCAACCGATCTCTTGTTCCTTATCGTTCTCCTCCTTACTCGGCGTTTCAGTATAAATCTTAGCATTAGCTAATTTCACACGCTTGCTGTCAGCTCCCCTGTAAGGTGCGCTGTGTTGTGACTGTGACATTTTAATCCGCCAGGTGGCGCTCTTCATCCAGGAACAGTGCAGTCAGCTGACAGCCGCACTGCGCATGTCCTGTTACATACCCAGGTCTACAGTAGCAGATCTTAACAAGTTCTTCTGTTCTTCAGAGCGTCACTACAATAGTTATTGAAGTAAATCTGACTGATATTGGTTAAACACACATTGCACTGCGTTGACGTGCTCTGACTTTTCTTGCAGTTTTTGTGCAACATGAGCAAGTGAATACGGGACCCGAGGGCTCACTTATCAAGTTGTTTCATTTATTGTTCGATTACTTGCTACAAGGCAAGTATTGTATATTCATGGCACACACTTTCTAACAAGAAATGTGATGTGAAATCCTCGTCAAAATATATGTGTCATTGACATTAATCGAGAAGTTAACTTACTGCTACAGTGTGTTTACATCAGCCCTTAACCGAGTTTGAACTTTGGACTTAGCTAATTGTACGTTTGCATAATGGCTTATTCAGCCTGACAAATGTCACATAAAATAGAAGTACACTAGAGTCATTAAAACAGATTGTAATTTTGATAACAGCTGATGACATTTGACTGTCAGCTGTCCAGAATGTCCACATGTAGCCTACTAGTGGTCGAGCAAGCATGACGGCATATGCATTAGTGGCTGTATGCATTAAAACAGTTGTGTAACAATCACTTATCCTATATTAGGCATGGGAACAGCAACGGCATGGTAGCATCCAAACCCTGCTGAAATGATGCAAAACAATTCATATGTGCGTCATACAATAGCACCCTTTTCGTTGTAATCTACTTTGTGTCTAAAATATACACCCAACCAGCCCCTACCAGTCCGGTGGGAAACCTCTTCCCACCACAGGCCTGGCCGGCAAGCTGTCCAGACTTCAGTGTAAAAACACGTCATTTAAACCAAATATGGTCACTCCTGAGTGAGTGAAAAGCCCTCTGATCCTCCTTCTCCAGCCCATGTCCGGTTTCTTGCTTGTCTGTCGCAGGGCTATGGCTCCCAGTGCCTTAGGGAAACATCTGGTCGCATGTCTTCTCAACGTGTCCGAGGCACGCAGGAAAGACTTGGTCGAAACCGTCGCCCGGGCGGCCATCTTTGATTGCCAGGGTGAGGGGATGACATTACCATGACAACAGCTTTAATAACGGGGGTTCACGCCACTAACTTGATGTTGGTCACTTGATATGTTCTACAAACCCAGTTTGGCAGTTAAGTTTTGATATACGTTTTAGAAATCACCTATTGCTAAACCGATGTTATAAGTCATTTTTGTTATTAAGATACTCAGTTATGTTTATTAAGATGAGTGTGTTTAATGCACTGTAGGGTCATGAATATCTTCATGTGTTTGTGTCATGTTAGGTGTGAGGAGAGAGGGAACCACCGTCTTAAACATCTTCAACGATCACGACTATAACCGATCTGTCATCACTATCGTGGCCACCATCGACACCATCAGTGAGTCTGAGTCCTCTGTTTGCAGGGAAGGAAACTCAATAATGACTTTGATTTCAATCAGGCTTTTCTTAAGACCATACCTTTGTTTGGACCCTTACCTGTGAAACGCTGCATGCGGTCGTTTATTATCCTCAGATGGATATTCACTCGTGAGTGACCTTATTTAGTTTAAATTAAGTGGTTTTACACTGACTAATGCAGATAGTAAACAGAACAACATGCGCGCCATACATTTCCCATGTCCAGTGATGCTATAGTGTAGACTTGTAGGTTTGAAACGTGACTTGTTGTGACGTGACGTGTGTGTGAGCCTCAGGAGAGTCGGTCCTGTCAGCGTGCGAGCGAGCATGCGGCCTGATCGACGTGAGCGCCCACATCGGCTCACACCCGTGCATGGGGGCCGTGGACCTGGTGCCCCTCTACCCCCTGGGAGAGGACGTGGGGCTGGAGCGCTGTGCCAAGGAGGCAAGAGGTGTGTGAGTGTGTGTGTGTGTGTGTGTGTGTGTGTGTGTGTGTGCACGCGTACTAATGCCGTGTTTTCTGTCTGCATGTGTTTGTATTAAACTGGAGGATCAAGTGAAGATTAACTCACATGTTTTGTACATGTGCACAAAAACATCTGGCAGATGTTTGTGAACGTTTGAGAATGCTCCAATCTGCCTAATTAATGCCAGTACGGAACACGTGCTGTTGGAGGTGTATTCCTGCTCTCCCCTGCCAGGGATTCACTCTTGTACTAACCAGCATACACACTGTATACATGGGGCTCTGGTGTGTGGGATTCAAATGGGAAATATCTCAGAGGTAGAGCATTTGACAGCAGATCAAGAAGTCGCAGGTTCAAATCTCCCCCTGTGTGTGTGTGTGTGAAGATACACTCTTAACCCTCCTTCTCTGATTGGTCGTCTGACCAGCGGTGGCTGAGAGTCTGACGATGCGGGTCACAGGGACCAGTGTGTTCCTGTTTGGCTGGGCCGACGCGCCCCAGAACCGGGGCCTGGCCCAGAGGCGCAGGGAGATGGGCTGGTTCAAGAGGAGCGCTGACACGGCTGCTGTCAGACCGGACCTGGGACCCAGCCCTCAGACACGCTACGGAATCACAGGTCAGCATGCAGGCTCGACGCTGCAGCACTCAGCCCAGAGTACTGGTCCTTACTGGAAATGAGAACAAAGTTTGAGGACTTTTTGTTAGTTTTCTGGTTTATGTGGCTACCCTGGTTTGGTTTGACTATTCTTGTTGTGGGAGCCACATTCTGAAAACGCTAAATTCCTGTTAGAGACCTTCTTTATTTACGTGACCTTTGACCTCGCTACTGCCCTCCAGGGGTCGGCAGCAGCCCGTACGTCATGAACTGCAACGTCACCATCGACACCCAGGACCTGGCTCTGGGGCGCGCCGTCGCCGCGGCGATAAGGGAGTCCACCCCTGGTGGGATCCCCGGGGTGCAGGTCCTGGCCCTGCCTCACGAGGGCGCCGTGGAGATCGCCTGCAACGTGGAGAGTGTCCGGGGCAGCCCTCCCTGCCCCAGCGGAGCCCAGGGTGACCCCTGGCCCTCCTTCTGCCTGGGGGGCCAGCCGTACTGCCACGCCCCGGCCTCGCTCATCACCTCCAGGGTGGCAGAGCTGGCTGGCCAGCGTGGGGTGGGCACCAGGGGCACGGCCCTGGTGGGGTTCACCCCCCGAGAGTGCAGGGACCTGGCTGAGACGGCTCTGGCACTGGGTGTCGCTGAATTCTGGAAAGAACCGCACAGGATACGCATGTAACGGTTTGGAAAATACTTGAAATGGTTCAGTGTTATTCCAGCTTGTGGTATTGGGGTTTGGAGGATAGACGTTTTGGGCGGAGTTTGTTCTCCTGCTGGTGTGCATGGTGTGATTGCCAAAGCTAATCTTCATCATTCAGCTTTATTAGATAAGTGGGATGTGGATTTTATGATTGAGAGTCTCTAGACCGTTAAATGGAATAATGCAGCTGACTTCATCGACAAGTTAGCATGAAGAATGTACAGTAGTTAGAATTACTTTTCAAAGTAAATGAAAATATAGAAAAAAAGATGTAACAGTAATTGTTTACAGTGCCATGAAGGAGTCTACCTTCAGTATTAGCAGGAGCCTCCTCTTTAGAATGAACTGATATTAATGATATTTAGATTTTTTTAATTTCTGTATACTTACATTCGTAATAACAATAAATGTATTAAAACACACAAATTCAATTCTCTAACTGGGTGAACCGTTGTGTTCACACAGTGGTGCAATTTATTCCTCTGACCACATTAAGCTGTTCTCAAACTCAACTCAGTCATGACCCCAAACTCCTTTTTACTGGAGAGGATTTCCATGTCACTTCAGTAAAGAAACAGGCTTAAACAGATCATCACTAATGGCAAAGATTACGCATTACGCAAAGATTACATGGTATTCAAACAACAAAAAATAATTCCCTCTTTATTTCCATTCTATCAGCAGCAGACTAATGAAAGGTACGATAAGAGGAGATAAGGTATGATCTCCTCTTTGGAGATGAAAGGGCCGAGTTTAAATGACTCATAGGACACGCAAACGTCCACACAGTGAGATTTTATGTAAAGATTTTTCCAGACATTTCCTGTTGGAGGGTAAATTGGTCAGTGTTTAGAGATTGCTTCTCTGTAATTTCCCATCAACATCCTTACACAGTCTGTAGTCTGTCACCATCTGAAAGTCCTCATCTAATTTTTGTTTCTCGGGATGCAGATGTCATCATATCTAGATAATGTGTGTTTTCATATTGGAAACCTTTAGGAGAAGATGGGTCCGTGCCCAATTATGTTTTAACTTGATATTCGAAGTATAACCCATCACATCTCTGCGGTTCATCATCACGAGACAGATGGCTGAAGCACACAAAACCTAAAGCCTACCTACTTAATTTCAGACAGCTGTTTTTTGTAATTTTTTTGTGTGTTTATTTTCTCTGCTCTCTGAGCTAAAACGGTCAACAGCACAGCATCGTGACACGACGTTGCCATGGCGCTTGACTCATTACGTCTCCGCATCTCATCCTGTTTTAATGAAAGCGTTTTGTTCGAGTCCTTTCCGTAACACAGGGGACTGTCTGGAGTGAACGCCGTCCTGCCCAGGTCTGACTCACAGGCTTAACCATTTGATGGCATGCCAGGGAATTTGGCCAGAGGACAACAAATGCAACTGGGACGAGATGATTCCACTCATTGGTTACATAAGGGCTGTATAATAACCGCATAAAGGAACACATATTGTAAGGATGACTCACTTAAGAGGCAATGCTGTTTGTTAGTTTAAACCGATGTATACGCAGGGGAGAGGAGGATGGCTGAGTGGGCCCGATAAGGAATTAGGCATGGTTTACTAGGTTTGGTTACTTAAAGGGAATATTGACCACACAGCCAAAAAGCACTCTCCCTTCCTGCCTCATCTCATTACAATCTGCAGCCCCTCTACAAGTTACTAGTCAGCATCACTCTCCTGGATGCCTTGTCCCCCAGCTCTCTTGAGCCAAAGGCATATTGGCAGCATCTATTCATTGTCCCAATCTTATTTCTTTCCATGCTACAAACCAAAAACACATCGTCTCACTAAACGCAATGCGACGTTATTTGTGTATTGTGTGATTGAATAGGTCCACCGAAATAGGATCCCATATCAGCATAATCCGTGCTAGTTAGTCTGGATTCTGCTTTTACCACAGCTTTCATGAAGTCATCTCCTGTTCTGGTTCTGGAGTGTTTGCTCCATCAGTCTGTGTGTGTGTGTGTGTGTGTGTGTGTGTGTGTGCTCTCCTGCCGTGAACACGGTCATCTCCTCTGGTCCTGCTGAAGCTCTCAGTCAGACAGATAAGGCACCCATGCAGCTTCATCACATCAGCTCTGCCCTCTCACTTCCCTCCACACATGCTCTCTCTCTTTCTCTCTCTCTATCTCTCCCTCTCTCTCCCTTTTGCTCTGTGTCCCTCACTTTCTCTCTCTTTTTTCCGTCTTTCTACCTCTCTCTCACAGTTTTTTTCTCTCACAATCTCTTTTTCTATCTATGTCTCTCTCCCTCCCTCTCTCTTTCTCTCTGTCTCTCCCTCTTTGTCTCTTGCTTTGCTCTATATAATTTTTTCGTCTCTTTTTGTCTTTCTTTCAAACAAACACATACACACACACAGACACACACACACACACACACATAGCCTGCCGGGCTGGGGAGCATCAGGGCCTAATCTAGGTCACGGCCCAGGGGTGTCCTGGTCCCAGTACTGACACACACCCACGCACACACACACACCCACGCACACACACACACACACACACACACTCGTACACACACACAGGGCACCTACAGTCCATATCATATGCACAGATATAAATCCATCGCATGTAACTCATATCATTTTCTTCAGCCAATCTGGCCATCCTTAAAGGAGGTGATATGGTTGGTGTCTTCAAGTATGTCCTCAATACTGTAGCTTTAGATTCCTGTCATTCCCCTTACTACATGTTACCATCTCTTCCTCCCTCTCTCCCTTTCTCTCCCCCTCATTTTCCCATCCACCTCTTCTCCCAGCATCCCTCCCTCTCAATTTACCTCAAGTGACCAGTCACAGCCGATAGCCAATCAGGAGTGCCATTATCTGAAATGTGTCACCAAGTCTCTCCTGAAAGGATTTATAGGAAGGGCCTTTTGTTTCTCCTGTGTTCTCTAGATTGGCTACGTTTTAGAAGAATTTAATTATCGTTCAGTGTCTTATTGTCTGCATTATTTCTTTTCACGCACACAAAACAAGATCTATTTTGTTGAGATGGAAGATCAAAAGAGGGTCTGATCTTCCCTTGAATAAACACGTTTTTTTTTCTGCGCCAGTGGCATATTTTAGGGATTTTTCACATCCAACAATAATAGAAGCGACACAGGATCCTTTTGATTTGACTATGGCTGACAGCGAATCATCTGAGAGGAGTCATGTGACATGGCACGGAAATAGCAGAGCTTATTTCTTTACATCAGTCTCTAAGCGTCTATAAATATCTTCTGAGATATTGCTCCCAGTGTCAAACGCGTAGATAAATGCGTCAGCACATCTTCTATTAAATCACAGTCCTTCACTGTGATGATGGAAAAATGCATTCTCTAGTAAGGTAAAATGTGTATCTTTAGCATACTTAGGCGCTTCATCAGAGCTACTTATCAGCACACTTTAAGTGACGTGTTCTTAATGTATATTTCTGCCGTGGGCTATTGAGGTCTATAGAGGTGATGGGAAGTCCTGTCAGATTGTTCCATGTGCCACCGTTATTTTTATTCCTCTCTCCTTTCGTGTTTCCTAATAATAACCCCACTGTCCTTTAATTACGCGTCACTTTAATTACGCTCACTCGTCTCTAACAGGAAATCTGATTGCCAAGTCGCTGTCTGATGCGCGCCACTTAAGTGATTGCTGATCTTACGATCTGCATTTAAAGTAGCTGGGGAATGTCGGTTCTCATCTTCGGTCTTTAAAATACAAGCTCCTCGTTCCGCGGGCGTACAGGAACGCAGTGTGCCACCTATGCAGTCAGCGGTCCCCCACCCCCCACCCTGAACACATGTTCAACATCCCCTGGGCATGGGCCAAGCACAACACCGAGGCACAGCTGAGAACAAGGGAGAGAGGGAGGGAGAGAGAGAGAGGGCACTGATGTGGAAGTATGAGTGAGCATCAGAGAGAAAGACAGAAATAGAGCGATAAAGCAGTGAATTACTGTGTTACAGTGCAGAGAGAGAGAGAGATAGTTGGTGGTGGTGGGGATGGTGCACACAGGCTTGGATGTTATAGGGACTGGAAATATCTCTAGTTATTTTGGGATGTATCACTACAAACCCCATGGATTAATTCTGGATTAATGGATGAATTAATTCTGATTCCCAAGGGAATTCTCCAGATCTGCAAGTGGATACTCTACTGCTGCTGAAGACCAAACCATGCCTTGTCCTGGTTCCTGATCCCTAGTGGGCCCGTGAGAGCAGTCCTTAGACTGGCTACGCTTCCGACAGCGATGGCTTCAGCTTTCAGTCCCGCAGAGGAGAAGTCCGTGTGTGTCAAGATCTGAGGAAAGTTCTGAGGTTAAAGAGCACTTCATCCATGTGTCAACTCTACTGGCATCACTCAGTCTCCTGGACGCGCTGACGAAGGTGAGATCACATGATGGCTGCTTTTACTAGTTCAACACTCTGAACACTGTGTGTAGGTGTAATTACTTATATTGATATACTGTAATATAGCAATTATCCTCTTTTCATTCAATTCATGTAGTATGCATGTTATGCCTCAGAGGATACATGGATAACATATTTAGTTTGTGTAACTGATGGCATGAGAATTGTCAAGATTGACAAGCAACATTTCAGACATATTGATGACTTTCAAACTGGGCTGGACACAGAGGAATATAGAAGCTGTGTAGGTTAACAGTAGATCTATGTTCTTTAGGTTAACAGTAGATCTATGCTGTTAAGGTTAACAGTGGATCAATGCTGTTAAGGTTAACAGTGAATTGATGGACTCACTATGTAGCTAGCAGTTTAACAGTTCATGATGTGTGACGGCAAGTTATGAAAGTGAGGATGTAATAAGCTTGGTGCCAGTTGTCAGTTTTACTTTTGTCTGGCTCTCCTCTCTTCCTCCTCTCCTCTCCGCTCCTCTCCTCTCCTCTCCTCTCCTCTCCTCTCCTCTCCTCTCCTCTCCTCTCCTCTCCTCTCCTCTCCTCTCCTCTCCTCTCCTCTCCTCTCCTCTCCTCTCCTCTCCTCTCCCCTCCCCTCCCCTCCCCTCCTCTCCTCTCCTCTCTTCTTCCTCTCTTCTCCTCTCTTCTTCCTCTCCTCTCCTCTCTCTCTTCCTGACTCGAACTGTGTTTTGTACCTTGTACACCTGCTCCTCCACATCTCCATTTGCCTGGTGAAGCTTCCTCATCCAGTCAGAAAACAGAACGCATGGTAGCAGCATGGCTAGCCCCGTCTCCATTACAGAGACCTCTCTAGAGGTGCAAACACATGGAACCGGGAGGCCACAGCACTACAGAGAGTCAGAGGTCATTTGATTTGGTATGAATACGATCACACGAGGAGAACGTGAGGGTGCTGCTGTTAAGGATATGACGTCATAGATTTACCTAGGATGGTTTACAGAATGGCGTCAAATGCAGTGGCAGTGGTTAGAACTGACAGTTTCAACATCCCCTGATGACGGTGTGTGGCTCAGGGTGGCGGTCTTGCCGCCTGATGGACAGTGTATGTGTTAATGTGTTAGGAATGTTCCTGCAAGCATTAGGACGGTTGTCCGTACGCTGACTATTTGGAATGACACGAATTCCATTAAGGAGTAGAGTGCCAATAAAGGTCTCAGCTTTGAAATCAAACTGCTTTGGCCATTTTCCAAACAAGACTTTTAAAGTTTCAATTATCCGGCTATTTGTGGTGACAGGATGTGATTTGCTGGAGAAGTATGTATCCAGGCCCGTGGGGCCTGTCCAAGGCCTTGTCCTTATTCATTCCATCAACACGGCCAAAGGCAGAGCTTCCCTAATTATACCAATTTGCCCCCCACCCAAAAGGAAGACGTTTAATCACTGTTTACTTTACCATGCAACATCTTTCTACTGACAAACACAAACCGCTCCTGTAGGGCTGTGCAGCAAAGATACAGTTTTACTTTAGTCCCTGTGCGTCCTGTTTGTCAACCTTATAAATGAAATGTAAGAAGGCAATTTCTATTACATTCTATTTTTGTATTAATATGAGATTGAAGCCTCTGTGATCGTATTCAGAAGGTCCTGTGTTTAGCTGATAGATCATGGGTCATCTGATGTTGATTTGTCATTTGAAATGGCTTTGTAATACCATTGACTTGTATCATGTTATAGGAGAATGAACAGTCTGGCTTGGTCGTTTAATTAAGTGCGGACCAAATCACAGCCCTGTAATGTGATCGTGTGACAGCCCTATTTAGGTCACTTGTGCTGAATCGCAGAGATTCACACTAAATTCAGCGAACCCACAAATTGATTACATATCCTCTCTTCTGTGAGGTCAAATTAACTTGCTGGAAGCAAAGCTTTTAACAGGACCCTCATGTACAGTGCCCTCCAAAAGTATTGGAACAGTGAGGCGAATTCCTTTATTTTTGCTGTAGACTGAAAACATTTGGGCTTGACATCAAATAATGAACGTGAGACCAGAGATCAACGTTTCAGCTTTTATTTCCAGGTATTTACATCAGGATCTGATGCACAACTAAGAAAATATCACATTTTGTTTGAATCCACCCATTTGTCATGTGAGCAAAAGTATTGGAACAGATATACTTAAAACATATTTAAGTGAATAAGACTTAATATTTAGTTGCAAATCCTTTGCTTTCAATAACTGCAGCAAGTCTGTGACCCATTGACGTCACCAAACTTTTGCATTCTTCCTTTTTGATGCTTTCCCAGGCTTTCACTGCAGCCTCTTTCAGTTGTTGTTTGTTTTGTGGGGTTCCTCCCTTCAGTCTCCTCTTAAGCAGGTAAAATGCATGCTCTATAGGGTTTAAGTCTGGAGATTGACTTGGCCAGTCTAATACCTTCCATTTCTTGCCCCTGATGAACTCCTTTGTTGTTTTGGCAGTGTGTTTTGGGTCGTTATCTTGCTGCATGATGAAGGCTCTGCCAATCAGTTTGGTTGCATCTTTCCTTAAATTGGCAGACAAAATGTTTCTGTAGACTTCCGAGGTCATTTTGCTGCTGCCATCATGTGTTACATCCTCAATGAAGATTAATGAGCCCGTCCCAGAAGAAGCCATGCAAGCCCAAGCCATGACATTACCTCCACCGTGTTTCACAGATGAGCTTGTGTGTTTGGGATCATGAGCAGTTCCTTTCTTTCTCCAAACTTTAGCCTTTCCATCACTTTGGTAAAAGTTAATCTTTGTCTCATCAGTCCATAAAACTTTGTCCCAGAATTTTTGAGGTTCATCTCTGTACTTTTTGGCAATTTCCAGCCTGGCCTTCCTATTCTTCTTGCTAATGAGTGGTTTGCATCTTCTGGTGTAGCCCTTGTACTTTTGTTCATGAAGTCTTCTGCGAACAGTAGATAGTGATACCTTCACTCCTGCCATCTGGAGGTTGTTGCTGATCTCACTAACAGTTGTTTTAGGGTCTTTCTTTACAGCTCTCACAATGTTTCTGTCATCAACTGCTGATGTTTTCCTTGGTCTACCTGTTCGACGTCTGTTACTTAGTACACCAGTAGTTTTCTTCTTCTTCAGGACATTCCAAATGGTTGTACTGGCTATGGCCAATGTTTCTGCAATGGCTCTGATTGATTTTCCATCTTCTCTAAGACTCACAATTGCTTGTTTTTCACCCAAAGACAGCGCTCTGGTTTTCATGTTGTTTTCACCTCTGAATACAGTCTGCATAGACAAAACCTATCTAACCCAATCTGAACCTGAGTGTAGACATTCAGTGGTATTTATTGATTGAATAATGTATGTAATAGGACACACCTGGGCAACAAAACACACCTGTCAGTCACATGTTCCAATACTTTTGCTCACGTGACAAATGGGTGGGTTCGAACAAAAAGGTGATATTTTCTAATTTGTGCATCAGATCCTGATGTAAATACCTGGAAATAAAAGCTGAAACGTTGATCTCTGGTTTCACATTCATCGTTTGATGTCAAGCCCAAATGTTTTCAGTCTACAGCAAAAATAAAGGAATTGGCCTCACTGTTCCAACACTTTTGGAGGGCACTGTATATACAGGATGGACGATGTATGTGATGTGTCTTTTCACCATGGTTCGTTTAAGCTCAGAATAAATAATATTTAGAGTATTTCTGTTTCCTGCTAGATATACCGCATCGTTTCACCTCTCGCATTCGAACGTTTCACATTTCTCTGTCTACCTATATGTTGTTTCAAACCATATATTCCCAGTAACCCAAGAATTCACAAGTCATTGCTAAGATAACGTATCCATGATATAGAGGATGATTAGACAATGATTCATAAACTACTTGGATGTGCTGTGTGCTGCATAATAAGAGCCATGCGCTCCAACGCTCAGTGCGCCACCTGCAGGACATGTGAGTCATATCCTAGGTTACACTGCCCAATGTGTTCCTAACGGGCAAGGAGACGCCAGGACATGATTACGTTTGAGTTCGATGTTGTCTGTAGGTGAATGTAGAGAATGCTTTATTTGTAGTCTATTGGCTGGGAGTGATTGTAAATTAGTGATTGTGTAGGTGTGTTTGTGGATATGGCTGTGTTGATGTGATTGATCTGTAGGCCGATAGTTATACAACATCGTTTATTACCAAATCATTCAAGCAATGGTGCTGCTATCAGACACATTTATTGGCCCAGCCAAACTACCCACAACCAGAGCCATAGAAAAAGAGAGTTGCGACACGCTTTGATCTCGCCGACACGTGATCACGTGGTTCAAGTAGCTCGCTGTAGTTCCAAAAAGCCCCACTGCTGTCAACTTTTTTGAATGGTTTTCAATGGAGCTGGCCAACGGAAGTCGCTTTCTCAGGCAAATTACGAATGAAACAGGCTCAGTTGAAGAAATCCGATATTCTGGCTATCTTCAGCTGACTCTTATCTACATTAGGTAGTCCTCGCTGACGTTTTTGGTGAACAATGGAGTGAACTACAACATGTGTGAACACTCACTGCCAGTGAAACGCAGGAAAAAAGCTAGAGCTTTTTTGTCACGTGGTTCCGGTAGCTCGCTGTAGTTAAATGAAAACCCACTGCTGTCAACGTGTTTGAATGGTTTTCGGCGGGACCGACAGCAGCACCATCTCGATTCACGGATATTTTCGGTATATTAACACAATATCAATTGGTTACTGGTGTGTTGTATCATGTATGTATGCTACTTTATTAACATGTATGTATAACATTAACTTATAATGCATAACGCAATATTGTGAAGCTGAGCTGGAAATGGCTATGCTAGCCTACATTGTTCCACTTAACGTTTAACCTTCGACTGTTGAAGTAAATGGGATTTGTTCAACTTTTTTTTTCTTCATCAGCCCACTTACAATTTACCACATTAACAACACGTTTGTACTTGATGCAAGTTGAATCTAACCATGATCACCGGCAACTGTTCAATAGAAAAAAATTGAACAGAATATACAAGGCAACCAACTGCAATTCAATAAAACATTTTATTGTACAATATGTCCAGTGTTCTTCCACTCCTTTGTTTTGTAGTGAGCAGGTGATCTTAATGTCTGCTTTTCACAAAACTTAGACCGCAGTAGTAGATGCATCTAGTTGAGCTAACTAACTAGCTAGCTATTGAGTGGACCTGAAATTCCTGCCGAGCGTTGCTGGACGATAGGGGACCCAAGGCTTTAATCTGCAATTCATTGTTGCTAGCTATAATCAGATGTACTATAGGCTAATAAGAGCAGATTCTGTAAACTGTGTATGCCAAAGAACACCAATAACTTGAACTAATTTGACAGACTATAAACCAACGAACTTCTGGTTGATACACATGCTCTTTAGCTAGCTACAGTAAAAGTGTTGCATAGCTCTACTATAGTCTAGCGCAAACTGCATTTAGAATCTAACAAACTATAATCTAACAAGCCATAATCTTACAATACATTTTCTCTACAGCTGGCTATATGAAATACTACTAATAACAATTGATATGTGGTGGTTGAAATATGAAAAAATGCAGGATTTTCATCAATTTACCAGCTCACTTGCTTCGGACCCCATAAGCCATATATGGCTCTAACAGCTCTAACTGCATTTAGAATCTAACAAGCTATAATCTTACGAAAATGTTTATCTTAAATTGGCCATATGAAATACTACTCATAACAATTGATATGTGGTGGTTGAAATATAAAAAAATGCATGATTTTCATCAATTTACCAGCTAACTTACTTCGTAGACACTGAAAATGAATGGGGTTCAACGGTGGAAAATACAATGTTTGGAACTATAGGTTGCATGAGACACGCTTAACTTCCGCATTCCTCGATAACAATGGGAGTCTATGGAAGTGTCGCAACTCTCTTTTTCTATGGCTCTGCCCACAACCTTTCGACTTAATAGTGATGGATTTGTTATCAATAGCACAAGCCTGCCACTAGATGGGGGTAGGCTACTTCCTCAGGGAAGATCCAGCAGTCACCGTTTTCACCCATATCTAGGGTGTTCCAGCATCTTTCACATGGCTCTAAAATACATAAACAAATGCATGAAAGGTGTAATTGGCAGGTGTTGTGCAGGAGTATGCTAGTTAAGTAGACACATCTTTGAGAGCCCTAATCTACCCAAGATGGTAAGATTGACCTCTGAGAGGTTTATGATCCTTGTTAAGATTGATGACATACTCCATTATTACTACGAGCAATAACGGCGGTCACTTTTCAGCCTTGCACACTCACCAGCAGAATGACAACAACCTTACCTTGTAGCCTGCTGAAGGCTACTGTAGTTACTGAGCTGAAGGACTGAAGCACCACTGTTTTACGGAGAAAACGTCTGTAATAAGAATGAACTATGACATACGGCGCATGTAATTACTGTGTGTCTCCAGTGATGTATATTTGCTAATATGACATTGTTACAGGTTAGCCTTGTAGCTATATAATTGCATGTGTTACACATATCACAAACAATGTAATACCCATCTTATAATGTAAGAATTGTATTATGAACTGCTGCAGAGGCAGTACAATTGCACACTGCCCCATTATGTTTGAAAACAGTGATATATGTTTTTTCATGAATTCATCCCTGTTTAGACTGGATTTACCCGGACATTGTTGTTCATTGCTTCATGACCACTAGCACACAGAACTGACATTGTGAGGAACACAGAATCACAATATGACTCTCTTGTTTTGTCAACAGCCTAACTGGAAAGTGTGAGTGAAAGCTTCTAGTTCTTATTCCAGTTCTGATGACTGAGTCCAGACCTCCCCTGTATTCTTTCCATCTCTAAGCAGAGATCCTGGATATTATGAAAATGTGGATATAGATGTAACTCTATAGAGAGCAGAACCTGCATGTGTTAAATATCTAAATACTTTTTTCTAATTCTTAGTTTCTTTATGATGGTTACTGCCTTCTGACTGGGTCATTCAGCTGCCTTGCACAATTAAACAAAATGTCATGACAGTTGTTAATTGAATGACCTTTCTTAATTACAATGCAGCCTATTCTGGCAGCAGGTCTAATTGAAGAAGGGATGGCAAAGGGTCTGCTGTTCATCCAAACTGCTTGTGCTGTGGCTAGTGTTATTGAATATTAGGATGAATAGAAGCACACAAGCTAAATAAAGTAAATAAGCTGAATAGTGGAGTAGAAAGAACCTTCCGAAATCATTCAAGACCACAATGCAAAAATTATATTTGTCAAGAGATGTTTTTGTATTAGTGTTTATTTAGCTTTGAATGTTGTGTTGACATGGTTTAGTGTTCTTTAGAATAGTCAAGAGGAGCTAACGAAAATATATTTAAAGGCTCTATTCACTGGTGAAACCAGACACAAATCACAACTTTCAAGGTATTGAAAGAGGTTAATTGAAAGTTTCAAGCATTCAATCTAGAATGAAAACTTCTTTTCAGTGATCAAATTAAATAAAGTTGAAAAGACTAGTTTATCTTTAGTTAGCAAGTGACAATCCCTGTATGTAGGAGCCTTGCCTCAGACCATAGCTCATACTTATCCTTCGATGCATGAACACCTGAGGACAAGCCCTGGGCTGTAACTCAGGCCACGGGCAGGGAGGAAACACAGCCAGACTCATCTCACTTGTACAACTCTGATTCCAGGCCAAATACGGATAGAAACCTTCTGATTGCCCCCCGAGGCGTTTCATCAAATGTCATGACATGGAAGTTAGACAGGCCGACCTGTCAAACGTAAGGGTCCGCCCCAGCCCCAGCACGATGTGAGAGTGTGTGTGTGTTTGAGTGAATAAGTGAGTGTGTGTGTGTGTGTGCATGCATGTGTCCACAGATGCTAACAGTAGACAGATGCATTGTTGCATTCATTTACCAGGATTATGATGCTAGACAGAAATGTGAAGTTTGTCTGCTGTTCCAGCAGCCTGGGAGAGCGAGTGGTGAAGTCCAGCCAGAGAACAGCAGGCTGGGAGAGCGAGTGGTGAAGTCCAGCCAGAGAACAGCAGGCTGGGAGAGCGAGTGGTGAAGCCCAGCCAGAGAGCAGCAGGCTGGGAGAGCGAGTGGTGAAGCCCAGCCAGAGAGCAGCAACATCTGGGGGTGGAGAGAAGGGAGCGAGGTGCCTCAGTCGGGTCATTGGCAGATGGTGTCACTGCAGCACAACTTCTCCAGGTACCCACCACACAACACTTCAACACCATTGGTGGACGAGGACGGGACACACACACACTGCAACACCCCCTCCTACTCACAACAACCCGCTTAGTGTGAAGGCAACTCACAGCATGCTAACTACCACGCCATATGTTCGGTGACTTTTCAGATGGAGTAATGAATGTGAACTCGGCTCTATGTGTACACTGTTGCGCAAATGTGTGCAAAGCAGGTGCTCTGATTATCTGTTCATGATTAGCCCACACTTAGTCTAGGCAACCTTCACTGTCATATGACAACACGGTCATTTGAAATTTGAAACACCGCAGACATTAACTACTTGGCTTTTGCTGCTACAGTGCAGCCTTGGTACCATAACCATACATAGGTTAGCTGTACTGTATGTGTGTACAATACAGTCATGATATAAAATGTACATTAGCATATAATGTGTAATACAAACACGGTAGATTCTCTACATACATATTATATATATATATATATATATAGGGAGAAAGAGAGAGGGACAGCGTGAGAGGGACAGAGAGAGAAAGAGAGGGAGAGAGAGAGAGAGGGAGAAAGAGAGAGAGGGAGAGAGAGAAAGAGAGAGAGGGAGAGAGAGAGAGGGAGAGAGAATAAAGAGAAGAATGGATAGAAATACAGTATGTAGATATGGATCTGACTGCGAGTGAATACTTCCTTCTGAACTTCTTCAGAAAAGAATCCCTGAACCCCACAGTATTTAGCTGGTATTGATCACCCTCTCCTGGAGATAAGGGCGACCGAGGAGGGGTGATTATTCGCTGGCAGCTGCAAGCCCCGTGATAGCCACTCAAGTCAGACAGCGATCCCATCTGCATGTGCTCAGCGAGGTGTGAGATTAGGCCCAAATGATTTGTGTCTGTGAGTCAACTCTGCCCTGCAGTGCTGGAGATATTAAACAGGGCGTTTTGAGAGATCCGGCTGAACAAACCAAAAGGAATTAGGGAGCACTCTCCTCGTTACTTCTCCCTACATATGTTGAGGATGAGAGTGTTAGTGCTCGAGTGTTTGCTCAATGGTGGCTGACTTATCTCTCAGACATTATGGAGATTTGAAAGCCTGCCGTTTTTCAAGAACACGCTTCAACAGTCTGCAACATACTCTAAACATAATTATATGTTTTGGACATGTCAAAGATGTGCCAGTGGTGCTTCGAACATGCTACATATGTTGATGTGTGACAAACATTTACTGGATGCTAAGTTATTGTGATGTGTGTGTTCAAAGAGATTTGTGTCTCTTATCTTAAATCTTTATACATAACTACTTTAGTTTGGGGATTTGATAGAACAGGGTAAAAAAATGAATATTATTTAAAGTGATTTGATGTTGTGTTTTTATGAGCTTGGGGCCATATGTTGGTTGTCAAACAGAAAGTGAGATTCAGAAGCTGTGAACAGGGGAGGAGAGTCTGTGCTTTAGAGATACCTACTCCAGAACATTCTAATTAAGCAGCGGCGCTGTGATAGTCATTTCTGTCACTTCTGTTCTTCCTGTCACACTCTGACACGGGCTCCCTAGCACTCATGTGTACTTTGAATCGAACAGAAGTTGACAATCTCCATTATCTCCTTCATCTCCTTTGTAAGTTAACTTTATTTGCGACTTGAATCCTTTTTCTGTTACCCGCATCTAACCCAGATGAATGAAGACTGTGGGAAATGAGTGTCATGTGTGAGAGCCTGTAGATACAGACTGCACTATGTCAAACAGACAGGACATGGACCACATGGACGACAGAACACATTTGTTGCTTTACATGCTGAACAACATTTCTGTTCTCGAATCCCATACAATTAACCACCAGGACGCTTTCTCTGTGACCATGAGGAGATTTACACAAGGCTACTTATTATTAACCACAGTAATGCCTGCCACAGAATACTCCACCACAGCCCCCATTAGCAGGAGGTGCCCCATGCCTCCTCCTATTGACTGTGGCTGAGCTTCACTCGGGAATGAGCGCTGCAACACTTGTCTGCGAGTCTTTGCGTGGAGACACACCTCGATGCATTAGCAAGCTGTTGCTGCACAGTAATGAAAGCCCAGGAGAGGCTGGGGCGGGTTTGTGGAGCGAGGGGCTCGGAGGTGCTCTCTGTCTGGGATTAACTGGGCTAGTTAGGCTCGGCCTCTGGAGCGGGGGAAGGGGTCAGGATGCAGGCTGAGGGTAAAACTAGGCCATCCTTTGACGTCCTGGCGCTCTGAGAGCAGGGCGGGAGGGAGAAGCGTGGCCCGTGGCAGAGAGCAGAAACCCTCTGGTGATGTGGAGCCTGTGTCCCTGGCTCCAGTGAAGCAAAGGTGGACACACACACACACACAACAGAGTAGTATCCATGCATGGGTGTTTACACTGACAGACAGGCACACACATGCAGACATACACACATACACATACAAGCATACACCCACCCACACACACACACACACACATACACACACACACACTAAGTGACTAGCCATTGACTGTGTTTAATCCTCGAGCAAAGTAGTAAAGTCCTACATACCTAAAATCCCTTCCAGAGGCAACATGTCTGCTTGTTCTCTGTGTGTGCATGCAACTCGCTGTCAATTTAAATGGAACACCAGCGTTCCACTTGCTTCCTTTTGACTTTTAATAGGGGTAGAAAAGCAGCATATCAACAGCACTAAAGCATGAAGTAGTCTCTTGGGTGTTGTCTGTGTGTCAGTGGAGGACTGTGATGGCTGGTCCTTATTTTCAGTTGTGTCTCCATTTGAGTGGAAATTCTGACCTCACAGGACATGTCTTGAGAGATTAATTATCTTGTCTTGGTTATTTCTCTGGAGTGTGACGGCTTTGTTCCTCTCACGGAGACGTTATAGATAAGCTGCATAATGACAATCTACACAGGCCATGCATGTCTGACATCAGGGTCGTCGGTTATGTTCAACATTTACTGAACTTGCGGTGGAATACGATCCGCTTCCACGTGCTTCCAGCATGAGGAGCAGAAGATCAGTTGGTGGCATTTCCTCCATTCCTCTTCAGAGGAGTTTCCCATCATGCCCCTGTGTCCCGTCTTGTGATGTCTCTACGGGCCAATGGGAAAGATCAAGCGGCAGATGACAGAGTTCAGCAGAAGGGCTCATGCTCAGACTGCTGAGTCATCAGACCTGGTTTTGGATCCTGAAGATAAGAGGTCAGAGGTCATCCATGTTATGACAGAACCATGATGTCTCTATCGTTTTTTTTCCATCTGAATGTTGAAGCTGTTGGAAAGGCGATAGTTTACCTATAATAGTTTTTTGTTCCATGTTTTGAAAAACGTTGTAAAGCATGATGCTCCCATCACATGTGGCATCACCAGTTCTCCCAGTACAATAGGAACTGGCTCTGAAGGTTGTGTGCAATCGCATTTTCTTCCCACAAGAATGACCAGGGCTGTTTCTAAACAACATAATAGCCAAAAGTCTACAAGGCTTCAGAAAAAAAGCAACACATTATAATATCAGTTTGAGACATTTGTGTTTTTTATTCACATTTCTTTTTTGTGTGCAAGTTTTCTCTTTCCCAGAGGAAAGCATGTACATTGTTGCGATACACAGAGGAGCTGTTATATATCCACTGCCTGCGGGCCAACAGCTCTAATAATCTACGTCTCAGTGTGTGGTAAGTTAAATGCCCCTGTATAATCATTAAAAGCATTTAAAGGGAACAATAGCATCTTTATGCTAAAACTCCAAATTCCATCCACACTGCCACACTGAGCCAAGTGCTATTACTGATTAACCAATTAAGAGCAGAGACGGCCAACGCAGCTCTAAGCCTGGAATGTGGCGGTACTCAGAGAGAGAGAGAGAGGCCAGAAGGACGAGGCCTGCTCTCCCAACCTTTATCCCCCCAGTCCGGAGTCATGGGATGGGATCGCCTCAGAGACAGGGCCCTCCTTGTTAGGGAATAGCTGGCCGGAGCGTGGAACATGTCCCTTGTTCGATCCTGGGAGCATTCAGGCTCACATTATTTCTCTGTGGCCTACATACAGACCGCCAGACCCACTTCCCCCCGATGTCCACTTAAACACACGGAATGACCGACTCCACGCGATGGACCTGAGGAGAATGTGCACCATGTTAGTAGCCTTGTTTAAGGGGAATGACTGCTCAGATTTTGGATGGAAAAAAAGCATGGGGTGAGTTGTTGATTTTTGTGTGGGAGAAAGAGAATCAACACTTTTGATGAGATGATAATTGTGTTCATCGTCGTGTTGTTACGCATGCGTTTCGAAACAGGAACGCGTCTAAACTGATTAAAGTGCGGTGAATTAGAGGTTGTTGGTATGCTAGGATATAATGGGATGTGATATTCATAGTTGTTGCAGAAAGTGAAATGTAACATTAAGTTTTACAAATTTGTACAATCCCTACGTCGTTTTTCGGGGGGATTTATTAAAGTAGTGAAAACAATATCTTTTATAAATGTTCTAGCAAAGTGTGTAGACCCTGACGAAGCGTCCTGTTCATTTGCTGAGTCTGTTTTCGGGTCGTTGCCAGTGGTTCCCTCAGAATGCCGATGGCGTGGTCACAGTCAACTGGCTTGTGCTAATGGCCCTGCCTCACGCGTCGGGCAGAGGAAATCTGATTTGGAAACGGCGGGGCAAAATGTCACTGGGTCTGGCATAATGAGGACCATGGTCAGTGTTTCTCAAGCATGCATCGCTCAAAGCAAAGACGATTACCAAACAGCCAACATGGATGCGTCCGTTAAATGAGGACTATGAGCACAAATGTCAGCTGGCATGACTGCTGTTTGGAAAGGTTACTGACAGGAATATTATCAAAATGTGGGAAATAATGGACAAGCAAAGGACCAAGGATCAGACTTTTGATTTAATTCGTGATTTAGTAAACTGAGTCTTCCTCAGCGAGGATTTGTGATGGTTGTGTGCGATAATGCCACGTTTGTGTATCTTAGATCCAATCTTGAAATAGTTTTTTTTTTCAGAGCGACAAGTGTTCCTGATTGAAGTGCTGTATTCGGAAAAAAACTACAACATAATAACAATTCGATAGAAAGAGAACTGTAGATATAACAGGTTCACTTTAACTTTATGATTGCTATTAGAACACAATGTATTGTTAATAACTACCTTTCTAAGGTTGTGAAAGGCAGTATGTATTGACTGTGTTGTGACCTGTCCTGTCATGTGCAGCATGGAGGAGACTGTGAGAATCCTGCTGCAGAACCAGGACCCCCTTGAGGGCGCGGTGGTGGACCCTCTGGACCTCATGAAGGCCTACAAGGTACCGGAACTGAACTACCTGAAGCCCCCTGTCTATGGGCCTGTATCCATCACTGCCTGTAGCTATCACTGCCTGTATCTATCACTGCCTGTAGCTGTCACTGCTTGTATCTATCACTGCCTGTATCCATCACTGCCTGTAGCTATCACTGCCTGTATCCATAACTGCCTGTAGCTATCACTGCCTGTATCCATCACTGCCTGTATCTATCACTGTCTGTACCTATCACTGCCTGTATCTATCACTGCCTGTATCTATCACTGCCTGTAGCTGTCACTGACTGTATCTATCACTGCCTGTAGCTGTATCTATTACACCTTGGACTAGACCTTTCCTACACTACAAAATATTTTGAAGGGTAAATTTGCAATCATAGATTTCCAGTTGACCTTGGTGTTCAATTCAGGACTACAGTACATGAAAGAATGTCTGGGAAATTCATTGTTTTTGTTGAGCCTACAGGCAAGTTTATGGAAACCAATTTCTTCTAGTAAAAGATCAAAATAAGATGAAAACTTAACCTTGATAGTAAACATATCCCCATGCATAGTGAGTGATTATTATCAGGTAAAAAAGTATTAAGATACACACAAGTGCAAAGATAACATCTCAACGACCAGGCATAGTTCAAATGGCAGTACAGTGGAACAAAAAACGCTTCCTCTTTTAAGTGCAGCATCTTCAACAGTTATGTGTGTGCAGGCTTTTATGAGACTGTGCCACTGGTCAAAAACATCTGAAAAACAACAGTTTCAATTAGCGCTAACTGCAGTGTGGCAGCGTTGTCTTTGAGAGCTCTTAGGCCGGCCAGTATAGAGCCCAGTTGGAGCTTGAAGACTCCTGTTAGAAGAGGGTTACCAGTGTTTACTGGTTGGAATTGTTTTGTTGTTCAATTATTGTTCAGTATTTCCTCATAAGGGAAGCCACTTTCCCTGCCTGTTTCCCGTTGTTTCTGCTGAGAGGTTGTTGGGTTGTTAGAAAAGCAGCTGCACATTGATCTATCTGTGCCCCCATCTCCACCACTGACTTGTTCACTCAATAACACTCTCACTCCTTCTCCCTCCCTCTCTGTGTCTCTCTGTTTCTCCCTCTCTTTCCCTCTGTCTCTCTGTGTTGTTCTCTCTCTCTTTCTCTCCGTGTCTGTCTCTCTTCTTCACTTAAACACACACACACGCGTGCCCGCACAAGCGCACACACGGGCCCCCGCACGCACGCACACACGGGCCACACACATACGCACTTGGGCTCAGGACTTATGAAGTGCAGTTAATGCTTTGCCCTGTGTGGGCAAAGTGCTCAATGTAAAAGCTAATGAACCTTATAACTGATGCAAATAGGCCTCATTATTAACAATGTGCTTTTAATTAGTAGGGATTTTATGCAAATTTCAAACAATCTCATGGGTCTGTCTGCATAAGAGGCTTGTAAATGCTGGATGTTTTGTAACATCCGAAATTGAATTATACTATGAGAAAAGAAAAGTAATGAATACTTGTTTACAACTAAATGGGTGTATAGCAAGGCAAGGTCTAAAAAACGTGTAGAACCAGAAGGATTCTAAAAAGTGGGTAATTGATTAATTGATCATGGTGGTCTGTTTGTGTGGCTGATTGTTTTTGGTTGTAAATGAGGGTTTGAAGTTTCTGTGGTTGGGAATTTTGTCTTGTCATGTTTAATTAGTGTTCCCACCGGTTGCTTTGGTTTATAGGGCAAGACATGTTGTTTAAATGTGTTTAAAATTGTTATATTGTACGTGAAGTCATTCAAAAGCGAGCAGGTTAACATCCAAGTTAATCTTGATTGTATCTTGATGAAAATGCCCTCATTACAATGTTTGGATAAACAAGTCAAGGTGGTGTCTGATTTCAGCCTAACTGTATGCTGTCTGAAGCGTTGATGTGATCTGCATTTATAGCATCAGCTCTCAAAACGGTTTGGGATCTACTTAATACACTTTAGTGGTAATCTGTATTCTGTCATTACCATTTATTTTGAACTCGGTTCCAGATGACAAGATTGGATATCATCAAATCCGATATTTAATATTTTTAGGGGTGTTGGAATCAATTGATTTACGGTGGAACCATTCAAATCTGTGTCGTACAAATCTCATAATCACATAACCAGACTGCGCTCATCTGGTGCTGTGGGCAGCCTCACACGCACACTGCAGAGAATCATATTATTGTGGACCGGTCGCTCGGTCCAGGAGTGTGCAGCTGGTGACCATTGACCCCGCTGTGCTGCAGGACAAGCTCCTGGAGGAGATGTGGAAGCAACAGGACAGTCTGGAGGGTCCGCCCCTGCCCCCCCTGGCCCCCCTGGCCCCCGGCCGGCTCAGGCCCCCCGGCGCCGGCAGCAGGCCCAAGGACGAGGCGGACGACCACAGCCCCCTCCTGGAGCGACTCAGAGCCCTGGAGGTCAGTCTGCCTCACACCCCCTGCCTCACCCCCCCTGCTCACCCCCCCTGCCTCACCCCACCTGCTCATGCTCCCAGCCTCACCCCCCCAGCCTCACCCCCCCAGCCTCACCCCCCCAGCCTCACCCCCCCAGCCTCACCCCCCCCCAGCCTCACCCCCCCAGCCTCACACCACAGGAAGGGTCAAGCCAGGGGATTTATGCTGCATCCACAGCTTGTGTATCTGTTTGGTGTTATTACTAATGTCGACTGCATGTGGGCTGGGTTGATCTTGTTCTAGGTTGTGGTTCGTCTGTGTTTGTGTACAGGAGGGATCATCCTACTTCTTATTCTAGTGGTTTTCCAAGTGTTGGGATTCTATTAGCTTTGGTGTCTCAAGTTCAGTTGAAAACAACTGAGAAAAGCCCGTCAGAAACTGACAAATAACCCCCAGTCAGTCGCTGGATATAGCTCCATCCCTTCAATATAGTAATTAATCCAGTAATCAATATAGTAAATTAATCCAGTTATCAATATAGTTTCCAATGTGGACAGCTAGTGTGTTCAGTCTCCCACCAGAAACGTCATGAAAAGATTAGAACGGTGACAATTTCCGGACAGTTTTATGAATGTCTGATACTGTATTTACAGTATTTAACAAAACTGAAGGCAGATAGGGACAACAAATAGTTAATAGAGTTTGACTTCTCATCAAGCACTTTACTGTGGGTGATAATTAAAATGATGACAGGGTAGTCAACATTTTGGATCAGTGTTCCAGTGAATTTATTCCAAATGTCCACCTTGCATGCAGAAAGCTAAATGAGTTACCATCTGTCAACAGAGCTGGCATTATTGATCAGATCATTACCTTGACTTAATTACATACCAGAGAACTAGTCATCCACGAAGAGAGCCTAAATCAGTTTTTAATTTTAAGTTCTGAATCATGGATTTCATTATTTTACTTTTATTAAGCCATTCTTGAGCCGTCTTTAATAAACAACCTGCCTGGAAAGGCAAAACAAAGTAGAAATTAAAATAGAAGAGACTGTTTGACTCTCTAGTTTAACTATCTGGACAACATGCAGGACTGTCCAGGAAATATGGGCTGACCCACCAGCCGCCCTCCAGATACAACGAAGTGAGATACTCCGAGGGAATGGATGATATCGATTTGCATGTTTCGATGTTATTATCAGGCTTAGTGAGAACCTTTTTGCTTTTCATGTAATTGTGGAAGCGACAGCTGAGTGCCCCATATGGAGTGGGATTGTATTTAAGGTGGCACGCATGGACAACCAGATACATCCTCGTTAGCGATAACGCCATTAGATGAACTACTGCAATTAAATTAATTGATTACGTTGTCTAACGCTATAGATCACGTGCTGAATGGATATTCACGTATTTAAGTGTTTCGGATATCCCGGTGCTTACCATTTATATATGACGACTGCCATTTCTTTAAATTACACTTGTGATTAAACTTTCCATCGGAAACAAGAAAACCTTATGACATTTCCATTTTAGCTTTTCCGGTCATAAGACAGGCTCAGGAGGGTTCGTCGTAATCCTCCATGAACAATTTGCTTGGAGTTGTGAATGAAAAAATGAAAGGGGGGGCATAAATAAACACCCCCCCACATCACACTGTGCCCACTGGGGGAGCCGCTCATCTGATTCTCTAAACCTCCTCAACTGAAAAGCCATTTGTTTCTCATTTGCTGGGGAGTCAGGCAAGTGAGACAGAGACTCACGTTGATACCGTGCGCTCCGCATGTCAATCAAACCATCTGGAAAATGGGGGCGATCTGGGAAAACGAAGTTGGTGCTGATAACTGGCAAAAGTGTTCCGCTTGTAAATCAATACTCCTCATTTGTAAAGGTGAAGTAATATCACATCGATAGTGGATGAAGGCCCACCTAGGCCATCTTTTATAAGGCCTGATTGCTTAAAGTTCAGGCTCGTAACTTTGATTTCCCTGACCTTTAAAATGGATAGTCTTAATGGCGGTATACCTTCAGGGTGACTCCTGGCCTTTTAAACTGTTAGTGTCCTGTGGACTTCCTGTGCTCGGAGAATCTCAAAGTCTTGAGAAAAGGTATTTTGCACTGAAGTGAAGTCACAGTGTATAGAAGACCTCTTATAGGCCACATACCTACAAGGTATTGCAGGTTACTTTGACTCAAGGAATTTCGAAAATGTTTCTGTATTATATCAATAACAGTTGCGGTGTTGTTTATTTAATTTTTTAATGGAAGCACAATACATACTGTAGATGTTTTAACAGACTGCTGTATGAATGGACTAATGCACTAATGGACTAATTAAGGGGCATCTCTGGCCTAAAATGTGTCTCACCTACTGGTGAACCAGGCAATGTTGCTGTGGCAAAGCGCTGCACGCCTCAAATTGACAGTGAAAGTGTGACACAAACAGTAAGCACAGTACAGAAATACTCACTCCTATTTTTGTATCTGCCACCCATTTGTGATTCAGATGGAGCTCCTTTTTGTCTGCAGGACTTAGATGTAGTTTATTGAACACATCCTGTATGGGATTCACCCTCCTTCTCTTAGTGTTTCTGTAAGCTTTCAACTCAAGCTGAGCTGGTGGGCTGTCCACTCACACCCAAAGGAGATGATGTCTGTCGTGAACTCTGCCGCTCCACATTCTCACTGCTCCCTTCCTGTCCTCGAGCAACTCTTTTGTACCCTCTCCTAAGATGTTTTGGCAAACATGTACTCATCATCATTAGTTATGAGTCTTCTGGCTAGTATTTCTGTTGGATGACCTTTGATAGATTAACAGAATCAATCATCTGGATGGGAAGTCCCCTCGGTGCTCCAGGAGTGAAACAGTTCTGGATTGGTACAGTCTGGATTGGTACAGACTGGATTGGTACAGTCTGGATTGGTGCAGACTCGATTGGTAAAGTATCGATCTTAAATTGAATTCCACCTGGAATATCGTGCTGCTAAACAACAAACACCAGAATGGCCACGAGGCTCTTTAAGAAATTATTTGGACACTTTGGAGATTTTCATTGTGATCCGTGTTCTCAGGCAATAGACACTGAGAAAATATTGATGCATATAGTAAGGGTAAGACACCTTGAAATTGATCAAATGAAATAGGGACAAACCTTTGGCGGTTTCTAAACTGTGTTGAAAGTCGCAAACTTGAACTGTATAACACTTGGAATCCATGTTTTAGGAAGCATGTCATGCATCACTGAACTTGAAGCTACATTTCACATTCATCTCTGAAGCTGTCGCAGTGTATTGATTATCATTAATGTAATTCATGGTCTGGTATGTCATTACCTAAGAGATACAGAGAGACAAGAGATGACCTGTCATTTGCCAACAAAACCCTTGATTTTCATATTAACTTATACGTAAATCTGCTGCTGGCAGGTATTTCCACAGAAGTTCAAGTCTGGGACATGTTTCTCATCACGGAATGATGTTAGCTCCTTCATGTAACGCATCCCCACACAGCGGTAATGAGATCAGGGCTAAACCAGTATGGGAGAATCAGAATCTCATGGTGCTGTTGTCAACATGACCACCGTGAGAAGTGCTCCAGAGGGGAGTCCTGTGTCTGCTGGTGTGGGCAAGCCGCTCCTCCACCCTGCACTCACACACGGATGGAGAACTTCTGCTCTTTGTGCGGTAATTACACGCGGTTTAGCTGTTGGTGTTTTGCCGTGACAGGAGGAAAACTCGGCCCTGTCCATGGAGAACGACAACCAGAGGAGGCAGTATGAACGCTGTCTGGATGAAGTGAGTGAGATTCCTTTTTTACTCCCTTTTCTTTCTCCTCTCTTGCTCGCTCACAGAAAAGCACACAAACACACACACACACCTACATGCCAATTGGTCGCCATGTCGTGAGTGACTTGACAGCTTGTCACCAAGCTGATCGTGGATCTTGCTCTGTCAGAGTTGTGTCAGGTTTCAGATAGCAGTCTGACACACAAACTCACACGCTCCTGAGCCCAGGGAACTCAAAGCAGACATTTTGAGTGTAGCCCGTGGAAGAAATTATGAGGACTAATTAAAGCGGTCTCATCAAATCCTGATTATTAATCCTTGGATTGTCACCAGGGCTTTAGCAGGAACAGTGGTCCCGGTGCCCAGGGTAAGTGCCCGGGGTTAGGGTTAGCCCGGGGGAGTCAGATGGCTGAGCGGTGAGGGAGTCGGGCTAGTAATCAGAAGGTTGCCGGATCGATTCCCCACTGTGCCAAATGACGTTGTGTCCTTGGGCAAGGCACTTCACCCTACTTGCCTCGGGGGAGAATGTCCCTGTACTTACTGTAAGTCGCTCGGGATAAGAGCGTCTGCTAAATGACTAAATGTAGGTGTGGAGAGTGTGAGTTGAATGAAGTATTTTCGGTCCTCCCTCACAACAGTCTCTCCATTCTGCTGTGAGCCCGCTATCCTCTAACTGAGAATGCTTCCATAATGAGGCTGTTACCATGGAGATAACTGCCTTCTCGAATTTGAAGTGTTCAGGTAGAAAGCTCAACTTTTTAAGCAACCAACGCCAAATTAATATTCCTGGCTGGCTTTGAGACGTAGTTTGAGCATTTATTTTGTACTCGCTGAACTCTCAACACGCACTTTGTCGTGACTTGTGTCATCTACGGCGAGTCTTCACATTTTTGTGACAAGAAAGTTACATGGAAGATGAATCAACAGAATGGAGATGAGTTGTTCAGACTGTCAGTCACTTACAATAGCCTGTCTCTCACACACATTTCCATATCCAAGGCTCAATCTCAATTCTCTCGAGTGCCTCTCTCTCCTCTCGTTCTCATCAGCAGCCAGCCACGCACTGTGAGATGGATGAAAGCCTTAGCTCACCACACACAGTTGAGCGACAAGATGAAGAACAAGTCGTGCTGAGCTGCTCTTGCCCAAGTGCAGCGTTGTGTCCAGCCTACTACGGACTTGATTTAATTTCAGACAGTACACCCAGTACTTAAGAACATCAGATCCGTTGATCAAAGTCGGTTGAGGTCATTACAGTTAAACCATGTGACGCTTGGGACCTGTGGACTGTGATGTAACTCTTGGCTGCTTCAACTGAAAACCTTCAGCTCCCCTCCAAGCAGATTAGTAGGATGTGATTCCTCAAGATCGTCAGCCTGAATTTACCCTCAGCCAAACCAGCATTTGACAGCAAATTAAGAGGGCACAGGTTCAAATTTCCCCCTGTATGTTGCTTTGGATAAAAGCTACTTCTAAATTAATACAGTATTATTATAATTGACCTATAATATAGCAGGGTCATGCCCTACAGTTACTATATTACAATCCTGATATTTTGCTCTACCAGCTCAAGTATGATTATTGATATCTAACTTTGCTTTCTTCTGTAAACTGTAACAAGTAAGCATGGAAATACAATATGCTAAAGACTGTTGGCCTGACAAGTGATCTCTGTGTTAATCTCTCTCTCTTTCTCTTTCTCTTTCTCTTTCTCTTTCTCTTTCTCTTTCTCTTTCTCTTTCTCTTTCTCTTTCTCTTTCTCTTTCTCTTTCTCTTTCTCTTTCTCTTTCTCTTTCTCTTTCTCTTTCTCTTTCTCTTTCTCTTTTCATTCTCCCTCTCTCTCTCTCTCTCTCTCTCTCTCTCTCTCTCTCTCTCTCTCTCTCTCTCTCTCTCTCTCTCACTCTCTCATTTTGTCTCTCTCGTTCTCTATCTTTTTATCATTCTCTCTCATACCACTCTCTGTTTTTCTTTTTTTATTCCCAAGGTGGCTAATCAGGTGGTCCAAGCACTCCTTACTCAAAAGGTTTGTGTTGTTTGATTGAAGCATCATTAGCTGATACAATCATGTCTGAAAGAGGCCATCAGTGATGTAATGACCTGCTGTCAGAATGGTGAATAGCCTTGTCCTCATCACGTATGAAGAAGCTATGAGAGGATCATGTCTGCGAGGAGCCATCTGCAATCACAAGTCTTTTTTTCATGAATAGTTAAATGCTGACCATGTGTTTGATGGTTAACAATGCCAGTCATCTATCTGTACACAATGCATTATGAATGCTTTTAGGAAGAATATGTTTTTATAAAAGGCCGTTGATTGGAGCTGTGATCTGTCTACCTGCGTAATGCCCTTTATATTATCTCCTGGCCAATAGAAGGCTGTCATTTGATTTTGTGAAGGATATGATGTGAGTTTGTAATAGTGTGTTTCCTGTTGGCTTCCAGGACCTGAGGGAGGAGTGTGTGAAGCTGCGGACGAGGGTGTTTGACCTGGAGCAGCACAACCGAATACTCAACGTGCTCTTCCAGCAGCGCGTCAAAACCTCCTCCAGTCCTGTCGCACAGGTAGGCTGACACAGACCTGTCACCTGTCACCAGGTAGACTAGCCCAGACCTGTCACCAGGTAGGCTAGCCCAGACCTGTCACCTGTCACCAGGTAGACTAGCCCAGACCTGTCACCTGTCGCACAGGTAGACTAGCCCAGACCTGTCACCTGTCGCACAGGTAGACTAGCCCAGACCTGTCACCTGTCGCACAGGTAGACTAGCCCAGACCTGTCACCAGGTAGACTAGCCCAGACCTGTCACCAGGTA
The DNA here is from genome assembly GCF_021917145.1 of Hypomesus transpacificus. NCBI lineage: Eukaryota > Metazoa > Chordata > Actinopteri > Osmeriformes > Osmeridae > Hypomesus > Hypomesus transpacificus. The sequence goes on along the minus strand of NC_061082.1, from coordinate 959,519 downwards.
GACTAGCCCAGACCTGTCACCTGTCGCACAGGTAGACTAGCCCAGACCTGTCACCTGTCGCACAGGTAGACTAGCCCAGACCTGTCACCTGTCGCACAGGTAGGCTCAATGGCTTGAGTTTAATGTTAACAGGTAATTAGTGAAGAAGACTAATTACATAATTGAATGAAGTCTATAAGGCATACAGTAGGAGACTATTCTTTAGTATTTGTATTTTACGAGGGCAAAAATGGCATTTAGCTCTCAGACTAATCGTAATATGACTGCTTTTAATGCAAATTTACTGTGAGAAAAATATCATGAATTAACATAGCCACAAATAGTCTGCTAATGATCTCATTTGTCATTTATTATGGCCCGATTTTCAACAGTCAAAGCCATAAAGTTCGTTCACTGTCAGCCCCCTTCATTGGTTCTCTGAGACTGTCAAAACAGATCCATGGGTAGATTGTGAATTATTTTTAAAGTGCACTGGGAAGATCATTTTATATTTTATATTTATGTATATTTGATGTCCCTGACTAGTGGAGGCACCAAACCCAGCAGGATAGATGAATCCTCATGGTTTGGTTGAGGAGTTATTATCCAAGAGCAAAGCTTTTGTCTTTCCACCAAAAACAAACATGCTCATCCACACACACATGTTTAATATTAGATCACAATTAGTCAGCCCCAAATATCAAAAAATGTGTAGGAACATTGAGGGTACATACAGTAGAGTTATTGCATGACATTACGAGAGTATAACACGTCTTCAAAAAAACTTTTTACAAACGTTTGCGATGCATGAATCCCCCACTAGTTCATTAAGGCTAAGGTGGGCATTGGCAGGTTTTCCCCTCATAGCTAACCTTTACTGTAAAGGTCAAGTCCAGAGACTAGCTGAGGGAGCATCTGTGGTTATTACTGTGAAAGATCAGCATCTGCAGGGATTTAAAGTTATAATGGAACTGACAAACCCATTCTTCTGTTACCATAGTAAGAGGAAAGTAGTAGAAAGTCACAAAGGCTAGAGAATAGAGTATTATGTGTCATTGTCTTAGTGTTTGTTTTATCGTGAGGAAGAATAAATTCACTGTCCCTCTTCAATCATGCATGATCACTCTGCCAGTCTTCATGGTTTCCCATTTGACTGAAAAAGGCCTTTGGTGTTGTGTACAATCACCACATTACACAGCACACAGGAGCCTCTGTTCGGGCTTGAAAATGTGAATCTGGATAACAATGAATGGAAATAATTACAGTGTAGTTATGCAGAGGGTGCTGGCCATAAAGTATTTATCTGCCAAATGAAAAGACTGCAACCTCGAGCCAGATTTCAGGCTCCTAAGCAATTAAATCCAGAGATGCCTTTCTTGGCATCGTGTGTGATAGTGATAAGCCAAAGTGATGCTGGTAGCATTGGAAATGAAGAAGCATTAGCGTGTCAGGCACTGGAGGAGAACCGTGCGTCGTCCAGAACATTAGTGCAATGCACCATTAGTGTTGTCATTACTTAATGATCAGTAATTACTATCTTTAATGAAACAAAGCTAAGTCAATATCTAACATTTGATATACATATATATTATTATCTTTTACATGAAATGATGGTGTATTCTCACTTCTGTCCTGTTGGTGGGTGCTGGTCTGGCACAGTGGTTCGTTGTCTTTGAGTTTATTCTACCCATAAAAGAAGATGACTTCTTGAAGATCTTTATTGTTGTTGTTATACGTTTCTGCCTGTTAGGCAAAAACAGATGAGGTGTCACTGCGTCGTGCCACTTCAGTTAACAACACAGCAGTGCTTCAGCTGTGAGAACCTTCCGGAAGGCTGAGGAGGGACGTGTGAGTCACTGTAGCCGACTGAGATGTTAGCATATTATTTAGCCTGGAGCTGTTTTGATGCAACACTGCAGACAGATAGGGAGATGTGACAGGAGCAGAACATGATGATGTGGCAGATATCGTTCAGCGGCATGCCCTATCTACACTTCCTGGAGACACTCAGGAGAGACGCGGGTCTCTTACATTTACATTTAGTCATTTAGCAGACGCTCATATCCAGAGCGACTTACAGTAAGTACAGGGACATTCCCCACGAGGCAAGTAGGGTGAAGTGCCTTGCCCAAGGACACGTCATTTGGCACGGCGGGAAATTGATCCGGCAATGTTCTGATTACTAGCCGGACTCCCTCACCGCTCAGCCATCTGACTCCTCTTGCAGGATGACTGGCAAACCTCCTTCTCTGGGTATATCAAGACTAGCATGGGTGGTGTGTTAGGTGTAAGAGCTATTTAATATACCTTTGGTGGGAACCTTTGGATGAATTTGAATAATGACAGGAGATTTTTAAGTAAATAACAATAAATGTGGCGTTTCTGATGCCAGCGGGAGTGTTCCACTTTGGTTTGTAATAAACGTGGGTTCAGGGGTAGCTGGTTTGAGACCAAGTTTGAAGGCAAAATAAAACCGTTTGAAGTCGATTTAAAAGTTAAAAGCAAAAAGAGGAAGCAAAAATGAGAAAAAAGGCAGGAAAAAAAGGTGACGCAAACAGAATCCAATCATCGATTATGTATTATTTTCCAAAGATTGTCCCACAAATCAAAAGTCCCTCATATCTTAAGTTGTCCCTAACAAACACATATACAATATGCTTCATCCAAAAAGCACCTGCTCATACGGCCGTCCATGATGGCTCTTCTGCTCGGGCCTCACTTCAATACCAAATGCACCTGGCCGTGCCTGGATAATGAACGTGGTATTGCAGCCTGAGACCTAGTGAAGAAGGTGTTTATCAAGACGAGCCTGCTTGGAGTGGATAACTGCTGGAGACTGCTTCTCAGACTCCATGTCCTGGACTCCATTAAGGCTCTTGAGATTTCTTTTCTGCCAGCTGCAGAGAGCCTTCTGAACTGAAACACAGGTCACCTTATTACTCCCATCACTGGCGGTGAAGCCCTCGGGGGGTGGGGGGGGGGAGGAGCCGGGGGGGACGGAGCAGATGCTAGCCGCCGGGTGGACTGACGGGAGGGCAGATGGAGCTTCTTTCAAAATTGCGAGGCAACATGGAGCCAATGATGTATGAATTATTGAAATTGAGTTTTTGTTTTTCAACTTGAGGGAGAGGCTGCGGCTTGTGAGCGTCGAGGTTCCGCTCGAGAACGCTGCGGAACACACTTTGATTCTCGGAGGTTGTTAGTGAAGTCAGGTGCATCACGTGTCACACAGGCTCCTCTGGCTGGGTGTGTGCAGCATGATGCCTCGCCCAAAACAGAAATAATAGGACCTTTTAATTGTCGGTCTTTTCAAGTGAAAGACCTACATAGAATGTAGTCGATACTTTCATGTTCATCGTAAATATTTAATACCTGGCTACACAAGACATTTCACATCAATACCATACCAGTTTATATCAGACATGTAACCTGTAGAACTTACATATTTTACCTAAATATTAATTGCATTACAAATACAAATTATTGTGTATTCAGTGAGCAACAAAAGTGAAAGAGTAAAAACTGTTACAAATCTCAAAAGGCAATATTTGTCAACATAGGATGCAGGGTCTGAACAGGTACTGTGTAGCCTCAATAAACAGTTAGATGAGGAGGGGGGGTTGGAGAGGCTGGGGGTTGTATGAGAACAAGTAAGAATCTCATCTTGACCAGCATGGAAGTGAGCATGTGCAGGCAGCGAGTGCTAGCTTCAGCCCAGCTGAGGCCCAGTCCCCCGGGGAGGAGGTAGACCGAGCCAGGCTCCAGCTTGATCTGCTGGCTGCACAGGCCAGCGGGCCCTGGCACTCCCCTCATCTCTGCCTGGTGCGAAAATAGAAAGTGAACAGCACCGCAGCCTAATTACCGCCCGGGCGAGCGACAGCACAGAGCCACAGAGGGAAAGAGAGAGGGAAAAAGGGAGTGAAAGAGAGAGAGATGGAGAGAGGGAGGAGGATAGAGGGAGAGGGAGGGAGAGAAAGACACAAAGAGAGATGGATAAAGAAAGAGGGAGGGAGAGAGAGATGGAGAGAGCGAGGAGGATAGAGGGAGAGGGAGGTAGAGAGACAAAGACAGAGATGGATAAAAAGAGAGGGAGGTAGGGAGAGATGGAGAGAGGGAAAGAGGGATAAAGGAGGAGAGTAGATGAGAGAGGGTAGTAGCTGAGTGTTGGCGGATGCAGGTGAAGGGTGGAAAGGGAGTATGGATGAACACATGGCTGAGCACCGCAGCCTCGGGGGAAACAGAGGTAAATGACAGCGGAGAGAGTCATTAGACCCACCAGAGAGGACAAAACTGGAGTGGAGGACACCATAGGAAGGTCAGCTTCCTAGGGTGACAAGAAATATTTTTTGATACATCATGGTGGATAAAGTGTCTTACTGTAACATGTTCTCTATTTGAAACACTTCGGGGATAATTAAGGGTTTTTTATTGAACTTAGTAGGGTTCAATAATCAAATGATGATATGCAGTACATACCAGTCTATCATGTCATAATACTGGCCAATTAGAAATTGTCAATCATACATGTTCCAAGAATGGAAGATGTAACCTCTGTTCCCTCAGAGAGCTTCACAAGATTTATACAGGAGAATACATTATTTCACATATGTTCTAATAGGTTTCTTATAATACATTTTTCATAAAAGATTTCTTTGCTCCATAACACTTCAACTCTACATCAGATAATGATTGTAGTGGGTTGAACACAGTATTTATATGCAACAAAGATTCCTCCGCAACAAGATTCTAACAAACAGAAAGTTCCTCAATTTTTCACCCTGGGCTTACACCACCCACACCAACTGTTCACATTACTTAAACATGTAATTCAGTCTTAACAAGCCTTAGGGATCCTGCACACAAGTTTGTTGTCAGGTGGACACTTCTTGGTTTGGTCAGAGTTTTTGTTGCTTTTCACTTTATTGATGGACACAAAACAAACAAGGCACCAGACTGGATATTTGTTTGTGTTTTGTCCTCAAAGACTGAGTTCATGAGAAGGACCTGTCCTGTTCTATCAGTCTGACACCACCTGCAATACCTTTAAACACAGACTAGTCCACATCTTCTTTATTGGACTGAAATCTTTTCTATCTACTGTCTGTGCTGCTGTTTGACCCTGGTGATATAAAAGGTTATGTGTACTGTAACCTGTTCTGCGGTAGCACAGTGGAACTTCATTCATTACATAAGGTACAAAATAAAAGCATTTTTAAGGTCTGGGGTTGGATAAAGGGCACATGCTAAGTATTAAAGTGCTGTAAAGAATGAAAGCAGTTCTATATTGATTTTAGTCTAATGACGAATGCAATTATTTTAATGGATCAGACCTGTACTGTGTTTTTCTCAGGGTTTGCCTCCTCCAAATGTTTTGAGAATATAAAAGCTATGAAGACTTTGTACTTTTTAAATGAGTTGACCGTGAATCCTGCTCAAAGAAATCCGCTTTGGCATTGCAACACATTTAATATATTCTCTAGTCTCCCCACTCCAAATTCCACTTAAAGAAGTTGAGCTATGGGCAGAGGAGAAGAAAAAAAACGCATTCTCTACTTGCACTGACGTCGCCCTTGACTTACAGTGTCTTTCCAAAATAATGTTTTGTTAAGACTGTATCAGTTGTACATAATCTCTTTGAAACTCTTCAACTTCCTAACTGTAATTAGTTCCCAGATTAATCCACTGAAACGAGCTTTGGTTCAGCATTCTCCTGCAGTGCATGTGAAATGAAGAATGGAGCTGATCATCACATACTAGGTGAATATCAATGAATGGACCAAATTACTGAGGTCCCCAGATCCCTGATGCAATTATTGTCAATTCACATTAATTATTGCTAACAGATGACACTAATGACTTTGAGAGAAAAGATGGCAATGGCTCCTCTATAGCAGAGATCAATGCTATTTAGGAAAAGGTTCATAGCACACCTATCTTAAATTGGCACAGGACAGGATGCATACAGCATTTAAGCGTGCTGGCGCAACACCTTCGAATCATTTCACAATCCCCATTATAGAATTGGTTGTGAATTGTCTTTCAGATACACTCTATAGTACCAAAGATTCAGCTTTAAACGAGTGCTGCTTTTAAGACTACTCTGTTCCCCGGTGAGAGCTACAATTACTAATTCCACCTCTGCCATTCGGTTAGTGGCGTCTCTTTGCTGGAAATTGCCACACTAACAGTCCTTCTAAGAGGCTGTGCGGACATGGTCTCCATGGCAGTGATACTGAGATGATGCTGAGAGACACAGCATAGAAGCAGAGATAGATCGACTCTCACTGGAGCACATCTCCCTGGCTTCGTTCACTTATTGGAATTCCAATGGCAACAGCATGATTCACATTCCCTGAAAGGTTAGATAAAGAAGCCTTCTTTAAGGAAGCCAAGGTCTTGTGCTACCAGCCAGAGAGACAGAGGAGGAACGGACCTGAATCCCACAGTCCACAGTGAGAATACTGAACACATTTATAACGCTCAAACTTGTGAAATATCAGTGACCTCCTGAAACACAAAGAGGCAAATTACTCAGTGGGTTGCACCTCTTTTGACTGCGAAGATTGTGAGAAGATTTAAAATAAATATATTTCAGCTGACCTTGTAGATAATAATATGTAATAATAAGATACCCAGGCTTATCTGCCTCCACAGCGACAAGTGAATAACCACATTAAAGAGTGAGGTCTCTCTAGCCAGTGGAGCAGAAAATGTCATTCCTTTCCTCAATTAGCCTTTGGATGGAAAGAGACAGCGATGTATTCAGCATATTGATTATTTGTGCGCTGTGACAAATACAAATAGACCACCATAGGGAACTATCTCCACTTGTGTGCTGTGTTGTCCAGTAAAGAGAAAAGTGCCTATTGAATGAAATGGAAGACCTTTCATGAGTGAAAACACAAAGATTGGCTTGTGAAAGAAGAGATAGCTACATTCATTGGGGCATAGTTTTAGTGGACTTCCTCTTAATGGAGATTTTCCACCCGCTACTTTTTTTGTGTAATGTAATTGTTACATATACTGTCTGCATGTTGTATGTACACATATATATTGTATCCATATTAAACTGGAGATTATCTGCCTTGAAAAACATGCCGACAAACAGTATGTTACACAAGTGTTCTTTCTGGGCATCGATTTATCCCACCTGGGGGAGTCAGAGCAGGTTCTGTTAGACAGCAGGCAGGAGAGAGTGGGCCTCTTACTTGGGTTTTGCTTCACCCTGTGAGTATCACCATTCTGTGGGTCCTGCGAGTGGATTTACATTTTCAGTCCTTCTTCTATGTTTGTTTCTTCTATGCCGACGTGTGACAACAACCCTAAATTCACAACTCGGCTGATTTATTGTATCGTCCTTTATTTCTCTACCTCATCTCCACGTGCGACTCCTCAACCAATGAAAGTAAATAACATTAACATATGATGCTTTATTGATTCGATAAACAACAACAACAAAATCAGCACAGTTACATTAGCTTGTTGCTGGAGCCTGATAATCCTAATGACATCATTCAGCACGGTTACAACAGCTTGTTCCTCAACACTAATCCCGGTGATGGTGTGCTTCCAGGAGGCCCAGAGGAACGGGAAAGCAGGGGTTCCCTCTGGAAGATGGCCCAGCCTGCTGAGCCTCACCTGCCCTCGCAGCAGCTGCAGCAGCAGTGAGGCCTCCCTCTCCAGCGCAGGGAGTGAATACTCCAGCGGCTCACACACCTGGACCGACGGGCGAGGCTCATCCAAGCAGGTATCATACTAATGACAACCCGAATAATATGTTTTGTTTGTAATGCGCTTTTCTAGCGCTCAAAGAGCCGCTGCACATTATAATCACGGTCTGACATCATAATGTACAATAACAGTCAATTAACAATGAAAAACGTTTTTTAATTTAATGTCACTAATGTCATGTTACTCATTTTAGTTCAGAGGCTTTCTCTCTTTTTTCACACACTAAAACACGGCATGTATGGCTTGTGCTCTCACTTTCGACAGTGTGCCCTAAGTCGGGAGAAGAGGATGAGCGCCGGTTCTGTGTCCAGCAACCACTCCGCCGTCCCGTCAGAGCAGCCGGATCTAGGATGGAAGGAGGGACACATTCTCAAGGGCCTGAAGAGGCTGCAGATGCGGAGCCCCAAGGAGTCCTCCTTCCTGGTCCCCACGTCCCATTATAAAGACTGCATGACCTCCAACGAGGGAATATACTCTTTGGGGGTTAAATGTGGGCCACAGGGGATGGTTCCTAAACTGGCGGTGACGAAGGCGAAGACCTTCAAGCCAGGAGCAGAAGTCCCCACCTTACCCTCAGACTCAGACGACGCAGACGACGACCCACCTCAGTCTGGTGACACATTGTCGAAAGAGAGTCCTTCACCAGAGGACGCTGGTGGAGCCGGATCAGGAGCGTCGTACGGCCAAGCCCGTTCCCCGGACGGCTCATCCTCAGAGGAGCCGGTGAAACTCACAGTCGAAAGGAGCTTCCTGTCAACTGTCACAGAGAACGTCTTCCCCGAGGACCCCGCTCTCATACCTGGCGTCAGCCCAACCGAGAGCTCCGCCCACTCCTGCAAACCAGATAACTCAGACCAGGGAGAAACGAGCGAACGACCTGTCTTTAAAAAGTGGAAGGAGAGAGACGGAGGCCAAAGCAGGTCTGGTGAACGCAAGTCTAGGCTTGATCTGGTCAAGCAGCAGCAAAGCAGATTCGCAGACAAACAGCTCGAGGCCGGGGCTAGAGACATGAGTCTGCCGATTCAGCACACTGCGGCTCAGGTTTTGAGCTGGGCCAGTGAGGCCAGACAGCGCAGTGCCTCCATGGACATGCCTCACTACAGGGAGAAGGCCAACCATGTTCCAGCCGACACAAAGGACTATACCATCTTGGAGTCCCCTCAAAGGAAACCCAAGCCCGAGGCTTGTGATTCGGCAAGGAGGGCCTTCATTCTCAGGAGCAAGAGTGCAGATGGAGGCCCTGAACAGTCCAAGCAGCTGCATTCGCCCCTTCATCAAAAGCTGATTAAGGTTCATCACAGGCCCAAAGGCCGCTCAAACCCTCCTGTACACAACATTCCTAGTGCAAAGTCCAATTTCACCAAAGTCCAAAGCAGCTCTAAGGTATCTCAACAGATGGCCGAGAAAATTGCGAATACCGCTGGGCCTGGGGCAGCCATCTTGGGCTGTGTGGAGACTGCAGGAGAAGGATCCCTTTCCCCGGGGAAACAATCGAAAACATTCAAGGCTCCAGGTTTTACTGATGGTCCCAAGAGCCCTTCCAAGGCACTTCAGCCTGCCTCCAAGCTACCCTCGAGAAATGACTCTGCTCCAAAAGGCCCTACCTCAAACAATTTACCCAACTCTCCTCTCAAACAGAGGTGCCAAGACCAGCCCTCCACCACTCCCCATTCCGGCCTCAGATCCCCTTCCCCTCCCCTACCACCAGGCAGAACTACGTCCTTACTAGTCAGACCAGGATACGACTTCTTACCTCAAGCACACAAGCCTGCGGTTCAAACCGCAAACAGTGCGAAAGCAGCTACTAACGGCAGCAAACCTCAAGCAGTCCAGCAATCACCCGTTAAACACATGCAAACCCAAGTCCCCATCAAAACTCAAGACTCTCGCCACAAGGCCCCCAAAATGGGCGCCTCTCCTAAACGTGTTCCTTCAAAGGTTCACCATACGTTACCCGTTCAAGAATCCAACGAAGCCGACTCCACCCAGTTGTCCAAGAACAGGTTGACTTCACACGAGGAAAACTATGTTCAAAACATGGCGATTTGTCAGCAGGGAGCGGGTGATCCGCAGGCTCCTGAAGTCTCACCCCAGGGTTCCGCTGTCTGCCTTGGGATCGTCAATAACCCTCACCTCTCCATCTCCAGGGCTGTCCAGACAGCCCTTCCTGTTGGTGGTAAAGCTCCAGAGACGTCCCCGATGCAAGCCAACACCTTCCTTGTCCTGGGGAGGCGTGACCAAAACGACAGCAACAGTTCGCGCCGTTCAAAAGCGGTGCAGGCATTTAACCTCGAAGCACACTCCTGTCAAATGCTGCCCGGCGTGAACGCGGCCGTGGCCAAGGCTAAAGCAGAGCGGAAGATCGAAACGCGTTGCAGCTCGCTGGACTCTGAGCCTCCTGTAGCTCCGCTCGCGGTCGAGACCGGGACCATGCTGGATTGGGGGTTTGACGAGGAGGGTTGGCTGTTCAAGAGGTCTGTGTCAGTGTCCACCAGACCGCCTCTCAAACCAGTCATGGGCATGAACGGAGCCAAGGCTCGAAGCCAGAGCTTTGGAGCGCGCTACATGGACCGACCGAATGTTACCAGGTCCGGAAAGGTCCGCACCCAGATTAAGACTCACTCAGGAAGCTCGTTGAACTCTCTCGGCGATGTGTTCCAAGGAAGCATGAGCTGCTCCAGTAGCTACCATTGTCCAATGAACAGATCGCTGCTGAACAATTTTTTGATCGAAGAGGGCTTGCCAATTCCTTCTCATTTGGGAGCTTCCAATGATAGGTTTAGTTTGAAACACCAGAGAGAACAAGCCAACCGGGTTCAGATTGAACAGCAACTATCCACCGCCTTTGGAGAACCTGTTACTGGAGAATCTGAGAGACAAACCACCATCACCACGATCGAGGAGAAGGTGATGCTGGGAATAGAGGAGAACTTGCAGAAGTCACAAGAGCAGGACAGAACAACTGAAACAAAGCCGAAATCTGGGTCGTCGTTGGCCAACTGGTTCGGCTTCCGGAAGAGCAAGCTTCCTGCTGCGGGTGGTAAAAAGGGAGATCTTTCTAAGGTGAAAGAGGAAAAGAAGGAACACAAGATCGGATCTCTTTTGGGGGGAAAGCAGGCAAAGACAGACAAGAAGAAAGAGAGGAGAAAAAGCGATGGAAAAGAAAGGTAAGAATTCTTGAATATTTTGGGGGGCATTTTCATGATTTATTGTATAGTTTATAAGTGAAGTGTGACAAGAAAGGAAGGGGAGAGAGAGAGACAGCGAGAGAGAGAGAGAGAGAGAGAGAGAGGGGAAGACATGCAGCAAAAGTAAGTCCTCAGCCTACCTCAGCCCTCAGAGTCCTGTCACTCTGTTATGTCCTGCGCATCATTTCATTCTCTAGTTTGAGTCACACTTCACTTCTGTCCTGACCTGGTCAAACAGTTTGTTCGCTTTCATCCACGGAGTGATTGACCACCCCAGATAACCCAGGCCATTTATATGAAGAGCTCCCAGACATCACTCCTCTCAGACCTGAGACAGCTTTAAAGCATTGCACTGAGGGTGCAAAAGGAATTGTGTCATTTATCAGCTGGAACACCCAGGGCATGTTGAGTCAATATCGACTACTTAGATTATGGCAGGTGGATGAAGAGCAGTTTTCTTTCAGCTCTGTGGGGAGACGAGAGTCCCATGATGCAGTGCGCCAGTGTCTGTCCATGCCGGTCCCCGGAGCCCCGCTTCCCGTTGAGACGGACGGACGCACAGACATCTCTGGGGATGCAAAGGTAGAGCCAGTTAACGTAGAAGATCACATTATTATCAGTATACATACATCTTTTATCATTATAATAAAAAATATGTGTATTTTATGTATCATTCTTTTTACAGGTTTGACCTTGGAAAAAAGCTGAAAATACCAAAGAAAATGCTAATATCTGGCACATAGGATCATGTAATTTGTCATTTAGATTCTGTAATGAGGAGTGTAGTGTGGTGACCACATCACACTGGTCAGGATTGAGAGAAGAATGAATAAAGCTTATTCTTAAAGAAAGAATTTCCGTTTTTTGGATACTTTAAATTCAATTATTGTAATAAACATGGGGTAAACAAACATTGAACGGCCGTTGTTGTGATGTTATTGAAATTGAGATACCATTTGATCTGCTGCATCACCAGACTAGTCTAGACGACTGAAAATTCAAAGAATAATCTTTAATCGTCCTGAATCAAAATGAAGACTTTCAATATTTAATCATCTGCTGGAAAATGGGTCTGTACTGTTGACTGGTACACTCACCCATGTCCCCTTGGCAGTAAAACATACTGTAAACAAGTTTAAGTAAATTATTCAGTCACCTGTCCACACTCAGAATACTTTTTGATGTTTCACATTTACACCACAGAACCTGCTGCCCACACTCAGCCCCAAACCCAGTAATCCCACGAGACCACACCAGCAAGGTATGAGGTCATAATTGTTTCTTTTCTCCTCCTCCAGCAGATGAAGAAGCAGAGGGTTAATCTCAGACCCGAGGATGAACATGGAGCTGCTTTGAAGACCCCAAGCCAGGATCCGGTCATAAGTAAGACATTCAAAACATCCTTTAAATGTTTTAACTTAGAAACTTTCTTTGAAGTCACCAAATGACGACAGATGAAGGGCATTGTGTATCTCTTCTCTCTGTTTATTCTCAATGGATGTCAGTTAGTCTTAAAACATGAATTACAGAATGAGAGAGATGCAACGTTTCTCATACATTTGTAATAACTGTCAGTTTGCCTCCACTGCGTTGGAAACATCCAATGCATAGGAAGCCAGCAAGGCTTGCTGCCTGCTGTGTCATGTGACTCATAGTGCAGACATGTCCATGTCACATTCTCTATAAATTATAAATATAAATATTTTTAAGAAATAACAACAGTTGTTGGGACTGTTGTGTGTATGCAATACTTCAGGTGCAAATGTCTAGTTCAGATGACATTTCTGTCGTATGGTTTTTATAATATTACACATTATATTCCAACACACTGTATATTATTCATATTAGCCTATGTGTACAGCTTTTAACCCCATATATTGTGGGTACTCTACCCACCCTGGTGCCTAGGAAGAAATGTGTTATGTTACTTCTGCTTACGAGTTGTCAGAAGTGCCAAAAAGAAAATTCATAGTGTCTGTGTCTTTAAATCACCTCTGTGACATTTCAATAGGCTTCCAATTAAATGAATTTACGCACCCATAAAAATCTTAGCAGTGATCCCTTAACATTTCCAGCGCCCATTGCTTCTCCTTACAACCCAAAAGGCCTTTATACATTGTTGCTAGTTTTCAGCAATAAAACATCATTCACTTGACTCGGCCATTTAGAGAGCATGGCAAAATGGATTACTGTAGATAAATGGCTTGGGGTAGCATCAATTATTTAACACACAGGATTACAGTGACACTATATTTTTGTGTACAATATAACTTTTAGACAATTTTGGACAGTAGACTCTAAGGCAAACATACAAACTAAGCCTGATCATCAACTATTTTACGTTTCCTTTGAATCGGGTTGGAGAGAACTGTACAAGGCACTATGATACAATTTCTGTTTATAAAAACATGTATTCGTCCATCTGTCTGTGTGCATAATTATGATTTACAACACTGAAACCCGCTGCACAGACCTGAGGGGTTAGAACACTGGCTGCACAGACCTGTGGGGCTAGAACACTGGCTGCACAGACCAGTGGGGTTAGAACACTGGCTGCACAGGCCTGTGGGGTTAGAACACTGGCTGTACAGACCAGTGGGGTTAGAACACTGGCTTTACAGACCTGTGGGGTTAGAACACTGGCTGCACAGACCAGTGGGGTTAGAACACTGGCTGTACAGACCAGTGGGGTTAGAACACTGGCTTTACAGACCTGTGGGGTTAGAACACTGGCTGTACAGACCAGTGGGGTTAGAACACTGGCTTTACAGACCTGTGGGGTTAGAACACTGGCTGCACAGACCAGTGGGGTTAGAACACTGGCTGTACAGACCTGTGGGGTTAGAACACTGGCTGCACAGACCAGTGGGGTTAGAACACTGGCTGCACAGACCAGTGGGGTTAGAACACTGGCTGTTCAGACCTGTGGGGTTAGAACACTGGCTGTTGACTGTTCCATGAGTACCACGTTGTCATTGAGCTCTAGAGCATGTCTGTCTGTTTGTCAGCATTGAACTGTACAAGTGTTAGCATACCTCTCCAGGCAGTCTTCGATTCCTTTAGGCCCATTGATGTAGATCAGACCGAGCTGTCGTCCCCACAGCCAGAGCCAAGGCCTTGTCGAGGAGGATCGATGGCCAGCCTGGCTCGAGACATGTGGCTATGTCACAGAGGTCCTTGTTATACACCAGTTTAAGATCAGCCACTCGATAGCGCTAGTAATCTGCACCTTTCATTTGGCCCCTTAGTGTTCCTTTTTGTAGGTGGTAGGAAATGAAATGGCCTTTTCATTGTAATTTTACCAACGAACCAAAAAAGATTCTGTCCGGGATTTTTTTTTCTTCTACATTTTTTATGTTTTAGCTTTTCGAAATTGACCATTGAATGTGTTCAGTTCAAACAGTAGCAATTAATCTTTTTTAAACGAACAAAATCAAAACAACCAATTATCTGTGAAACTGTCAGCAGTGCATCCGTTTTGAGTAACTCCTTCATCCAGACCATTGAAGAAGCCTGTGTTTTGTTTTCCGTTAATACAAGTATGTTGATACTGTAAATATATAAATATATGAAGCACTTAACTGGAAAGGCTGTGTTAAAAATTGTTTACAAAGAAATAATAACAAGGGAAAAGCTTTGATGGTTTAAATGACAACTAAACCTTGTCTTTGCTGTCTTGGTCTGTGCCAGTCCACTGGAGGGATAATAGCTGTTATACGTCAACGTTTTTAGTTGTTGTTGTTGCTAAGAACGAGAAAAAGAATGTTGGTAGATTCAATCCAAGATTCTACACTGTGTCATTTGATAACGAATCAGGAGTTGGGATTCCTGAGAGAGGATGTGATTGTGAGAGCTAGAGAAGTAAGCAGGACTGACAGGGATTGAAATGTAATGGATGCTGAAGGGTAGAGTTAGATTCCTATGGGGGGTTGAGGTGGGGGATTAAGTAATGTGTAATTTAATGTTGTGGGTCTGTATCTTCTTCTGGAGAACAACAATAGTTATGAGGTATTTTAAGGTATCAAGATGATAAATTACACTACAGCATACCCTGCATATTACCTATTCAGTAGTTGGATGTGAGGTTAATGTGAATTTAATTAATCTGTAATAGTTTTGCTTCTCACAACATAACCAATACAGGAAATAATTGGATGTTTTTAATTACTCATGTTGTCACAAAAGTACATGTTTTAAATAAACAACAGTAGCATTAAGTGTCTGATTCCAGCAGTCTGCGAAGAGCGTTCGCTTCTCTGGGATCGTGTTAATTAGCGAGGAATCATTACTCTGCCTCACAGTCACTTGTAATTGGATTGTACAGAACTGCTATCCATCTGCTTAGTGTTCATGGAGAACCGTTTCCTAGTCTGAACGAGGCAACCTGACCATCTGTTGCATTAATGCTGTGAAACTCCCTGCACAAGCCGTTTGGTGTCGTGGTGTCAACACTGGGGGCTGCTTTAAAAATCCCTCATGCGGCTGACGGTAATGACAATGTTGGAGGACTGACGGGAGACATGCGGGAAAGAGACAATCAAATCTCGCCAGACAGAAAAAGTAAATTGGTAATGGTGCACTCTGATATTGCAGTTCATGTTGATGAGGCACGAAGTGCTATACTGTACATATTACAAGTGTCGCCGACATTTGTTCATTATTTGATTCATTTGTTTCGTTATCATTATTCATTGCCCATGAATAACAGATGGCATATTTTGTACATCAAGAAAAACAAAACATTTCTCACCAAGAATAATTTCAGTTGTAATATAACATCTCATGTATTAGTAATGCACTTCAGTTTCTCTTTTGTTGCTGCCTTCTTCAGAAATAACAGTGTATAAACACGCCATGTTATTTCCTTCCCTGTCTCCCACGGTTCCCCCTCCTCCCCAGACGCCATCATGTGTTCTCCTCTTGCCTCGGGCTTCGTCCGCGACACGCGAACGTTGGACAGCGGCATCGGCACCATCCCCCTCCCCGACTCCACCTCCTTCTTCTCCTCCATCCTGCACCTCCTTCCCAAGTCAGCATCCACCCCAGACCCGTCCCTCAGCCCTCCGAGTGCGCCTGCTTCCTCCAGCGGGGAGATCTCCCCCTCCCCTTTACCCCGATGGAGACTGCCATCCAAGGACCACTTCCTGGGGATGCCAAACTCCATGTCCGACACATCTGTTACCCTCGTCCAATCAGTGCCTTATCCCATTGTGACCTTCATCCAGCCTGTCCAATCCCTGTCTGAGCCTGTTGTGGCCTGTGCCAGTGTGTGTGAAACCCAGAGCAAGCTTCCAAGGCTGGCCTCAGGTAAAAGCCAGTTACCAGAGCTGTAGAAAGAATATGTTCAATGCATTGAAAGATGAATTGCCAATGCACAGTATTTTATCCGTGGGATTCAATATTGAAGGCACCGTCTGTTATATTCATGAGTCAAGCAGATAAGCCATACACTTGTACTCTGAGCACTGGGTGCCAATATAAATACATCACAATACAAATGCACAATAGGCTGTATAGAAACATACATTATTGATAAAATAATTTGAATGATTGATTTGTCTGTGTTCAGAGCACGTTGTTACGACACTACACAGTTTCTTGGATAACAGAGAGGGAGGGTCTTGAGCTGATAGTATGCTAATTGATCGCTCGGAAACTCCCAATTATTGACTGTCAAGAGGGCTGATGTGTTTCAGATAACAGGCAGTGTCACTATAACAGTGAAACAATTATAGTGTGATAATTTGGGAATCCCCAAAAGGATGAATACACAGATATCCATATCCTATGAAGTTATTCTTGGATCGCATACAGGAAAGCTGAACTGTGATGTATGAATGAGATGCTACTGACACCTGTCTCCTGTTAAACGTTAATTACTGTACAGTAATGAACTCTTAATTATAACGTAGAATAGAACTGTCCTTCCTTGTCTCTTCTTGGCTGTTCTCTCATCTTCAGCGGTGAGGAGGACTGAAGCTGACCGTAAAGTAATTGCAAGGACAACTACAGAAGATACAGCTGAACTGAGCCTATGTGTTTCCTTGTTTGTTTAGGTGGAGTGGAGCCGAAGAGGATGAGCCATATCAAAACAAAGACAAGGCCTACTCAGACCCAACTGCCAGAGAGGGCCCAACCCCAGCTCGCCAACTGTAAGAACCAAGCTTTTCCCTAATGATTTTCAGAAGCAATTCACGGGTCTCCACTTTTCACTGTCAACACAATAATTAGACATATTCCGTGCAAAATACAGTACTTATCCCGGCTTGTAGACGCACAAACAGGGCTGCACAATATGAGATCTTGTCAGACTACGTACCTTGTCCACTTTATGAAGTGCTCTTTCTGCAGCTGGATAGAACTAAAACTACAATCATGGAAAACAAACAAGAGCTAGCCACTAGGTATTTGTCTGAGGCTGGTAGTTAAAACCTACAATTGGCGATAGTATGCTAAAACTATGAAGCTATTTCACACAATAACATTTTGTTGTCAAATATTTGGTATACATGTCTTCACATACTGTACCAACTGTACTATTTGTTGACAATTTGATGTCTTGTAATGTGTGTAATGGGTATATTTCTGATTCAAGCTCCAGACACCTGAAGGACAAAAAGAAAGTTGTTTCCTTTTTAACATTGTAATGATAAGTTTTTCTTTCAATTGGTCTTTCTTTTACTGCTTTAGGGGTTCTGTAATTCACCAGCCTTGTAACTAATATGTAAATTCCAAATACGAAAATATGAAATTTGCTCAAAATCCATTAGCAGCTCATGCATAAAAGGCATTCTGAAGTGCATGAGTCATATGTGATAATTGAAGTGTCTGCTTTTTGCAAACAGATTTACTAATGAAACCGGATGTTAATTTAATGGATACGCACCAGGCTCAAGAGCTCTAGAATTTGGTTTGAATTTGAAAGTACGATTAAGCACCTTAAATGCAAAAAAGATTCCAATATTTTTGTATTTCAACATTGCATTGGGAATCCCAATTTTACCAATTATAATAATCATTTACACAAATACTTTTTCTGTACTGCATCTTGACTCATAAACGCCAAACTACAAGAAATCAGTGTTAATCTACCCCAATTGCGAATATCTATAAGTATTTGTAAATCTCTAAGGATAATTTAGTAGTAGATATAATCCATCCATTCATATCCAGTGTCTCCTTGTGCTGTAGGGAGAGAGTGGAACACAATACACAGTTCTACTCTATTGGAAGTAGAGCTCAATTATTCTCTGGTTGCACACTAATCAAAAATAAACTCCCTCTCCATGTTTAAAAAAAATATTCGAACAAAAGTGAAATATTACAAGTAATTCAACATTGTGCCCTGTAGAGATGACTATTATGGGTAAAAAAAAAACTGAGGCAGTCTCAGTTTTATGAGAGTATTGATTAAGCTCATCACAATGCAACCACGCCACTCTACGCTATTTGTCAAGGACAGCTTCCAATTTTCCCACTGGGTGTTCCCTGGAGGATTGGTAACAGACAGAAGAACATTGTAAATCACCTGAGAGCCAACCTGAGTGCTGAAGTAAGAGTCAGGGACATCAACAAGCGAGATTGCCCCATTATGATAAAACTGACTGCTTGTATTTTTTTGCCAATATGACTTCTATCTGAGACATTTAACGACCATATTGTCTGCTAGCAAAAGAAGGTGTACAGTAAATGTTGGTCTGTGTTAGGAAATCCAACTGTAGTGTGTTGAGGGGTTCATATCTCACATTATACATGACTGTGGCATAGTCAGGACACTGCTTTTAAAGCTTGCATGTCACATATGTTGTTCTACTGCTAGCCTACTCTATTGTTCTAATTCTACATATTAGTTTGCTAACTTGGGGGTTTCTTTTTACCCCACTTTCATTGCAAGCATAGTTAGTGATAACTGTTTGTCAGTGTGCTGCGGTTAGGGTCACATTATGCTGATCTATCTCTCTTTCCAAAGTAAGATAAGAGTTTTGAGTCCAGCTTCAGTTCCTTAAAGCCTCCAAGATGCCAGAACAACTAGTCACTAACGGGTTGATATTCTGACTACAAAACCATTTTATTTATTTATTATGGTTTCATTTGATTTTCCTATTACATTTGCACAACTTTTACTAAAATTGTTTTTCTTCACTCCTGATATAGTTGATAAGACTCCATTAGCATTTTCTATCATAGAGTTGTTCAGTTTTCCTTGTAGAACGAACTAATGATGCATTTAATTAAGCTTAAAAACGGTTGGCAATTTGAATAACTACCTTGGGGTCCTCATAAAAAACTTCCTTTACAGAAACATAGAATCATATTAATAAGAGGAATCGAAGCTTGTGAGTTTGACTTGATATGTACCAGATGCTGATCAGGAAGCTTAGGTACATTTCAGCTCCACAACAACATGTTGTGTGCTACTTATGTATCCCACTTGCAACTAAGCTACCATTTTCGATATGGCTAAAACATGCTGCTTTCTGCCCAAATTAACTTAAAATCAGTTACAAGATGAAACTGTATAGCCTACTTGTATAGGTGGATGTGGTTTAAGATATAGGTTAACTCAATAACCATGGTATTTATGACAAAGATGTATGCTTCTCTTAAACAAAATATGTCCATCCCCATCCCAGTGCCTTCCCATCTCATCATGTTATTGGTTTCCATTTCAGAAGTGATTATCGACTAACTGAGCTGCGAGCTGGAGAGAGGTACAGAGAGCAGGCAGCAGGAGACGCAGAAGTACTGGATCTCGCGGGTCGGACAAGAGCCTGTACATCCACAAGAAACAGTCTGAACATTATCCACAAGAAACAGTCTGAACATCATCCACATCATCCACAAGAAACAGTCTGAACATCATCCACAAGAAACAGTCTGAATATCATCCACATCATCCACAAGAAACAGTCTGAACATCATCCACATCATCCACAAGAAACAGCCTGTACATCATCCACATCATCCACAAGAAACAGCCTGTACATCATCCACATCATCCACAAGAAACAGCCTGAACATCATCCACATCATCCACAAGAAACAGCCTGTACATCATCCACATCATCCACACAAACAACCTCCGCTGAACACAGCATGCACATCTGAGTCACATTTTCCTGAAGTACTGGTGTCCACTAGCACACCCGAACAAACCTCTGAATGTCTTCAGTTTGTCAGGTGTTTAGCAGTAGAGCCAGGGTTCTCTCTGGAGGGTGCTGGACCCAGATGACATGCTTCATCATCGATTTAACATTCATGGTCAATAATCATCACAGTAGCTGCATGTCACTAGGCAATTAACACTGTGTTTTACTCTCATCATAATGTATGTATCATGCACTTTTTACTTCCTGTGACAGTAAAAATAGCAGGAAAACTCAGTGAACAGGTTCTACTCAGTCATATCATACAAGCACTGTCAGGACACTACTTTGTTTGATGAGCTCAGGGAATAGACCGTTGGTGTCGGAAGGTAAGACTAATATTTAATTTAAACTGTAAAGTGTAGATGTTGAATGGATAAGCAACAGTGTTCACCTGAACTACATATTTGTGTATAAAAGGAAGACCTTTCTTTGCTTCTTTATTGCTATATCCGTCTTTACATGCTTACGAAAAAAAGACATATCGCAGAAATACATCTCACTTTTACACCAACATGTATAATGTGTACTTTATACTGCCCTGTTTGGTGTTATGAATGCGTCCTGGCTTCTGCTGCTCAGAAATCTTCTTCACTCCCGTATGTAAATATGTATTTAATTAAAATAGCTTCTGTCCACATTTAAATTTTTGACCAAAAACTGCTTCAGGGCTTCACTAGCAAATTCTTTGTGTCAAAAATGTTCAAGACAACAGCGATTACCCTAGTTGCATACTAAATTGAACATCTTAAATAATTAGTGAAAATAAATTAAGCAGAGAAAATAATATACTTAATTTGCCTTCAAGATAAATTGATGCAACAGATCCAATGTTGTCCGAGGCACACAGTACATACCAACAGTACATGTCTGTCTTCTCCCTTGTATATATTAGCCGTAGTAGAACATACACTTACCTGTATACAAATTATCTGTAACTGTATACAAATTATCTGTAACTGTATACAAATAATCTGTAACTGTTTATGTTTTATGGAAAAAAAGAAAACTATAGCAATATTTGTGTATAAATTATACTAGCCTCATGACTAACTAAGGTATTCAAGCCATCTGGTACAGGCTGAAAGAGCATGGACTCTAATTCATATTTAAGGAGTCAGTTTCAAAGGAGTATTATATTTTTCTTTCATGTATTTGTCTTGTTCCTAAAATCTGTATGCTGTACAGACGTGTAGGATAACTTAAACCTAACTCTTTCTAAATCCTCCCACCTAAAATCACAATCCCACATTTTTGTAGAGATCAATGACAGTTATGGTCTTGTGTTCCTGTAATTTGTCTTATTTTAACAGTATGAATTCAGAATTTGTATTCTACATTACATATTATCTGTTCTATGCAAAGATATCAGGGTGAAATAAACTACCTTAGTTCTTAAGTTGACTTGTTATGTTGTATTCTGCCTGGCCTATCTCTCCATTGTCTAGACATTATTTATAGTTTCTGTTTCTTGTATGTGTTTATCGGACAGGTACAGGAAGATGGCTGATTTTGGAACTCCTCCCTGCCTCAGTTTTAGATTGTAGTCACCGGGCCAATAACGAAAAACACCGAAAAATAAAGGTTTCTTTAACCTTGAGCACCGAAAGCTGTCAGAGAAAATTACTCAGGCCCTGATTCTTAGTCACTGTGACATATGGCCTCTCTTTGATGAATAGGTCTTGATTCAGCAGAACATAAACACTCACCACGAGTCCCGTTTCCACCACAAAACAGCTTTTGTTTTTATCTAAGAAGAAGTACATTGCTGTTGTTTTTCTTTGCTGTCATCGATATATACTGTTCTATTCAGGCAGTGCAGCATCAGTTACTGTGCCCTCAAGAAAGCACAAAACTCATTCAAAATATCCTGCTGGTTTTCTATGGGTTTTATTCGGAAATCTATGCTGTGATATATCTCTGGAAAACCTTTGTGACCCAGCCTGCAGCCTCTGACATTAGTGCTTGTGTAGGACTTTCCACCCAGAGTAAATGCTTTGTGTAGGAGCAGCAAACGATGCCTGAACGTGTTGGTCTGCAGTCCTGGGGTCCTTGCTGAGTAGGGTTCACCTCAGATGACCTGTATCCTGATGGAACCTTCTCTGCCAATCAATTATGTGTTGCTGTGTTACGGAAGAATCGCCACCACAGTGCTGTCTCCTGTGTGGTCTCCCTGGATGATCTGCTGCATGAAAATCAGTGATCAGAGACAATAAATAAATCAACAGGGACTGAAGGTAAGCGCCATCCTAAAAACACCCACATGATTTTCAGTTCTGGTGTTTCAAGCATAACGAATATCAATAACAGCTCTTATGTCAAACACAAACCCTTTCACTTAGAAGAGAATGTTTTTCGTTACATATGCAGTTGAACTGAACTCTCAAGTCTTTTGATTTGTAGCCAACATAAAGTCATAAAGACTCAGGCAACTAGATATATTCACCAAAGCAACTCCTCAAACTATAGCCTCTGCTGGCGTGCTGCCAAACATCGTGACAGAAGTCTCTTCAACCTGTGAAATACTTCCTCTCTTGTTATGACTCACTGAGTAAGACAATTAACTGATTTTGAGCTCTGTCGAAGCAGGGGATTCATAACAATTAAAGTGTCTCTTGATGGGTGATTATCCAAGTATAAATAAAGCTAATTAACTCAGTAAGTCAGGAGTGGCTCACTGACAGCCCCTGATCCTGTCTCCTCTTTCAGGCTTGCTGGATTGCTCAGATCAAGTGGATGTCGCATGTATGTTTTAAGGGATATCTCATGATTAAAAGATGACATAGCTACTTTAATACAACATCTTTAAATTTAAAAAGCATCTACACTCAGGATCAGGGTCAGATCTTGTCAATTTTGAGTGGTGACCCTTTTCTTTTGTTGGTGGAATTTGATCATTTTGTTAGGTGGCTGTATGCCATACCATGGCTTCACGGTACATAGAACCTGCTGTCTACAGGCATGTTGTACAAATGAGCCTGGAGGCTGATAGTGATGTGGCTCTGAGGTGTGTTAGAGACAGGGTATTATGGTCTGTTTCAGAGGAAATTACAGCTCAGGTTGGAATCTCAAAGCCAGTGGAACGCCAGGCTTTAAGTCATGCTAGGATGAACCAGGACTGGAGTTTGAAGACTGGGCTCCGTGTCAGAGACACTTCCATGCTGACCAGATTGTGATAATGGCACGTCTGTGGATCGTTCCTGCATTAACACAGGGACCACGAGGGCATTTATCTGCTTCCACGTGTAGCCTACCTGCAACTCCTGAGAGCTTTTAATGAAGAAAACAAACCCGAGTTGGAATTTTGGGCGAAATTTGGCTACACGATATTTACATTCTTTGAGGAGAATACATTTGGCTACGATTAATATGTAAAAGACACACCCTAAAAAAGGTCGATTATGGAAAATTGTAAATCTTCGTAACATCACAGACATTGATTCTGCAAGTCATCAAGCCATTCACTCCACTGACTACATGGTCACTGTAATGTCAAACATGCTACTATTATTTGATTAAACAGGAGCGTCACATGGTACACAGCGTCGTCACCCCCACAATCCCACTTATCCCCCTCCACGCGCAGCCCGACTGCTGCTGAAGTAAAGGTGAGAGCGGCGCGGGACGGGAAGGCTGTGCCATGCGCGGGCGTCTGATCGTTCGAAGGATTCTATCTTCCTCGAAAAGCCAGGTCTATTGGTTATATCTCCAACGGTAACAAGTTGAGGATGTGGCTGTTTACTTTAACAACTTTGTTCTGGTTTATATTCAAGTCAGGTATGTTAATTAATATGTTTTGTTATTATGCAAATAGATGTCCGTGTGATAGTTTTAACGTAGGCTGTTAAGATGACATGTCGACAATATAAATAGGCTATATAGGCTATAGTGAAGAAGGCAACTTGTAGTTGACATTTAAGTGGACAGTGCCATCGGTAATATATGTTTTATTCTCAACTGGGTTGAAACCGGATTTACGCAGGGCCCGGTGAAATAGAACAGATCTTATTGTTTATTAGCAAATTATTCGATGACAGCAAGACCGTCTGTTTTACCTGATGCAGGCTAAGAAGAAGGCATCGCATTTTGAAGAGAACGGGTGCACCTGATTCATTTTCAAAATTTCTGAAATCTGAAACTTTTTCCTCATTCAACTAATTGGGATGGGTTCGTGGACACCTGTTATGATAGTGATATTAATGTAACGGGTCACTGGAAGCAGCGAGAAGCGTAGTGACAATATTAGAAATTAGGTAATAAAGGGTGAGGATGTGGTTTGTTAGACACACTTAACGTAACGGAGCTACCTCTATTATAAAGCAGCATTTACAGTTGAAGTGAACATCTTCACATAAATGTGAAGACATCGTTACTTAATGGTTTTATAAAGCTAGGCTACTCGTTGCCATGTTATGTTGACGTATGCAATTTTGAGAAGCCTTGGATTTTTGTCCTGTCAAATGTGTAATCGGCAAGTAGGCTAACAGTGGTTGGATTCAGGAATAAACCTATTACTCCACTGTCCTAAATCGCAGAAAGTGTAATTCCAGCATATTTGATTAATGTTAATAGGCTACAGTTTACCCCTCTTCTTTTAAAGACAGGTGAATAGTTTTGATTGTTTGGCCGATATTAAACCCCTTAAAGTGCATAGGCTACTTTTGTTCTTTACACAATCTTTGACGGCTTTATACTGACTTTTCACGTTTGTCAGGTAGGTTGCGGTGACGTGAGTTTGGCCAAGCATGCGTTATTAAGTTATCTTGAAAATATCTGCACTACAGTCCACATCCAGGTCAAACTCCCAACTTTTTAAAGGTCTGAAATATTAGTAAATTATTTAGCAACTGTCTTTTCATTTCAACTGCTGAAGAAGCAAGTTGCAGAGTTTTACATTTTAAAAAGCATCAGTTGGATTGGATCGTTTCTTTAATCTTTCTGAATTGTTGGTTGATTCAGTTTGATTCTTGCACGTACCACGAGCATACAAGAACGCGCTAGTGTTTTATTTTCTTGTATATCATATGTTGCTATACATGTTTGTTATTGTTCTACAACGTGCAGCTACTGCAGTGTGCAGTTGATCTCGCTGATGCCTCTCCTCTTGCTGACCCCAGGCATGGCTCTGCAGATCCAGTGTTACCAGTGCGAGGAGGTAACCCAGAACGAGTGCTCCACGCCAGAGTTCATCGTGAACTGCACAGTCAACGTGCAGAACATGTGCCAGATGGAGGTTCTAGTGAAGGAGGATGGTGAGACCTTTGTGTTGTGTGTCAATCATGCTGCTCTGCATTCAGGTGTGGTGCACAAACTCGCCCAGCTTGGTGAGAATCCTCCATTTATAGTGGGATAATTAAGCTCACTTCCTCCCTTTCATAACCTAGCTGCAAATCGGAGTAACTGTTTAATCTATCTTGCAATATGAATCGCATATTCAACCTCTACACTTTACAAAGGAAATATTGAATATAAATGAGCTTGAGTCAGTAAGGCCACGCTTTGTATATTAAGAATTAACATGTTTATGTTACAATTAACTAACATTTTGAGTGAGTGAACCTGCTGATGTGTCATCCCACAAACTGTCTTTTTTGGGCAAAAATAAAGTACATCAATGGATGTGAAAATGCTCTAGCCATGCAAAAACACCAGCATGCATAAATGCACATCAAAGAACGGATCTGTTTCCATGGACCATGAGCTTGCTGCCAGCTAAACTCCACTAGTAGTGTAGTTTCACTGATCAGATGCTGTTGGAGCATATATTGGCCCCTGGTCATCCCCTGGTTTTTAAAGACAGTTGTAAAGCCTGGAGGTCTTTATTAATCACAATTTCCAACCATTGGGAGGGCTGTGAATCTAAACCGTTTCCATAAATTTCTGCAAGCCAGCCTTTGTGTTTCATAAAAAAACTAAACTTTACAGATTTCAACAGAATAGCAGAAAAGGTCATAGTAAATGTCTTATTGTCTAGATGTCCGTGCAGCGTGTTTTTGGGTAGTTAAGCTGTGACACTGAGGAACAAATGTACTGTTTGTATTGAGGAATTATATCTCCATGTTGTGTAAGGCTGAATAAGCACTAGATATGCGTTCATCTCCATTGTTGTACAGTGTCTGAGTACCTAACCCCTCACATCCAAGCAGGCTTCAAGGAGTTATTTTTTGTATCCCATCAGAGGAGTTTTGTGGTTGGATCACAGCTCCGCCTGTGACCCCTGAGTGTTGTGGTTCAGATCTTCTCTCCAGCATCCTACTCATCCTTGTTTCTTTGTTTGATCCGTCTGTTTCCTGTGACTCATAACCGGTCACAACCTGTCATAACCGGTCATCCTCTGCTCTGCCCCTGGGCCGGCGTTCTTATCGTGCTCCTTGAAATTGGATAATTTTGTCAGAAGCCATTTTTGTTTTCCCCAGATGAACAAAAGTAATAAGCTGCTCTTTGAACGTACGACATGCGCTTCAGGAGCCAAAGACTAAGAACATTGCACCGCAGAGGGTTTCCGTTTTTAATACGAATATTTTCACACGAATGCCCATGAGTCTGGGCTTCTCCTCAGACTACATCATCAGGCTCCACTGGACATGCAGTACGTAGAGAGCGGGCAGTTCCTCTGGCCGGTTGCAATCTTACCTACGTTTGAAACGTAAGACGCACACTAGCCATTGTGTCAGGATCTCACCGGCTGGGACTACATTCATTAACAACCCTGTGGAAGTCTGTTTGATTTCTTCAGCTGCGCCTGCTCCGTGCTCGCTGCTCTAAGCCCATGATTGTACATGCCATTTCATGCCGAGATGTGATGAATATAAAGGAGTTGTGAAGTGTGTCGCCCTCTGTTTGAATACCTCCACTCAAGGATTAGGCATGTAGACCTCCCGCCAAGTGTTCCACATGTCACTTGCTGTTCACATTAATAACTGTGTCCAGCAGAGTGGATGGCAGAACATTGAAAAGGAAGGAGGAATGTGGTAGGAACCATCACCTGGCTTAGAATAACCGCATTCTGCATTTAAACGAGAGGTATTGTTCAGTCCACCTCGCTCCCGATGACGCCGGAGCCGGCTCCTCCTCCATCTCCTCCTCCCTCCATCATCATCACTGTCTCCCTTTGATTACATCTTGAGAAATGACAGGGGTGTGTGGCTTCACTCGGCGCCTTCAAGTGGGGCGCTTCATCCACAATCTCTCGGCAGGGGTGATTGCTGTGGACACCGTTCATCTGAATTGGTGGCTTTTTTTGGGTGAAGCGATCCACTCTAACAAGTGTGAGCTATTCAAGGGCTCTAGCTGAGGAATTGCCTCTCGGCCCCCATGTAGGCGGACTATCATTAAGAACATAGAGCTCTGCCATCCGTATTTGTGGAAGCCATTTCCCAGAGCCAGCAAATAGCCCGATGTAAACACCCAAGATATGTTTATCCAGCTGATGTTGATAAAAGGATTAATACGTCATTTACAACCTAAACGGCTCACATATAGAGACGCTCAATGCTTGCTGTTACAGATGTAGAGCTATCGGCTTGCTGTTACAGATGTAGAGCTATCGGCTTGCTGTTACAGATGTAGAGCTATCGGCTTGGGCCGGGTGTCTGAAACGCCTCCTTTGAAACGTTGAGTTCAATTAGGTCCGTGAATGAATATTGATCAGCTGAATCTAGACTCTCAAACCTGACATGACATGATTCGACATAACAGTTAGTTACGACAAGCATGTCAGAAAGCTCCCGTCATAGAGACTCAAAGAGAGCCACGCTTCTTCCATCTCATTATACTAAATGTCTTGTGACATGGAGATTAAAAGAAGCCTTTGCTCACAGCTCTTTCTTATCTGAGCCAGAACGCCTGTCATTACGAGGAGGTGACATCGCTCGTTAATGTTTAATCGGAAAGGCAGGGGCGTCAACTCTCTTGCGCGATGACAAGACAAATAAATGTAATGATTCTTTTCACAGGTGGAACGAGTAGGAGTGTTCTATAAATACCAGCCCGTCAGCGGATAGAAGATACAATGCTGCTGTTTGGAAAGATTGGTTTATATGTATACTAACTTATAGATTGTATATATAAGCTCTTTGTGCCCTTAAGTGTACAATAAGCAATACAAATATGTAAAAGAAGCATGTGGACATTAGGTTTACGGTATCATGGGCCTTCACGTATTCAAGGCCCAACTGTAGTCGGGTCCGTGGAGGTTGTTTGTGGACTGAACATCATGTTCAGAGGCACTAAGGTAGGAGGCTAACAAGCATCTTTAACAAGAAATGTTTCTTTCAAGTTGCATAACACTTTCCCTCTTGAGAGGGCCTGGTTGGGTTTCAAACTAGCAACCTCATCTCGTTACTCGTTACCTCATGTCGCCTTCAAAACTCCTTTCCTATTTGGTGTTTGACTACTCTTGTTGAAGTTGAGAGAACATTACACATCAGGCCAAAGCGTGGTCGGGCCTCAGCTAAATTGTTCCATTTTGCTGCTTATCTAAATGAGGCATTACTATTCATGAAAGTTAATTTACTGTATCAGCAAGGAGGAAATTATGATGTAGTTAGTCACAGTGGGTTACATTCACAGTCTATGTCTATCTTAAGACTTGAAATGATTTTCGAAGTCATCCCTGTGGTCATTTGGCTTCTCTGAGATTTGAAGTCCTGTGTCCTTGTGGAGGACTTTCATAATGGTTTTACTCTGCACATGTTTAAGCAAAAAAACATGTATTTTACGTTTGAGTTGAGTAGTCTTAATAGCAAAAAGAAATTCTTGTTTTATGTATGAAGTAAATTCCACTCAAGCATCTTGTCTACATTAATTACAAGTTATGGCAGTCATCTTTCCAATATGTGTCACTTTTGATCAACCACTACTTTAATTTAAGATGCACATTTCTTGGTATGAGCACATGGCATTTCCACTGAGGATTGTAAATCTACAGCACCATAAATATGTATGAAAGATAGATTAGTTATATCTAACTTTTTTTAGATGTTCCGTGTTGGGTGTTTGAAGTAAGTGTGCTGCTAAGTAAATTGAAGAAGTTCTATATTCTGCTATGTACAGGACCTGTCAAAAGTTTGGGAAAATGTGTCCAAACTTTTGACTAGTACTGTATAAAGAAGCTGATTATTTTCTCCGGGTCACAAATTAAATGAACGAATTGTATTAATATTTAATCGCAAACTATCTGATATTTTACGTATGAGACTTGTGATGAACATTCAAATATTCAGACTTGTATTCTGAATAGTTTGATAGGTACTATCTTATTCAGCACGTACAGTTCACCTGGTTGCAATCTCACCGGGGATAAACAGTTACCCACTCTGGTGATGGTGAACAGCTGTTCTCTGGTCCCTGGTGACAGGGGTTTGAAGGTGGAATTTGCTTCATCAGCCTGTGTTTGTGGATTAAGGATTGGAGCTAAAACTTGGAGATCCTATTGCTAAAACTCTTAGTAGAATTTGTTTATATTGGTGGTAGTATTTGGTTATACTGGTGGTAGTAATTGGTCATATTGGTGGTAGTATTTGGTCATATTGGTGGTAGTATTTGGTCATACTGGTGGTAGTATTTGGTCATACTGGTGGTAGTATTTGGTCATACTGGTGGTAGTATTTGGTCATACTCTTTGTTGTAGTATTTTGTGGTCTCAGATGTTGATTTGGTTTTACCTTATTATTTCTTATCACTGTAAAAAATGTCGTCGTCGTCGTCATCTGCCGCTTAAAAAATGTAAAAAATGTAAAAAATGTTCCCCAAATATTTTTCTCGAGCTGTATTCAGGAAATGAGTGATAGGGTTGACATGGGAGGTTTTTTATTAAAAGGCAGGGAGATCAGAATTTGTTTAGGCATTGGAATTATAAACAGGGCCTAGAGATAAGGGGGAAGATATCATTATCTCTGAACAGCGCTCTGTACTCTCCCACCTAAATACTAATATTTAAAAAATATCAAGTTGTTTCTCAGTCTCATGTCCATTCAGAGGCATTATTCAGCAGTAGCCAATCAGGGCATGTGTCTATCGGAGCTCCATGAGTTCCATGGTCTCTAGTTCATTATGAAACTGCCTTGTAACTGCTAATAGTTTATGGAAAATTCTGGACTGGGGTTTTACGACCGAAGTGGCATTCATGTGGATACCATTAAAAGGCTTTGTGAATGACATCTTTATGAACACTCGTAAAAATAATGTCATCTGGTTTTAGTGCTTTGGCAGGTTTTACATAAACGAAATTGTGAGCTTTTCAGAGTGAAAATATACGAGTTGCCTTAGTGAGAGTGTTTGTTTAGACTGACCACAGCGTGTGGTCCATCATCCACTTAAGGATATCTCCTCAAAGGCCCAGAGATGACTATAACTGCAGCTATGAAATATTGATTGTTTCTGTTCTGATATGCACTTTCTTCAAGTCACAGAGGAGCTTTGTCTGAATGGCTGGCTGGCTGGCTGATTGGTTGGCTGGCTGAGTGGATGGCTGATTGGCTGGCTGATTGGCTGGCTGATTGGCTGGCTGGCTGAAGGACTGAATGGCTGGCTCTCGATCTTGTAGTGTTTTAGGTACCTGTACTTTTCTCCAAGGACTTCTAGAAGTTTCTGCCTTTTCTGACTGCACTGCAGGCCCCTCATTTACAAGTGAAATCCCACCCACACACAAGGCTCCCAAGATGTTTGACCACACGGCTTTTTGTGCAGCCAACCATAGCCATTCTCATTACAGTCTTGGGAGGCGTGTGTGTTCACAGCCTCTGCACAATCATTTGAATTCCTTGCCTCTCTTTGCCCCTGTAAAATACCTGGACATGATCATTTCGACCAGATTGATGAATATTTGAAAGGAAAGCACGTTCTGCAGATGGTCTGAATGTTTGTTGTTCTTGTCACAGCATCCTGTCTTTCACTGTCTTACATTTGTTGCAATGATTTTGGCAGCTCAAAGCCCTGCCTATCATACAATACATTTGGAAGCGCAGCCGCATTAACGGAAGTATAGAATACAATCGGGATGAATTATACATAAACATGTTTATATGCTGTGCCTCGAATCGCGATGATAAGTAATGGTGCCTGTGGCGGTACATGCATATGAATGTGATGAATCCTATTATGAAATTAGCCAAATCTGTCATAAAGTATGGTTTTTAAACCTTGTAATTTTCGAGGCATCAATCCAATTCGACTGATAGGGCTCCGGTGTGATTTACTAAGTCGTTAAGATTTCAGAAAACAAACAGGATGACTTGACTCGTGTTTGCCTTGACTTTGTTGGAGGCTTTGCGCTCGGAGCGATTGTGTTACTCCTCTCAGAATGCCACTGCCATGACAAAGACAGGGACAAAGAGCTCTGATTGGACTGGCACATGTCAACACCTCAGCTCTCAGAGTTCCTCTGGAGAGCAGCTATGACAGTCAGAGGAAATGTTGTCTAAACAGGAAGTCTTTCCTGAACGCTGGAGGTGTGGAGAGGACAGGTGTGAGATGCAGGGGAAGGGCAAGTTTAGGAGTCTGTGTGTGGAACTGATTACAGACAGAATTTGTTTTGGATTAAAGACCCATTTACAGTAGGCTGCCAACCCTGAACTCTCAACCCTCATCTTAAACAAGTCAAGAATAGAATTAGCACAGTATATATTAGTTTGGCACACCCAAACACACAAAAAACCCAATTAAATTCAGGACATGACTTTAAACCAAAATAGTCCTGCATATGAAATGCTGAGAGCATCAACTAGGGTTTGAAGACCATCCAGGAGTCACAGAAGGCATGTGTCTTAGAGGGTTTTGAGGGTGGGTGCAGAGTAGCTGTCGATCCCAGAAGGCTGTGCGCTGAGCTGGGCTACTGCTGGGGTGATGAGGCCAGCGGAGCAACATCCAGAATGAGTTCTATGTTTAGTTGTTTTTCCTCTCATTGACCAGCAATACCCTTGCTTTTGTATACTGGTTCATTTGTACATGTAGGTAGCTTTCAGAGAAGTATTGTGTCAGAAATATTAATCTAGGTCAGATGGCTGAGCGGTTAGGGATTTGGGCTATGAATCAGAAGATTGTTGGTTTGATTCCCGGCCTTGCCAAATGACGTTGTGTCCTTAGCCAAGGCACTTCTCCCTACTTGCCTCAGGGGGAATGTCCCTGTACTTACTGTAAGTCGCTCTGGATAAGAGCGTCTGCTAAATGACTAAATGTAAATGTACAAGTTTGTCTGGTTCACAGGTCTTCAGGTAAGACCATTTATGAGTGAGAAGTCTCCTCCCTTGCTTATCAGCTGTCAATATGATCGATCCCAGAGACAGAGTGCGCGTGCACGTGGAAACTTACAGAGTTCTCTGACCCTAGGCTTGACCATATGATTCACTCAGCAGATAAGGTTAAACACATTTATTGCACATCTAGTAAGATAATGGTCATCCTTGGTCAGTTTGTTTACTTAAACCTAGTGTTACCCAGAGTTCATGTTGGGAGAGGGCTCTCTAATGACAAGGAATGCTGAACACAGAATAATTCTTATTGCAGGATAACAGTTACGTCTTTAACTTTTCTAACATATTGCACCAAAATCTGATTAAAATTCAGATTCAGATTCTGAAATGCAAATCTGTCTGACTCCTTAAAAGGATAATCTTATCATCTTATTTATATCAGTCAGTCACAACCCTGAATCTAGTTTCTAGATTGTCGATTACACTGTATCGTCAATACCAAACAACCAGTCTAAACCTGCATTTGAACACACAGGAACATACACAGTAATTGGCTTGTTTGCTCCTTCATGCCACAGACAGAAAGGTTCTCTCCTGCTTCCAGGGCCATCGGCCCCATGGAAGTCTGCAGCCGCTGCTTCTGTGGAGCGTTTAAACAGAACAGGAGTCAGGTTTGGACCATCTGCAGCCTTCGTGACAGGGCGGAGTTAGGCTGTCCTCTTCCTCTGCTTTACCTCTTTATACACAAACCAACAAAAAACAAGGAATTGTACGTCCGACGCTGCTGATTGTTTGAAAGCCCTGGAAGACAGTGTTAGAGAGGTGGTACAGAGGAAGAGGAACAAATGAAGATGTTCCCACTGTTAACTTGTTGTTGATCTGCTGGTTTGTCTGCAGCCTGTACTCACTCAGGGCCGTAATCATAATATTGGGGGGGGGACCCCCAATATATTTATATAAAAATATAAATAAAATATAAATGTGCTACGGTACGACAGGCAACCACGCACGCTGTCTGAAATTATCATAAAAAATGTAATCATATTCATAACTAAACGTAAAACGTTCTCAGGGGGGTCCCCTCAGACTCCCCAGCCTCACTCATAGTCAGCCTGTTAAAGTGCGCTTGGCTGAGTCGTTTCCTGTTCTTACTGTCCACTTACCACACGTCTACAGCAAATCTTTTCCTGCATGTTTTTTTCTTTCGCATTTTCATAAAATACAATTAATCTCAAGCAGAGGACATAATGAGCTTTTCAGCGATTAGGTAGCCTTCAGCACGTTCCCTCAGACTCTATGCTGAGCACTGTGCATTAGGACATTTGAGTTAGCTGCCAAGGAAAGAGGAAAAAACCATGGTGATGTGATTTGCTTGTTCATATTCCGTACTCCTTTCTATGAAATCTTTGCTTCTGCTCCACACTCTCTGAGATATGACTAATGTAACACAGTTGTAGAGGTCATTAGTGTTGTGCCTTTGATAAAAGAGTAGTCTCTGTGTGCAGCGTGTAATGTTCCAGTCTTCATCTCTGCTAATTGGGTTTCTTTGTAGAGAAGAGGACAGTTGGAAGCTAAAGGTTTGCAGCTAGGAGGATGACTTTGGAACAAGGTTCACTTTAACATCTGATTCAAATCACACACAAATCGTGTTTTTATACAACTGCAGTACCGTGGATTATTTAGGGTGCACCTTGGGAATGGCTCTCATGTGACTTTTTAGTCACAAGTGATTTTGACGCTGAAAATATTGTTATGGTAGTTCCTTGTACACAACCACGATGAGTCCCAGGTTCCGAGTTATTTACTGTCTCAAATGTTGATAACTTTTTTCAAACAAAACACTTAAGAAGATCAAAGAGTGGAAAAGAATAACACTTAACGAACAGTATGCTAAATTGTGATGTTGGAAGGACGGTACACCTCTTTGACTCTCCATCAGGGAAAATCAGGTTTCATCATCCAAAATCAAACTTAACAATGTTAGCAAACTGAGATGTTTAATGAATCTTGCTCCAACTCCACCCTCACAGTGAATAACTGATCCACTTTATTCTTGGCCTCTTTTTGGTGGCATAGTGCTGAGCCTGGGGGATCCGAAAGAGGTCAGATGTGACAGATTTGTAGTCCGATTTGTAGTCCGATTTGTAGTCTCTGTCGGATATGTGAGAGCATACTTTACTGTGGTCTACCAGCCCTCCTCAGGTCTGGTCTACCAGCCCTCCTCAGGTCTGGTCTACCAGCCCTCCTCAGGTCTGGTCTAACAGCCCTCCTCAGGTCTGGTCTACCAGCCCTCCTCAGGTCTGGTCTACCAGCCCTCCTCAGGTCTGGTCTAACAGCCCTCCTCAGGTCTGGTCTACCAGCCCTCCTCAGGTCTGGTCTACCAGCCCTCCTCAGGTCTGGTCTACCAGCCCTCCTCAGGTCTGGTCTAACAGCCCTCCTCAGGTCTGGTCTACCAGCCCTCCTCAGGTCTGGTCTAACAGCCCCTCTCTCTGTCCTCTCCCCAGGGGTGTACTACCGCAAGTCATGCGCGGCCTCCGCCGCCTGTCTCCTAGCCTCCTCCGGCTACCAGCAGTTCTGCACCGGGAAGCTCAACTCAGTGTGCATCAGCTGCTGCAGCGAGCACCTGTGTAACAAGCCCCGGCAGAAGAAACACCCGTCCCATTCGCACGCCCCGCCCCTGAGCCAGCCACCCCTGCTCCTCCCCCTGCTCCTCCCCCTGCTCCTCCTGCCTTCAGCGGACATGCTCTGCTGATGGCGTCGTGAGAGTCAGCTGGGTCTTTGCAAAAGAAGAAAGAAAGAAAAAGAAGGACAAGAAGAAAAGAAACGGTGTGCTTTTGAGCTGACGAGGTGGGCGTCCTGTTGTGCTGTCGTTGGTGGAGAGGTTGAAAGCTGTGGGTGGGAGGAGGAGGTACTTACGGATGGTGATGCGGCGTGTGTTGGGATGTTGACACCGTGGGCAGGGCGAGGGCACGGAGGGGAGAGGGACACGAGGGTCAATGTCACATGGTGGGACAATGACAACAATGTAACTGTTGTTAGATGGAGTTTGAGGTGTTCCTCCAGTCTACATAGAGTACCTGCCTACACTGTGTGAAGTATGTATTTATGTGTAAGTGAAAATCCACTGACAATGGAAAGATTAAGTCATTCATACGTTTTAATACCATTATGTGATGTTCAAAAGTGAGTTCCAGTAAGGGTTCACAAATCATGAAAACTGTTACATAGGTCATACTAGTGGAAGAAAAATGCAGCCAGGCTACCAGGCTACTGTAGTAAGAGAACACACCAAGTTTTTGCGATGGGGAATTGAGTCAAGTTTACATAAAAACAATAATCACCAGTTGACATATTTAGTTCATGTATTTGTGAATTGTTTTGCCAAAATGAAAGATAATCATTTAAGATAGCGTATTTTACAGACAATCCATGTGTCTACTTTCTGTGACATGGGGAAAAATGTGACTTCTTTTCACAGATATGTATTCAATGAAAGAGACAGCAAATATGACTGTAATAGGCACACTCAGAGAAGTCTGTAAATATTGATGTACAGTTGACAGGGTTCATGACTGTACCTTTTATTCTGCAGTGTTTTGCTTGCTAATGCTTTTTTCAGACATAACTTTGTCATCAACAGTTTTGTCACAATTGAAAATCTGGGCTTAGTAAGGTTTGGTCATATCTAATTGATTACTTTGATTAAGGTTATGTAGAAGAACTTTGGCTATCATGATGTATAATTTCAGTGGATTAAAGGTATTTCTATGACAAAGTAAGTGCTAGCGTGTTTTTTTTATTGTTTACATTTATGTTTGTTTAATGAAGAGATGAGTTGGCAACAAGTAGTTTGCAAGTTAACTACAGTTCTGTTGCCATGGGTATATTCCATTGATTCTGCAGCGTCTCCCACTGACCCCTTGAAATCTGAACTTCTGCATTGGAATGACGTTGTCAAAACTTGTACTGTCGGCTGACCCATGTCTTTATCCATCTGCATCTTTTCACTCACTGAAGTTCTCATGTCTAAACTTGGTATAAGGAATAAACTCATACAGTTATGAAATGTGTTGAATGAATGTCCAGTGGAACTTACTAAGGCATATTTATTTGCTCTCCACCAAAGTGTGGAATGTAAGTTTACAAAAGGACGATTTTTGTTTCAATGTGCAGAATAGTCCTTTTGCAGCAAATATGTAGGCTAAGGATTTAGAAAAACATCTTCCCAAATGGAGCCAATAAGCCTGTCTTGCATTTCAATAAATGTTAAAGTATTGCCAGTTAAATTTCAGTCTCCGAGGGCACGTTGTCTATCCGTGTAGAATAAGAAGATGACACGTCTGTCACGCACAGAGAATCCTCTGTGTATTTGGTGCTCGAGTCTGTCGGAACGAGGACAGTGTTTGGCGTTTCAGCCTTGAGCTGCTCCCGGCTCTGTGCGGAGCGCCTGGCCGCGCTGCGCCGCAAAGACATCAGAGGGCGCCGAGAGCGGGCCGAGAGCGTCTCCTGGGCCCGCACGGTGCGTTTGTTGACGTGCTCAATGGTGACGCGGCAGCGCAGCACCTGGAGGAATACATCTCGGAACTGGCGGGATGACAGGTTGTAGAGGAAGGGGTTGAGGACGGAGCTGAGGTAGAAGAAGGTGTCCGCCACGGGGTGCAGAGTCACGTAGCTGCGGAAGTAGGCCAGCGTCCATTGGGACTTGGGATACGCAGCCGCCATGAGGCGACGCACCTGGTTGGGCAACCAGGATATGGTCAGGGCCGCCACGATCAAACCTGAGAGACAGGAACGTAAGACAGGGTGGAGAGGTTGAGAGGTGGAAGAGAGAGATGAAGTGAAACAGGGAAAGAAACATTGAAAACAATTATGTGCTGCTGACAAAGTAATTTTTTGAGGGGAAAACAAAAAAACAGCGATCAGATATCTTGGCCAAGCCCCTGGATGGGGGGCACACGCATTAGCATGACGTGGGTTGTGTTTGTTCTATTGTCTTGACAACGCTCTTCTGATGTGAGTTGCTTCTGAGTATGTGGTGGGTTTAAGGACGAGGCCACCCCATCAGTCATCTGTAATGCTGCAGTCAGAGCCATTGTAACTACCCCTGCCTTAACATTTCCTATTTCATGTCATAAAACACAAAAACTGTTTTTACATTTCAAAAGGTTTAGTAATCCTCTTTCTAAACTGAGAGAGATAAAGGAGGTTAAAAGCCAGGAAACCAACCTTGACTAGCAGTTCCTCAGGGTCGAACTCAGTGATTGCAAATTATTTTCCAACCATTTACATTTATTTTGTATTCATATCTCTATCTACAATACGGTCCACTGATCTTTGAAAAGTGCAAAGTGAAACACTGGGATTCAAAGAGGAGAACCGAAATGAGTGTAGCGAGATTCTTCTTTTGTTCTTACCAACAGTGGAGCTGAGATGTACAAGAGGAGTAGTGAGAGTTGACAGCAGAAGTGGTCCATTAGAGGAACTCTCCAGAGGGTTATTATAACTGTTTCCACAGCACTGCTGCTCATTTTAGTGAATGTCAAAGGCAATGACAATGCTACTCCATGGTAAGAAGAGGTACAGGGCTGCATGTGTCTCCACAGTAGGCATCTCGCTGGTCTGTGCTGTAACTCTACAGTAGGCATCTCGCTGGTCTGTGCTGTAACTCTACAGTAGGCATCTCGCTGGTCTGTGCTGTAACTCTACAGTAGGCATCTCGCTGGTCTGTGCTGTGCCTCTACAGTAGGCATCTCGCTGGTCTGTGCTGTAACTCCACAGTAGGCATCTCGCTGGTCTGTGCTGTAACTCTACAGTAGGCATCTCGCTGGTCTGTGCTGTACCTCTACAGTAGGCATCTCGCTGGTCTGTGCTGCTTTATTAGTATTGGGTAGTATTGGGCTGGTTACCGTTTATGTGACTGGCATTTATAAATAAAAAACTTTCAAGAAAAACAAATACAGGTATGATGTATATATAAAGTTTTGGTTTTGGTTTGTTTTGTTTGTGAAGAAAGAAAACAGCCATACATTTGTTCAGGGCTGTAGACACGGTAGATGAAGATGTTAGGATGTTGACTGAGGACAGGACTCTATTAAACCCCAAACTAGCTCAAGGGAAGCAGCTGGTCAGTTTCTCCATTATGCTGTGTTTGGAGTCTATGTGGCTGAGAATAGGTTTTTAGGTGTCAGTTGAAGGACATTTTGTAACAAGAGATGACAAAGTACACACATCCTTCACTCAAGTAGATGTGTAACAAGAGATGACAAAGTACACAAATCCTTCACTCAAGTAGATGTGTAACAACAGTATAACAACAGGGTAATAACAGTATAATAAGTGTAATATAAGTTTAAAAACAACATAATAACTGTAGTAACAGTGTAACAGAGATAGGAAGTAAAACATTTACATACAGATTAAAACTAAAGTAACAAGTAGAAAAATACAGATATGTGTAAAAAATATAAGGAGTGAAAGTAAAGATAACATTTTCTAAAACTATCAAATATATACCATAAGAGGAGGATGAATGTATTTTGGGTTTACAACAATAACACTTTACTAATAACATTTAAGATACATTCAAGAAGTAGTCTGGGGTCCCCTGTTAATTTAGACCTTCAGATGCTAATTAGGAAAGTCTGGCTGTGCACCAGGTTCCTGGGGGAGTGGTCTCATGTGTGCCCCTGAAGCAGACAGACAAGGCGATATTCCAAGGACGTTAGCACCAGTACTAAAGAGTCATGCAGTTACGTAAATAAACAGTTCTTCCTCCAAAACTATACAATGATGTAATGTTTGCTGTGGGATTACATATACTATCAAGGGACAGTCAATAAAAATGTTGTGTTTCTGTTGCAATCCAGAGTTAAAGTCAGAAACTTTTAAGGATAAACAGTAATGTGGCACGAAGAATGGAAAAATTTACAAACTGATATCAGCTTGGTATTGTCTTTACAATTCATAAAGCTACAGTAGGCTATATCTAACATTTTATGTACACTTTTTTTTTGTGAATGCTGAAGAGTTGCACTAAACTCGGACAGAAATTATATTGATAAAGCCACCAAATACAGGTTTAAAATCAAGAAACAAACCAGGTTTGAAAATGTAAGAAGTAGAAAGTACAGATATTTGTGTCAAACACAGTGTAATAACAACATACTAACAGTGTAATAACAGTGTAACCACAGTGTAATCACTGTGTAATAACAACATACTAACAGTGTAATAATAGTGTAACAACAGTGCAGAGATGGCAAAGTACACCTCCTTCACTCACTGATACCAGAACAATCTACTTAAGTACAGTAATGAAGTATTCCATCATTTTAACTTTCTCATATCAGTTTGCATTGATTTCTCATTTGACTGCAGTCAAGGAAACGGAAACTGGAAGAAAGACACGCAGTCTCAAATCTGAAAACCCAAGATGCTGATGACTACACCACTACCCCCTCCAATATTTTATTCATCTCATACAGTACATGTCTCTAGACAATATACATGCCTAAAGGGGTAAACAGAAAAACAGACAGGGATAGAAGTCAAATGGAAACATCTCAACGAATATTCAACAGGAACACATGAATACCAAAGCTCTGAACGTTGTGTTCTGACTTCTCATCTGAGACAAGTTAGATGTTCTGTTTTCACTAACTAAAGCCATGAGGATTGGTGTCCGAATATCTGAAAATGTTAATTGAACACTGCGCCAAGCCTGTCAATAATCTCAATTATTCTTAGACACATTATTCTGATGACCATGTGTTTCTGGTTAATTGGCCGTCATGGATTGTTGGGATATTTGTGTTCCGTTATTATTTTTCACAAACTGTTGGCTTGAGTTCACAGCCTACTAAACCGTATCTTCCTAGTCCTCCCAAGTCTTTTTTATTCTCATTTAGGAGTCATGCTTATTATTATCCCAGTCTTGCAAAACATAGTTAAAACTGAAGGAAATGTAAGAGAAAAACGTAATTGCTTACGGAATCTTCTATCACTGACACATAAGGTTTATTTGTTCCCTGTGGAACAAAATACTTACTTTTATATTATTATATTTTTAGTCAAACTAACACAAACAGACAACACATACTTATGAAGTATAACCTGTACTATTTTCCTTCTTATCAATTAAGAAAGGGCTACAACTGAAATGCACCTTCCTGCCAAAGCAAATTCCTTGTCTGTGGTGAATGGCGAATAAATCCCTTTCTGATTCTGATGTGTGTAGGCCCTATGTGTGCAGCCTTTTAAGTATTTCAATAAATGTAGGTTACGTAACCTTAAGCCAAAATGACACGGGTCGCCCTGTTTTCCTTCTCCGTCAATGTTTTATGTCTCACCTCAACCGTGTTGCCACAAGCTGCCACAGTCACAGACCGTGCTTAGAAAGTGTCACATTAGCCAGTCTCTGGGCAGAGGCCAGTCCATTAGCCTAGCTGACGAGACAGTTAGCATTATCTGTATCAGAGGTCAACACATTACTGTGTTGATGGGGCGCAGCTACCTGCTAATCACTGATGGGGTCAGTGGCATTGGCAACATGGCTGGTCCCACTTTTACAATTTAATGTCATCGTTGTCGCGCCTGTCAAATGCTGACAAGGCTGCATTAACGTAGGAACCTACCCGAGGGTTAGACCTTGGTGGGGGAAAACCCCCCAAAACACAATCATTTTTTAAACATGACTCTGCTTTAAATATAAAAATGGCCCAAAGATGATGATTTACGTATGTCGTTGGACCTTTCTAAAACTCAGAACTCTGCTTATGGGCCTGAACACAAACCCACTGCAGTCCTTTTAAAACGTACACCACCAGCTGTACGTTAGGAGTTCAAAACTAGTTTCATCGATTCTCTTTTGACAGACGCTTCTATCCACATACTGTATTCTGAAACAACCCATACAAAAGAATGCGTGGGGATTTTATTCTTCCTCAACAAAGCTGGTTGTGAAGAGCGGAGAGAGGGTCCGTAGCAGCATGAATCCCGTAGCACTTTCCAGGTGTCGGCCGACAGCGCGGTCAAACCAGGCCTCGCGGTATAACACTGCTCAGAACACGACACCCCTTGCGACTAGCTGCGAGGGCGTTCCACGTGGGGCCTGGACGAGTTTTCAAAATACAAAGGTAGGAGGGCGGCCATAAAGAGGTGGCGAGAGGAGAGAAAAGGTAAAAAGAGAGTGGGGAAAAAGAAAGAGGTAGTACACAGAAGGAGGAGGGTCGGGAGAGAAACAGATACATACAAGAAGCAGAGCGGGAAGAACATAGATAATGGGAAGAGACAGCGGGGAAAGGAAAAGAGAGAGGCAAGGGTAAAAATAAGGAGGATGGGGAAAGAGGGATCAGCAAGAGAGAGAGAGAGAGAGAGAGAGAGAGAGTCCACAAAAATACTGTTTATTTTGAGGATGTCCTAGACATTATCTACAGGTCCACTAGGGGCTCTAGAGACAGAGCACAGGCTGTGAACACAGCCTCCATATCTCCCCAGGCGCACAGGCTGAGTGCCTGTGGTCTGCACAGGGGAAATCCCCTTCAGCTTCGTAGCACCATCAGCTCAACATGTTCCAGGGCTTCAATAAAAAAAATAACAGCGGGCAAAAAGAGCAAACAACAGGGGCTCGTTTGAACAGTTCAAATGCAGTGATGAATCTAAAGCAGATTCAGGACTATTAGGATTGTGCCTCATTTCAGGGTTCTTTAACTCATGTTTGTGTTCCCACAAACCAGACTGAGAGGATTTAGGGGTTTCTGCTACACCACATGGCAACAGAGGCTGCAAGCTAACTGTGGGCCTACATGTTAAAAACCTGTAATCCTTTTATGTCCAAAGGATTGTGCTTGTGGTTATCTTAAAGTAGATAGCTGATCCCTGAACATTTCTTCTCTCAACAGAACAGGATGCAATGACTGTGCCAGCTGTATACAGACAGTTCAACTTTGATAGACAGCATCCACACAGCATCTCCACAGCAAACAGTCAATCTAAATCAAAACCACATTAAGATGCAGCACTTTCCCTCTTCTGACAGTTTATTCTTGAAGATCGATGCCAATAACAGAGTCCAGTAAGCCTGCCAGATTGTCCTTAGTGCATGGGGCCTATCCCCTACACAACCTTAACTTGTACCCTTTGGTCAGGAAGCCGTGAAGATATTGCCAACTGTTTTTCTACTGGTCGGACGTTCCCAGAAGGACGATCGATCGCTGAGTTTGGTTCCGGCCGTCCTGTGATTTCCTTGCTCCCAGAGTGGCCAGCCATCTGGAAAATTGTCAGTGGCCCATCATGTATTGATGACTGTTATATATCTTTAGGAGTACAATAATGGAATCTAATATCAGCTCCCACTCTGTC
The DNA here is from genome assembly GCF_021917145.1 of Hypomesus transpacificus. Taxonomy (NCBI): domain Eukaryota; kingdom Metazoa; phylum Chordata; class Actinopteri; order Osmeriformes; family Osmeridae; genus Hypomesus; species Hypomesus transpacificus. The sequence goes on along the minus strand of NC_061082.1, from coordinate 916,925 downwards.
AAAATGACATTGAGACCTGTCATGATCTTGTTGTGTTTTACTTTTAGATTTTTTGGGTGAAATGTTTGTCCAGATTTGCCACCAGAACAACAGCACAGCTGGTCTCTGCAATTCCGTGTGTGTACAGTCCACTGTGCTGTAGTATCACACACAAATACACACATGCACGACAATACACACACTGCTTGACAAGGACATTGAGTTTGTCTCCCTGTTTGTACATGTTCATGTTTGTGGGCTTCCGGGAGGGAGAAGAGTGGTGTTTGGGTTGCAAATGGAGCTGAAGCCATGCTGAAGGATTGTTTTACACTTTCCTTCACTTCACAGACTAACAATGTAGAGTTGGTGTGGGTACTAAAACATGGAAGAGGATATTGAGATCATTCTCAATGTGTTGTTCTATATTGTCTTCAATATTACTGGCCCTTATTCAGCTTTTTTCTGGTTAACTCTTCTGTCTCATTGCACATGAAATGACAGTCTGTCTGAATTGCCCGTGTTCCCATGCCTCACACTTCCAAGTACTATACATCCCACACATACACACTACAGAGTGAACTTAAATAATGACTTAATGAAAAAAAAATCAAGGTACTAATTAGAAAGCAATTAAACCTGATTATTCATCCAATTAATTCCCTGTGTTGGAGTCTCTCTGAAACTCTTCGATTTGTTCCATGAGGGCTATGAAAACAAGGACATTATGAGTTTGAAATGACTTTGGATTATGAATTTGGAAAGCAATTTGTAGTTTCTACCATGTCTAATAATTATATATTGGGCACAATATCTTAGAAGAAATCAGAAACGGACAAAACTTTCTTCCACAGTCTCAAACGCTGCAACATGTAAAGGCACTGTTGTGTGGAGCTTGTAAAGAAACACAAACATACAGGAAACTACAAATAATAGAAACTTTCTTGCAGATTTTCAAAAACCATGCACAAGTTTCTTTGACTTTCTGTAAAATGCCTTGAATAAAGCCTCAAGAAGGAATCAACACTTTCTCTGCAGAACTGTTAATAAATCTTAAGTTTATCTCAGTGTATATGGGCATTTAGAAAAATTATCACACTAAAAGACTGATTCCCCCACACAGCAAATGGAATTAGAAGCGACGATTCATAATGTGAAGATGCAATCCAACCAGTGTGAGTGCAAATTAATTTGCTCGCTATTAGAAATTCCTCCATCGTTAAACCACTCGAGCAACTTCATTCATTAAGAGGCACATATTATTCATTTCAGGCTAATGTATTCTCTCAAGCACTTTTCCCCTGAAAAAATAGTTGTTTATTTAGATATATCATGACTTGCCCCCAGTCCTGTGTCTTAGCTTACTCAGTAGTACTGAACAGGGTGACTGGGGCAGACAAACCACCAACATTTCTGATTTACAATGAATGAATAACAAATTAATGATGAATTAATCAATCAAGTTTTTTCTCTACAATTTAGACATCAAACGGTACTTTTGCAGACATGATGTACATATGACGGATGTCCCCAAAAAATACTAATGTAGAATCACTGCTCAATCACAGGAACGTAAGCGGTTACACTTTGATGAGCTGAAAGAAACGGAGATGTTCAGGGTCTTTTAATCCACCATTTTAGGTTGAACTGCTCCTTGTCCTCAAGGTCAGGTTGTAGATGATAATATTCCATAAATTCAGCAGCGCTGTGCAAAGTTCTGAGAGCTAACAGTAGCCTATCTATGTCATGGGCCACCAATCACGACCACTGACAGGACAGTGACACAAACTATAATAGCACACCTCCAAACAGAGTAGGCCAGGGCTCTCTATTAATCACACTAATGCCAAGAAAGGATTTCAGGCTATGTCTTCCATTGGTTTTAGCTTGATTAAAAAGGGAGGTCTATAACAATGCTTTATGGACAGAATGACTGGAACGCCATTGGCCAGAGCCAAACTCAGAATGCTTCCTTTGCTCCTGCTTCCTCCATTCATCTTCCCTGCATGACCCCCGTTGCTCCTTCAGGCTTTTTACAGCAGAGCAGCAATTAGAGAATGGACTGATTCCTATTTCCAGGTCATTTCCTGCCCTGAGGGCCCCTCGGTGGGCGAGCGAGGTGGAGAAAGAGAGTTAAGAAAAAAAGTTTTAGGAACACGGAGGTGGGTCAGTTTACCTTTAATCCTTCTCACTCCGTCGTTGTTGTGGTGGGGGGAGGTGGGACTTCAGTTGCCGTTGTAGGCTGAAGAAAATTATTTTGGGGGGGGGTCATAATCCTTGACTATCAATCAGTTACTATGTTATTCATTCTTGTACTGCAGTAACCTACTATTTGCACTGGACTGTCTGCTTGTGCAACAAAGTGTACACACTGACCTCTACTAAGAGCTTCATGTGTGCTCCTGCTTCATGATGCAGTTAATTAGTGGTTTACAAAGACGATGTTACTGCGTGCATGAGCGAACTCCACCATCTGCTCTCTACAATGATCGTGTTTCTGTGTACTGTAGCGAGGGACGCATCCATGTCCTTCCCTCTTTGGTACTGCAATGCTGTGGGTCGTTCTTTAAACTGGTCTGGAAGGACAAAGACTGTCTTATAAAGGCCTTCGGGTCAAAAGATCCTCTGTTTTGACCCACAGGGACACAAGGGAACATGCATTGGGAATGGCTCTGAATCGTCCTAGAGGAAAACAGTGATGAAAGGAAAATAAACTTTCAGAAGTCCTTCTGAAGAGAATATTCCTGTTCCCTTTAACCCCAAGAGCAATCCAAAGTCAGGAATCAAGAAAACAAAGTTCTTGTTTGTTTTTAATTGACTTACAACTCTTTGAAACACATTTATTTTCCAACCCAAGGGACTGTAAATAAGGTGGGCTAAATTAAGGGTATAAATGCACTGTTTGCATGTCACTAGGGCTAAAGATGTCTGCATGAGCTCAATTCAAAACCATCTCATTTTACTCTGAAGCTTTTGCCATGGCATTGTACTTTTTCAGTAATGATCCTCAAGATGGGGAAACAACTCATGAAGGATATTTGTTATATATAAGCCAGGAGAGTGTCTTCAAATATTAAACACATTTATAGAAATATGGATTTGTTTCCCTACTACCATAGTGACCATTGTAGAGACTCAAGGGACCCAAATGTCCGAGTACAAGTACAGCTGCTTCGATAGCTCAACACGGACTACAAGTTAGATCGTGCGTGGGGATATTGATTCCAATATTGATTGCAGCACACAATGGTTGCATTATTGTCTGGGGATTAGGAAGGCTTCAAATGTACCATACTGTACAAATGTAGTGAAGGTGACACCACCAGTGCAGCCTTGTCTGTCACTTCTCCCTCCTCCCCCTCATGACCATTCGCTGTATTGTCTCCTGTGTGACTAGGCAAGTGGAGCTGTCACTTGTGGTAAAGCTTGCCGATAGCAACGCTCAGAAAAGGCACAGCTCTCTGAAGCGCGTCGTTAAACTATGCAGCTGTCGTTCTCAGAGAGAGCGAGAAAGACAGAGAGCGAAAGGGAGAGAGACATAAAGACAGACAGAGGGAGAAAGGGATAGAGACAGAGAGAGAAAGGGAGAGATGGAACGAGGAAGGAGTGTGTCAAGGAGGGATGAGAGGAGAGGGGGTCTTAATCGACCTGCCCAGAGGGAGTCATACATCTCCAGTCACAAATCCTCCCTGAGGTTTATTTTACTCACCAGCCAGCAAGTAAAATGGTTTATAACGGCCAACCAACAGAGAGGGAAGGCAGAGTTTACGGTTGCACACAATAAATAAGCCATATCGATCCAAAGGACGGAGGTTTGAGAGCAGTGTCGCTGAATATAAGGTTGTCACCATGTTTGTGAGATATGCCAACCTCCTGGCTGACTGGATAAAGAAACCAGTGGAGAGGAACCGTTAAGGATTAGGGGCGCAGCGATTCGGATCTCTAAACAACCATTGATTAAGAATGGGTTTGAAGGATATAGGGTTTAAAGATGGATACACTCAATGGATCATATTTCACGAGGAGGTTGGCTGACGTGTGTTGAGCTGCACCATTGGGCTGATGAAAAGACAACATCGTAAAACATCTCGGGTCATACCATCTTTACAATGTCCAGTTGCAAGTGTTGACTGAAACTCTGGATCAACACTGGATCAAGAAAGGAAGACAAGAGTTAAGACACCATGGACTGTGATGTGACGACTTTACAAACTCAACTGTTTGGTGTTTTGTAGGCTACAGCACTGTGCTTTGATTCCATGAAAACAAGCAAGTTCGACGCCGGGCGCACTTTGCAGAATAACAGAAAGAGTACAGGCACAGTCCCAGATGACAAATGAAGGAAGCACATTTCTCATTCAATGTCAGTTCAGGGCCAACAGCGCTTACGGCTGAGTCATGGTGCGATAGATCGACTCAAAGTTTACTCGCTCGACTAGTGGGCGAAAAAAGGTGTGTCAAGTAAGAAGAAAATTCATATTCATTTTGCAAACGCTCGCCCTCCGTGACAGAGAAAAATATCTAAAGCAATTAACCTTCTCTGCCAGCACTGACGTGTGGATAACTCAACGAGTTAGTACACTGTTTTTAATTACTCGCCAAAGTCACAGAGTGCGCCAAGATTAAAAGTTCTTTCTAGGTGAACTGACACACTGATGGGGCAAGGATTCTTTATTCAGAAGAAGGCCTAATGACAGCGGTGATTAGCACAGAATAGGAGAGTGATCAAGCAAAGCTCTTGATACACTAATATAGACAACAATGAACTGCTTTCTAAAAACTATTTTATTAAACTCTTTGAAGGCTGGGCCAACAAATAAACACAAGGAAACTGTACCTCCATGAATAATCTAATCTGCCAATTTAAGAACACTTAAATCCTGGTTCCTTGTTAGGCCTATCTTTTGATGACTTGACCGGCCACTTCCTAATCCGCTGCGGCTGCAGTCTGCCACTCAGTGTTGAAGAAGTTATGAATTTTAGAGCAGCAGAAGCGGATATGATAATGTTATGATGCTTACAAGAGGACGACAGGTGAAGTGTATAGATTAAAAAAGAAAGAGGCAATACTTTTTTTCCTGCCATACAGCAGTTTGTTGTATTCCAAATTAAACATATTGCTTAGTCGGACATAATCTGCCAGTCGAAATGAGTGTCCTCATAAATTGTTAAACTCTAAACTCTAAGTATGAAAATAGTCAGTGATTGTTATGAGCGAGAGAGGGTATAAGGTTCAGGCGTCATGGAATGTGTCTTATTATATGCACATTAGATCATTTTACATATTGCATATGGAAAAATTTCTCATGAATGAAATATGTTTACAATATATACACAGTATAATAGCAAATACTGTAGAAACATGTCGCAAGACTACCAGTCAATCACACAGAGGATAATGTTGCCAGTGATACAGAATAATGGCATGTTAGAGTTCATTGCCACCTTCTGGTTAAAAACAAGACCTACTAATTTGCTAAGTTGTCAAAGAAAGTGAAACGAGTATCACTTCCCCAGTCAAAAATAAATTTGTGATAATAATAAAGGTTGTTAATGTGGCAAATGCAAAGCTAGTCCATTCCAATACAACTTTGGTCACACGGAACACGATTGAGGTTAAATTATCCTTCGAAATATATGCTCTAAATTTTGTTTATAGGATAGGTCATCCTTTGCATCAAACCCTTTCCTTACAGGGGCATTTGCATGTTGTAAATTACTAGCCTACATTTGTTAGTCAACCAAGTCTGTGATTTATTACCCTTTCTAAAATCTGGCAGGAGCCTGTCAACGGTTAGTGAATAGTAAACCCCATTGTCAATAGTACCCAGTTTAGACAATAGTGGTTCTTTGAAAAACCATGGTGATATTGATTAGCCTACCTGATCTTTTTGTTCTTATATTCAAACTTTTCTCTGATACTTTTGCAAATAAAGACTCTACTCTCAAGTCTTTAACTTTGCTTTTTGATGGCTGACATTGAATTTTGCATGATTGGAGACATTTGTTTAGGAGACTGAGGGTGGATTTGAGTGACGAGACTAACCCATAACAAGAGGTCACAGCCTGTGGACACAGCCGTTTCTCTCCCGACACCGAGCCAGGATGCAGGGGAAGAGTCGCTCCGTGGACCTCCTCGTTCTCCTTCTCTGTGGAGCAACATTAACGTCTGCTCTGGTCAGGGAGACATTCGAGATTGACACGACCATGAACTGTTCAGATGCTGAGAAATACTGCAGACAATACTTTGACGGCATGGCTTACGTTCACGAAATTCTGGATGACGGTTGGGGTTTGGCGTGGTTGGTTGGCTTTAGGTCAGACAACATGTTGACTTCCTGGACAATGTGTCACTCTGGACTGGTCTCTGGGAACTGTACTACCGTAGGGAATACAACCGTGTTGTGTGAAAGTCACCGGACCGTCTACTGCCATGAAAACATGCGAGAGATCATCCTGGTCGACTCTCCGATGACCTTTGATGAGGCCGTAGCTTATTGCAGGAACGAATACACCGACATGCTCAGCATTCGCTCCTTAAAAGAACATACCATTGCCCTCAGGAAGATGCGCGATGCCAAAGTGAAGAACGCGTGGATTGGACTGCGTTTCGTAGGGGAATGGTGGATGTGGCTGAACGGCGACCCTCTTGAATATGTGACGTGGAAGAATGAAGAGCTGTCCACATGTCCTGCTGAGAAAGACAACTGCGGGATCCTTTTGGAATCCGAAGTTTGGGACTCCAGTCCATGTGATCTCAATGAGAGTTTTCTCTGTTACAATGAGTGACCTGTGTAACGTGTCATAAACCTGCAAACTTTCAGCACATAAAAGTAGGCTCTATAGTGAGAGAGAATAATAGTTTGTGTTTGGGGTGATTTCTAATGTACATTTAGATCTGTGAACCTTTTGTATTGAATTCCATAAATGATTTGGCTGTAACCTATCAGGCTAATAATTGATGTTCTGATATAATAATTTAGCACATTAAATGTGGCCTAAATCAGTTCCCGCATCAACTGCTGACTTGATTAACTCTCGGTGACTGGTCATTAGTTCCGTTTATTTCAAGATCATTATTTCATGAGTAGAACCTGACTAGTATTCACATAGCCCCCTCCATCATCACCGACATCTTCCATCGACATTTTCTTCAACACCGGTCAACAGCATATGTAAATAACCCCATAGAAGGATTATTATTTTGGGTTGAAAGCCTGCTTTGCATTTGCCTTATTGATCTTTGATGTGTGCCTAATTTATAATGTATTGTTTGAAGAATTGAGGTTTTATGCCACCTTCTCGCTTACAGATAATTTGGACTTTTATTTTGACAAGGTAAAAGGTATCGCAGATTTGGTTAGCCTATGTATTTAATATGAATTTGTCAGGACGGCTAGATTGTGTTACGGACGGATGCACATGCATACATTTCTAAAGTTTAATGGTTTAATGGACCCGTATGAGGTTAAAGCTCTTACGGAGGTGATAGTTTGCCAGTTTATGCAATGTACTTCTATGCAATGGAAGAAAATAAAAGAGTAATTCACCAGCAGTAAGTTTCATGCCACTATACATATGGGGATCCGTTACAGCATAGGTAACAGCATCGAACGTGTTTTGATTCCCGCTGGCTGAGTTTATGACACGACAAAAGAGCCGTACATCACTTTCTCCTCACGCTGTGCTCTGCCCCTCTGTAACCAGTGGGGCACAATGACGAGGACTAATGGATGAAACCCCATTTCACGGCATCGCTGTTTTGCACCCTGTGTTCGCTCCCCGCTGTCCGCGCTCCTTGGTCGCAGACGGTGGGGGAGGTCGTCTGAGCACACACACTCAATCTGACACGCAGCACATCCAATTTTGAAGGCGTAATTATGAGACGGTTGAAGATGTATGGGGCGTGGTGTAATTGAATCAAGACCATGAACAAGCCGTCTTTCCTGCGATGGGATGAGCTCTGCTCGGGGGTAATAAGTTATGAGTTGAGGTGTATGTTGATGATTAACCAATGTTATTTTGTTTCAGATAGGCCTACAGTAACAGCTGCGAAGTCATATGTTTCGTTGTTCTGATTAATGCTGCATGTCCATCTGTCTGTTTGGTTATTCCACAATGCACATGCATTTACATTTATGCATTTAGCAGACGCTTTTATCCAAAGTGACTTCCAAGAGATAGCTTTACAAAAGAGCATAGGTCACTGATCATAAAAACGAGGTAGTCCCAAACATTGCAAGCAGCCAAAACATGAAGCATACATAGTGAAAAGTTAAACAAGTGCCAAAGGGAAGACCCATAAGTGCATGCAGTTATACAAGTTACAAATTAAAACAACAGGAACCCCAAAAAGTGAAAGACTGTACCTGTAGAAGAACAATCAACAGTAAAATATTTCACCGGGAGTATAAGAGTTCGACTTTATCATCAAAGCCACAGCATTTAGTTAAACCACGTTTCCCCATTTATTGCCTGCTGTGCAACAAATTGCCCCTCTGGGATAATAAAGATGACCTTGACCTTGATTCAAGCAACATTTAAGTTCTATTATTATACTCTCATATTAATAACGTATTAAGGTTTACATAACAGCAACTCAAGGTTGAGGACCTCCTGAACAACTGTAAACCAGTGCCTCTTTAGAGGCAGGCGACCATACGTTTAGGTACAGTATCCTTTGCTGTAAAACACTCCAGTTAGTTGGTCTTTCCCATTTACCATAAAAACATCAACTGTGAATGTTTTGTTGATGCATGTTTTGTTCTCTGTTCAATGTAGCCTATGTCACGTTGCCGCATCGACAAGACTAAGACTCAAATTGGCTTGATTCCCGTTGTCACTGCCTTGCTTACGAAAATTGAGCCTTTATCCTTTCTCCATTACACTACTAGGCATTAGGTAAATAACAGTGATTTGTTCAGGAGACAGAGAGGCAAGAGGAAACTGTAGGACAGGGTGTCGTTGTATCTGAACCTAGAAGCTGAGCTTGTTTATTCAGCGTGACCTAAATCACTTCACCGTCATGATGTCGCCCAACTGGAATCCCATCCTGCTGTTCATCATCACCCCATTGAAGCTCCCTGATGCTTCCAGCCGGTTGTTAAAGCAGTTCCTTAAAGCACTTTCCATTGAACTTAGGCAGGTGCATCACCCAAATCTTGGCATACATTTTAAAATCTTTAAACACTTTGCAACGAAGCAACTGAATGCATCTGCCGAGCACAGAAAACAAATGGGTATAATTACGTGGAATGGTTTGTGAAGTGCCCCCTGCCTCCCCTGTGAGTGGAAGCAGGCCGGGCGGGCGCTAGAATCAATACCTTGCAATCATTTCAAGCACTGCTCTCAGAGACCCCTTCCCTACGATGGATAAGGGGTCTTGGAACAGATACTAGGACACCTCCCAAAGAGATGATCATTATCTCAGAGACAGGGCTGGATCTGAACTGAGGGTGTGAAACCTTCAGATTTACCAAACAACAGGATGGAATATGAATCTGCGGAGGACTGTTACTGTATATTCTGTGTTGGATGACTCGTCGTGCTGTGCTTTGTGCGTCAGTTTAGACTGTCGTTGTCATGGCATCGTAGTTATGGTATGTTTGCTGTGTGGTGGCTAATCGGCAGATACAGTGTAGGCAGTCATCTAGGAGTAAACAAAAATATCAACACTTCAAAATGCAAAGCAGATGAGGGACGTTGCCCAGACTTCAAGCATTCATATTCTCATGCATAGTTCAGGTGGATATCCAATAAGAAGCTGACAGGAGTGATAAAGTGTCTCTCTGTATTATCCAGAGTTCAAAATGTGAGGAAATCTGCCCATTTGAATTTTGATAGCTTAGCAAATCCCTAGAGGGAGAGTGGAAATCTATCATACTTTTGGACTGTAAATTAAACCATATCCAAATGCATTTCTGTTTATCCTTCCATTTTTGGTTGCTGCTTGGGTAATTTATCAGTGCTGAAACTCTTCTGTTTTCCAGGAGAACAGCTATGTTTTGTGCATATTGATAGCGCACAGCAGAGTTATGAAAGACTTGCAGGACATTTTGACAAATGTCTGCTTTAAATATACTTTCTATTAAATAGCACAACTTCGAGCGGTATTAAACAGAAAACAAAGGATTTTTCCCTATGTACTGGTAATAGAACTGTAAGTCCTTCATACACAAAACTACTTCAGTTGAAAGGGGAAACTTCGGAACAGATTTATGAAATCTCTTCGGTTTCAAGTAGAACCATTTCATTGGACGAAAGTAAAAACGATTTTATCGATAAAAGGTGTGGTACTGGTGCTAAAGTCGAAACAAATACTTTTTAAGAGGTTCTTAGACGGACCCTAAAAAACCTGGAAACAGTTCTCCCCCAACTACACCCTGTAGAGTACCATGACAACCACACCCTGTAGAGTACCATGACAACCACACCCTGTAGAGTACCATGACAACCACACCCTGTAGAGTACCATGAAAACCACACCCTGTAGAGTACCATGACAACCACACCCTGTAGAGTACCATGACAACCACACCCTGTAGAGTACCATAAAAACCACACCCTGTAGAGTACCATGAGGCAATCCAGTGAGGAAAATAAATATGAGTGGCTGTCTTGTAAGTACTGTGGAGACATTCTATGAACACATGTTGAAGGGCACTTCATATAAACAGTGTGTGCATGTGTGTATCAAATCAATCACTTGGGTTGTTATAACATTTACAAAACAACTGTGACAACAAGTGTGACTTGTGTCTTGTGCAGCATTGCTGAGTACACAGGAGGAGACAGATGCTTCAACAAAATCACTGACAAAAAGCACTACACTATAACAGAACCTGTTGTGTAGCTTCCACACACACACACACATATACACACACAGACAAACACCCAGATTTGTTTTACTATTGAGGACTGATTCAAATTCAAAATTGTGTTATCCCTAACCCCTAACCGTAACCTTTAATGGAATTCTAAACCCAATCGAAAACCCCTGAGAAAAAGCACTTGAAATTGTAGGGCCCCAAAAAGGTTTTCTTTAGTTTACCATCCTCTCAAGGGTAGTTAAACCAGACCACACACACACTAACCAATGTCAACACCACCAGCCATATAAAACTCAAAAGGTGTGTGTGTCGGCTCGTGTGTTAAACAACACAACCCCTACTCCTATCAGTGAGTGCTAGTCAGTGGATAACGTACCTAGAAACAGGATGGTCTGCTTTCGAGCCATCTTGACCCTGGTGCTCTCCTGCTTGGACGAGCCCTCCTCTCCGTTGACCCCTGACGTGTTCATGGGCCTCCTGAGCACCAGGATCATGGCCCTGCACATGACCCCAACTCCCACCAGCACCACCACGTACACCAGGAACGCGGCGAAGATGCTGCCCCTGTACATCACCCACTGCTCCCTCAGGTTGGTGCAGAACGTCAGGTTTTGGACCGGCATCCTGGCCTGCGTGGGGATGTGGCCCTCCGTTCCCGTGGCGACCAGCAGCGGCAAGGCGACGATGACGGAGGTGACCCAGGCGAAGGCGATGAGGTACTGTGTCCTCCGGCCGGTCAGGGCCTTGAAGCGGAAGGGGTGGCACACGGCCACGTAGCGCTCGAAGCTCAGCGTGGCCACGTTCAAGATGGTGGCGTAGCTGCAGGCCTCAAACAGGAAGTTGTAGATTTTACATGAAGCGTCCCCCGAGGCGGAGCTGAAGGGGAACCAGATGGCGCTGTAGAGTTCCACAGGCATTCCGATGATGAGGACCAGCAGGTCGGAGCAGGCCAGGCTCACCATGTGGTCTGTCACGTTCTTCTGCAGGTAGCCGTTTCTCTGCAACACCTGTGTCACCCAGATGGTGACTCCATTTCCCACAATGCCCGTCACCAGGATGAAGCTGTAGAGGAAAGTGAGGAAGACTTTGACGGGATAGTTGGGCTCGAGTTCCGTCCAGTCTTTCTCTTCCACAATCTCGGTCTCTACATCCATAGTGAGGAGATTGTGTTCAAAAGTGTTTAAATTGATTTTCCCCTGCCTTATCAGTTCACCCGGGTGCAGACTTTGTTATTGAGCCAACATGAACTCCAAAGATCACAGAAGAGGCGTTTTTGTAATCAAATTACAAATTTCAGTAGTTCGCTCTACTCAAAATCCCAGATCCGTAGGCAGCTCAAGCCAGTTAAGAGCACCGACACTTCCTCCACACCCATCGGCCACACAGATAACCCACATCGAGAAGTAGATTAGGATCCAGTTTGCTGTGTGAGAACATTGGTTCTTGGTTTCAGCCTCCTCTCACAGACGTGTTGGTGTGGAGCGGCTGGAGGGACAGTAGGTTGGGCCGACTCTTCCTCTTGCAAATTTTGGGTTTAAGGTAAACTCACACTCACTGTGTGTCTGAGCCATGCGTCATGAACCTGACAGACTGCCCTGATTCCTCCTCCCATTAACAAGGAGAGGCCAGTTAAACATTAATCTTCAGAGCTGAGAGAGAGGGAGAGAAAGAGAGAGGTGGAAGATAGAGAGAGGAGAGATATGGAGAGAAAGAGAGAGGGGGAATAGAGTGAGGAGTGATAGGGAGAGATACAGAGAGAGCGAGAGACAGAGTTAGGGGGAGATCGAGAGAGAGGAGAGTAGAAGAACCAGTTTTGTCTGGTTTTACGTTAGTTCACACAGACGCATATCTTTGCAGAGCTTTATCAACAATCAGAGTGATAAGACCTTCTGGGAAGAAATTCTTGGAGAGGTTACTCAACTCAACATTACCTAGTCAAGTTCAAAACCAAAACCAAACATTTCATGGTACTAAGAAACAGATCTGAGCCTTAATTTTCTTGTTGGGGAATAATAAATACCACTGATCTGAACCAGTGTTTCACTTACTGGTCACCAGCATCAAGTACATCTAAATGTTCCAAATGATTGATTAAAAGCTTGAAATTAAGACCAGGACTAATTTCTAATCAAAACCTAAATGAAGCAGGACACAAACTCAATATCGTGATATCAAATGTAAAACCAAGATAAAACTGAACTGAGCAAAAGGGGGGAGGAAGTTGAAGAGTTCAAATGAAGGAAGTTGCTTTGAAATGATGTCTGTACTTTAAGCAGACGTCTCTGATAAGGCTGTATCACCCAGCCTGTGTCCTTTAACGCTAACAATGACTCGGACTGAGGAGGGAAATGGGATGAAACAGATCCCGCCATATTGATGTAAGTCAGGGACTGAACATTTGCACATTGCACAGAACACGGCATGCGACGAATAATGCCATCTATATCGCATCTGATTTCAATTTAATGAAGCTCATTAACGTTGAAATATTTACACTGAGAGAATAACACCATCAATATGTTTTGATCTGTGTAATTAGACCACTGATTGGTAGAAATGCATGCTGGCGGTCTGGCTGCTCTGAAAGGCTTGTTTGATAATCTACATGATGAAAAGTGCACAGGTGCCCACTCTGACATGGGATCTTAGTTAAATCAATTTTGTTTGTTTATCAAATTTATTCTAGTGCTCTTCTTTATCCCGTTACGTTATCAAGCTCTAATGATCTATCATTTTGTTCCGAATTCAATTATGTCGATACAACCGTCCCCTGAATGTGGCAATAACAAGATGCTAAGTAACTGAGGAAAAATCGGCATCCATTGTTAATTGGGTGTACTGTGGATACGTGTGTGCGGAAGTATGTATTAAAAAAGAGGCAATTTAGAAAACGGGGCATAGACATTAATCTTAAAATTGACAGACTTAATATATACAATTTTCAGTTAAATAAAGGGACAAGGTATTTACATGCTCAATCAATGGATTTGCACAATATGCCACCAACACTTAGGCAGCGTTTAGTAATGTACTGAGATTGGTTGGTGAGACAACCATTGGTTGCTTTATATGGGTAAGAGTAGGATTTTAACAGTGGAAGAACACTTTTATAATTTGGGGTTCAAGAGCTGTCTTAAAATCTACTTTAAAAGCACAAATTAAGTGGATTTGCAAGACATCTCCAAATTCTTTTTAATAGTGCAGTGTAAGAAAAAGAATCATGAATCATATATTCAGCCACATCAAATACTCTTCAAAGAGCTTGCGATGATTAAGTAAAACTACAAATGATCATGCTATTTTAAAATACACTACATTAGAGAAGGACGGATGATTCAAAACAAACTTGATTGGACAGATAGATAAAAGTAAACTTTTCACCAAGTACCTGAGAGAGAATGAAAAGAACAAAAATAATCTTCATTATGAAATAAACACACACGTTCATAAGCACCATCTTTCACCATCCCAAATCTTTTTGGAATTAAATCATGGCAAGTAAGAAATTAAGGTTTAAAGTAAACATTTACAAACATCAGAAATCTTAAGCAAACAATGAATTGTCAAAGCTAAAGTTTAAAAGGGCTCAACTTTTCCTGTTTACAAGAGGTTATTACCTCCGACAGTTAGTACAAATCATAGAACTGCTGCCGTCCACCACTCCCCCATAAAGATGTGTACACAGGCAGCCCAGCGCCAGGGTGGAAAAACATGGATAACCTGCAGGTCACAGTGTATACAGCTACCACGAGACACACTTGAGGAACGTGGCAAATAAACCAGTGAAAGAAGAAGTGTAAGTAATTATCAAGTGTAAATACAACCGTAAATGTGCTTTGAATACGTTTTAACAATTCTAACCAGGACATGTAGTCAAAATAGAATTCATCACATTGACACCAAACTGGTGCTTGTAAATGTCAGTTGAGAAGTGGTATAAATAATCTTGGTTGTACTTTGCTGTCAGTCAAGTTTTCAGGGTATCTATTTGGACACTGGCAAATTCAGTCTAGTTGTTCTAACCCTCTTTGAACAGCTTTAGTGTAAAGTCTATATAACAAACGGCATATCTAATCAAAACAAACAGTTTCTAAACAGATTTATATTTGCCTAGCGGTCAACTACAAATTCTAAGAACTAAAATCTCAATACTTTATTTGCATTTCATTGCATACAGTATGTACACCTGATGTGAGATGGAAACTATGTTCAGACAAACTTCTAACATTCACTTAGAAGAGTTGCTTTGTTAGCATGTTAGTGTTGGTTCACATTCAAAGTAAAAGCAAAAAATAAAGTTTGCCAGTTTGCCTTCTTGATCCAGGAGGGGAAGACGGGGGGGGCAGGAGAGGGGGAGACGGGGGGGCAGGAGAGGGGGAGACAGGGGGGCAGGAGAGGGGAAGACGGGTGGGGCAGGAGAGGGGGAGACAGGGGGGCAGGAGAGGGGGAGACGGGGGGGCAGGAGAGGGGGAGACGGGGGGGCAGGAGAGGGGAAGACGGGGGGGCAGGACAGGGGGAGACGGGGGGGCAGGAGAGGGGGAGACGGGGGGGCAGGAGAGGGGGAGACGGGGGGGCAGGAGAGGGGGAGACGGGGGGGCAGGAGAGGGGGAGACGGGGGGGCAGGAGAGGGGGAGACGGGGGGGCAGGAGAGGGGGAGACAGGGGGGCAGGAGAGGGGGAGACAGGGGGGCAGGAGAGGGGGAGACGGGGGGGCAGGAGAGGGGGAGACGGGGGGGCAGGAGAGGGGGAGACGGGGGGGCAGGAGAGGGGGAGACAGGGGGGCAGGAGAGGGGGAGGACAGGGGGGCAGGAGAGGGGGAGACGGGGGGGCAGGAGAGGGGGAGACGGGGGGGCAGGAGAGGGGGAGACAGGGGGGCAGGAGAGGGGGAGACGGGGGGGCAGGAGAGGGGGAGACAGGGGGGCAGGAGAGGGGGAGACGGGGGGGCAGGAGAGGGGGAGACAGGGGGGCAGGAGAGGGGGAGACAGGGAGGCAGGAGAGGGGGAGACGGGGGGGCAGGAGAGGGGGAGACAGGGGGGCAGGAGAGGGGGAGACGGGGGGGCAGGAGAGGGGGAGACAGGGGGGCAGGAGAGGGGGAGACAGGGGGGCAGGAGAGGGGGAGGACAGGGGGGCAGGAGAGGGGGAGACGGGGGGGCAGGAGAGGGGGAGACAGGGGGGCAGGAGAGGGGGAGACGGGGGGGCAGGAGAGGGGGAGACGGGGGGGCAGGAGAGGGGGAGACAGGGGGGCAGGAGAGGGGGAGACGGGGGGGCAGGAGAGGGGGAGACAGGGGGGCAGGAGAGGGGGAGGACAGGGGGGCAGGAGAGGGGGAGACGGGGGGGCAGGAGAGGGGGAGACGGGGGGGCAGGAGAGGGGGAGACAGGGGGGCAGGAGAGGGGGAGACGGGGGGGCAGGAGAGGGGGAGACAGGGGGGCAGGAGAGGGGGAGACGGGGGGGCAGGAGAGGGGGAGACAGGGGGGCAGGAGAGGGGGAGACAGGGAGGCAGGAGAGGGGGAGACGGGGGGGCAGGAGAGGGGGAGACAGGGGGGCAGGAGAGGGGGAGACGGGGGGGCAGGAGAGGGGGAGACAGGGGGGCAGGAGAGGGGGAGGACAGGGGGGCAGGAGAGGGGGAGACGGGGGGGCAGGAGAGGGGGAGACAGGGGGGCAGGAGAGGGGGAGACGGGGGGGCAGGAGAGGGGGAGACAGGGGGGCAGGAGAGGGGGAGACAGGGGGGCAGGAGAGGGGGAGACAGGGGGGCAGGAGAGGGGGAGACGGGGGGGCAGGAGAGGGGGAGGACAGGGGTTTATAAAAAGACGATGGTCCACAAGCTGTAGTTTGACTTCTCACACTTCACAGTAACTAGGAGCTGTGCTGCAGATTCCTAAAGCCTCTTAAAAGACTTCAAATTCAAAATAGAATAGACCCATCCATAATATATGAAGATGTGAGTCTAACAGTAAAATGTGATTTCCTTAAACGAGCCAACAGGATCAAGCTACAAGGCTTTGAAACACAATGATTGGAAATGCCTGTCGAGCCCAACCAAATCAAAGAATTCTCTCATCACAGCAGAGTCCACTCATTGTTTTAAAATCTCCATCAGGATTGAAAACAAACCTTTCAAGCCCGTCTAGTGTTACTGAAGTCTAATCCGGTTGCACAAACATGTACCGTTCCAAGTGGTCATGACCGGCCGTAACCACTGAAACAGTCCAGATGCCTCAGGCCAGGAGAGCTGTTCTCTTCACGTCAACATCCGGAGTGGGAAAGGAAACGCACGTTATCGTAGTCGACGGTGAACAAAGTCAACGCTGTACAAAATAAGAGTCATCTTGTAGAGATGGAGTAGTCATCTCCACATTGCAGAGAATAAATAGGTCGAGTTAAGAGGCACTGGGGTAGTCAAAGGTCTTTGTTTGATTGCTCCAAGATTGCCGCATCATGACGTCTGGTGTTCAGGTTTCCCCACCTACAGAGACACACGAACAGAGAGGTTAGGAAGCAGGCCTCCTGCTGGGAGCAATGGAACAAACTGCCACCGACCCCAAGCTGCCAATAACACACACCGAGAGAACAGGAGGAGGCACACCGAAATTGGCGCACATTGTTTTCCCAAGCTACCCTCCAAAAACAAAACGGCACAAAAAACAAGCTTTGACCTGCGCTCTCAAACAGCTCTACAACAAGGTACTGATCGTGTGTCGCTCTGCTGCTCTCAGAGCCGCCCAAACACAGGTGTGTCTTTCATGTGTGAGCAGTGCATCATGGGACAGTTTGTTCTTTCTACCAGACCTAAGCAGGTGGGGTGCTGCACTCAGAGGAAGCTGCATACAAAATATAATTTCAATATCAGAACACTAGCTAACTGCTTTATACTCTTAGAATAGGATTTGGTTATAGGACAAGGTTTACTCTTATCTACGGACTCAGGACAGCAATGTAGAATACTGCAATGCGCTGTACAGACTAATCAGGGTCGACCACATTTGTCTGTTGAAAGGTATTTCCTGGAGATAACAACCCAACGACCCAGAACTGCCACACTATAGTGAAGTACCTGAGGGCTTTGTAAGGGACAAACATGTGTTGATCTATTTATGATAGACATGTCAGTGAAATCACGTTGACCAGAGAAACTCTCTCCAAAGCCAAAGGTACTAGTCACCATGGTGAACTGTAGGGCTTGTAGACTGGACTCTCTCTAAATAGACCTAATATTTACCCTGTACAAATGTTTACTAAATGATCTTCCTCCCTTCCTAGTCATATCCTGTCTGTGTCCCACTCAGCGTCTACATCTAAACATTTGGGGAAGGAGATGAATGTCTGAAAGATGTTCAGAGAGAAACAAACAGGGCGGATGAGATGGATGACCTCAGGGTGAGTTGGCATGAGGAACGGCTCTGAAACGTGCTCGTCATCGAGGGGAGCAACAAAAGCTCGCTTTTGAATTCGAGAACATTCAAAAAGGTCAAGCTCCCTTTTTTATTTTTAAGACTGAAAATACAAAATAGGAAGTTGGTTTTCTAGCTACCTTTTCACAGGTGTGAGTCACGTGTGGTAAGCGTCGGCGTCGGATGAGACGTCGTGGAGAGCAATAAGGCTTTCACATTGCTCGCTGTCTTCAGGCAGCCTGGGGGCAGGAAAGGGAAGGTGTCAATCATCATCACCATCATCTTGATAACTATCATCAACATAATTTTCTCTGTCTTAATGGGAGCAAGCAGTCGGAAAAGAATTAGAGACATCCCAATGCTAATTACATTAAGGGAAGCTTGTTCACACAATTGCACACCATCCAAGCAAGCCTCTAGTTACCAGAGTAATATATTGTCCTTGATTCAAAGTCAGACACACCAAAATAATTTTTGAGCAGAGGAAATGTGTGTATGTGTGCGTGTACCTCTGGATGCGGTGTTTCCTGCAGATGAAGGCAAACACCCTCCTGAGGCCAACCATCACCGGGTCCCAGTTGTTGTAGTGGCAGAGCAGGGTGGCGATGAAGAACGCCAGGAAGACAGGGATGGCTCCTGCCAGGAACAGCCAGGAGAAACGCACCTGGGGGAGGAGGAGGAGGGGGGGAGGAGAGGAAGAGGAGGGAGTTAGAGGGGGTAGAGGGAGTTAGAGGGGGTAGAGGGGAGGAGGGAGTTAGAGGGGGTAGAGGGGATGAGGGAGTTAGAGGGGGTAGAGGGGAGGAGGGAGTTAGAGGGGGTAGAGGGGATAATGTGCTGATAATGCCACGCTCCGCCTCTTACCTTCTGCATGCAGATGTCTGCGATGATGGAGAGGGGGATGGTGAGGGTGAGCGCCAGGGTGCCAATTAGAGACGAGGTGAGGAAACACCCCCTGGAGAGAGCCAATGAGCTGTTAGAACAGACACATCCAGCACCCTCTACCTTAAAACAAACACATCGTAATAACGTATTCACTCAGCAGACACTTCTGCAGAGGAGGAAACGGGAAGCTACATGCTAGGAATTTTTGTGTCCCCAGTCAGGCACTGTAGGGCCTCACCACAGCCTCACCACAGCCTCACCACAGCCTCACCACAGCCTCACCACAGCCTCACCAGAGCCTCACCAGAGCCAGAGGAACTCGGACAGCACGGTGCCGACCAGACCGTTGATGAGGATGTAGGTCCACACCAGCTGGCTGGGCAGCTCAAACGCCTCAAAGCCGGTGTAGTGGAGCAGGAGGAAGCCAGGCCACAGCAGCAGCAGGTTGAACAGGCCCACAAAGCCTGGGACACAGACACACATGGGAGGAAGAACTTACAATCCTTGCCTAATGACCTATTTGTGGTTGAGGTGAAAGCTGAGGGAAATGAACGCTAAGCCTGTTAGTATTGATGTTTGGGAGAGACGTGCAACGCCACCAATTAGCAGACAAACCAAAGTGCTGTTTGTTCTGCGTAACTGGAGTTATATTTCAGTGCATTGCGCTATTCTGTGAGTAGTATTGAGCTTAAGCTTGATCTCCTCACCAAAGAACATGGGGATGTCCAGTTTGTCCTCGCGGTCCACCTTCCTCTTGATCATGACGATGTAGACAGCATACAGCACCGCCCCCGCCAGCGACCACAGAGAACCTTCACCCACAAACATCTCATCACTCTTCATGCAGCTTTCCAGAAACTACCCCCAGAAACCCTCCACTGCAGCTCACACAAGCACCCATGCTTATCCATCCACCCACCAGCCCCTCTGCACACACTCCTAAGTGGGTTAGTGAAACAAATGGCATAAATAAGCATAACGAAGGGCTCACCATAAATAACCTATGTATGATTATGGGATGTGTGAGGTGAGGTGGGGTCCATGGTTACCTATCACTCCATTGCCGTCTGGGCTGTCCATGCTGGAAAAGCTGACCATCGCAACTCCTCCCATACTGAGTAGGAGGCACACACAGCAGATCAAAACAAGTGCACACCAGGTCAACACCAGGTCACACACCCGCTACTTTGCCATTTCTAGGAGAGTCCACCATGGTGGTTCATCCAGAGGTGTGAGTGAGTAATCAGCTGTGAGTTACCCAGTTCCTGACACATGAGTTACCACAGGGCCAAACAGACCACACCACAGTGGTAAAGTTTGTCTTAGTCACTTCACCATGTGTGCCAAAACATATTCACTTCTTATTCAATTCAAAAAATTATATATCCCTGATGGGCGATTCCTGAAAGCAAAACCTGGAATAGTAGCTATAGTTATCTTGGTTATTAGTGCACCTCAGAGCCACCGCCAGCAGTTTGGACAGGGTGAAGCGATCGCTGCTGTTGCTGGGGAAGATGGCAGCCAGGATGAGGGTGAACAGACCTGTGAGCAGCCCAACAAGAACACAACACAGCACCTTAGCCACTCAGCAAACATCGCTATCCAAAACCACCTCCAAACCATGTCCTTCAAAAGGGGGAAGGGAAGAGCTGGAGCTATAACATTTAACAGCATTAAGAGCTGAAAAGAAAAAGGGACATCTGTAATAAAAGCCATTTTGACAGAGCGAAACTTTAAATACAGTTTATCACCAAGTTATTTACGTTGCTGTTAAAGGCTGTTACTATGGCTACGGATGAGGCAAAGTGTCATCTGAGGATGACGACTCACCTGAAGTAGAGGATAAAATGTTCACTATGGCAACCTGGGTGTCTGACAGGGCCTCTTGGTAGGACAGGTTAGCTAGGAACCACTGAGAGGAGCGACAGGGACATGAGTCAGTGTGACACACCTCTGATGAGCACTTCCTGTTCAGGATCATTGCTTTGGAGGTTACACAGGTTATTATATACAGGTGTTTACAGCTGAAAGTTAGCCTGAGAAAACGATCTCTGGTCACTGCATGCATAATGTACCTGATCTACACTATTCATAAAGGGCAAAGCTATTTGTCCACACTCTCAGGAGACACTGCCACAGGGCCAGGAGTAACACAACACTGACCATCTCACTTCTAAACCTCATGTGAACCTCGCAACTAATAACAAGTCGGGAGTCAGATGGCTGAGCAGTGAGGGAGTCGGGCTAGTAATCTGAAGGTTGCCAGTTCGATTCCCAACCTTGCCACATGATATTCTGTCTTTGGGCAAGGCACTTCACCCTACTTGCTTCGGGGGTAATGTCCCTGTACTTACTGGAAGTTGCTCTGGATAAGAGCGTCTGCTAAATGACTAATTGTAAGTCAACGATGAACAACACAACTGGCAGTGTGTAAATTGAGTTTGAACAAAATGACTCTGCAGACCCACACCTTCAGCGCACAGGCACAAAGAGGACCTGCCAACCCGAACACTCACCACGAAGCAGAAGAAGAAGCTGATCTTGGCCACGTCTGAGACGGTGAGCTTGGCCACGGAGCGGAGCATGGACTGATGGTCCCTGGTGGCAGGGTAGGACATGCGGGACAGCTTGGCCTCTAGAGCCTGGGTGGACGGCAGCTGACGAACCTCCATGATGTTGCTGAAGCGCACACGCTGCTTCCTGGAGGCTGGTGGCGGATAGAGGATGGAGGGATGGGTGGATGGGTGGATGAAGGGGTGGATGGGGAAAGAGAGGGAGAGACAGAAATGGAGGAACGGGGATGAGAAGGGGGTGGAGACGGATAATTTAAACTCAATAAATCAAATTCACTTTAATTACATGAACGAATGGAAACTGATAAACTGGCTTCATCATAATCTATCATCATCCCCCCTCCCGTAATGTACGACCCAGAAAGATAATAACAATATGATTTTTTTCCCCTCTTAGGGATCATAGATAAACAAGATGATTAAGGCGGAGGGCTAAAGAATGTTCAAGAAAGGCATTCAAGAGGGAATCCATCCAATCACAGCTCACCAGCACCCTCTGAAGCACAAATCATGAAATCCATTGCAGGGTTTTTTTCCTTTATGGAAATGTGTTCTGTATGACATTTTAAACTACGTATATATCTAAAGCAATAATTTGAACACACCCAATGCAAAACCAGTAGCATTAAAACACCATCATTTTCTTCTTCCTGGTGCATCAAATATCAGCTATATACCAATATACTTCTTTAAGGTCTCCTGTTTACATTTAGTCATTTTTTACATTTAGTCATTTAGCAGACGCTCTTATGTTTACATTTACATTTAGTCATTTTAACAGACGCTCTTATCCAGAGCGACTTACAGTAAGCACAGGGAAATTCTCCCGAGGCAAGTAGGGTGAAGTGCCTTGCCGAAGGACACGTCATTGAAACGATCGGGAATCGAACCGGCAACCTTCTGATTACTAGCCCAACTCCCTAACCGCTCAGCCATCTGACTCTCATTACTCCTGCAACGCTTAGATATTTCTGTACATCTAAAACCGTGTCACATTGTGCGAGTACCCACTGGAGTCACAGCCTCTGACGCCACAGCTGCTGTGCTCCGTAGGAACATCCGGAAACTTCACTGGAACATACAGAGGTTCACTCTACAGAGAAAAACACAAATCAGCCAATCAGCAAACGGTGCATGAAGTATCTGTAAACAGCAGCAGTATTTTGACTGACTGCTCACTAAGCCAATCCCTGACAAGATCTCATCTCAACACACCAATTAGAAACCAGACTTGAAACACTCGCATCACTTTTTACATAGTATGCTGCCTTGGCAAGGAGCAAACCAGAGTGAGTAGGATATATCTAAACAAGTGTATACTCACTAAAGAGTTGTTCAGACTGGGGTCAGTGGTGCAGGGGGCAAAGTACGCCTCAGCATCAGCAAACTGGGGAAACAACGATGAGGTCGTCAGCGCAAGCTTCAGAAACACACATCACGCTTCAGAAACACACATCACACTTCAGAAACATACATACGTGCATTCAAATACATCACAGACAAATCACATCTTGTCTGTTCAGCTGTTTTTACAAGCGCTGTTAACAAGGGCTTCAAGAGACAAGATCGCCCTCTTGTGGTTGGAGCGGGTAAGGGCCACGTACGAAGGCAGCGTGTGGTCCTCGCAGTGTCCCGGTGCACTGCTGCCTCCAGGGCCGCCACAGCAGGAAGCCCAGCAGGTACAGGACAAACATGGAGGTCTTGGTGAAGGTGCTGAAGAACGGCTTGTTGTACTCCTGCCTCTTGAATATGTACTGGAGAGGAGAGACACTGGGTCAGGGTTCGTTTTAAATGGGTTTGAAACGACTCCCTCTCTCTATTCTTACTGTGACGTATAAAAAATTAAAATAAAAACCCATGACACAGCACATATAACAGTTATATGAAGTGTCTTACGGAGGTGAGCTCTGAGGAGGCCACCCAGATGATGTCCACCAGCAGCAGGATCACCACCCCCAGAGCCATGCGCCTCCTCTGGGCCACGGAACTGCCCTGAGAGCCCATCCGGTTCATGATGAACACCCACACCATCTGGACTGCTGCTGGGGGCACAGGCTAACACACACACACACATATACACAAACAGGTTAACACACACGTGTACAACCACACAGGCGAACAGACACACAGGCACAGCAATAACAAATAAAACAAAATAGTGCGGGATATGTTCAACTTTAAACAGGACAAAGACAGCCACCTGGTAGCTGTTCCACAGATGTGTCTGTACCTGTGAATCCCTCTGAGGGCGTCTGGGGGAAACAGTAGCCTCCTCACTCCCTCAGCCTGAAACAGGGAGAGGAGATCAGGAACGTCTATGCAGCACACGGCTCCTCTCAGTTCAGCGTCCTCCACATGGCTGCGGAACTCCAAACACTGTGTCTGGGTTAAAAGGCAGAGGCCTTCCAGAGGCCCAGGTTCAAATCCAACCCAGGCCATTTCCTGCATGTCCTATCTCTCTCTCTCTCTCCTTACATTCACTGTCATTTGACACAATTTATAGTCCAATAAAGCAGAAATTCACACACAAAAAAAAAGAACAGACAGAATCTATAATGGCCTAGTATAAAAGAACCAACAATAACCCCATTCTAAACCCAAGAGCTGTAGAGTGTTTACCTGCTCGAAAAGGCCCGTTGGTGTTGTCTGTCCTCAGTTTGGTGACTCAGAGCAGACCGAGTCCAGAGGGACTAGTGAGGGTAGCTCCACGGCAGCTGCGGTAAACAGGTACGACAATGTAACAGCCAAGTGAAAACGCGGAGCCCGATTGACTCCCAGCGTTACCTGTTAGACCTCACCGCTAGGCGTTAGCTTACACCTGTGTGGCGAGTTTGTAAATTACTTGACTAAATAAAACGAAATGGGCTGTTTTGATGACAAGGTCCTGTTTAACTGCTGTGAATGTAACATACATAATTCATTCTTCTTTCCTTGAGAACATGTGATTTGATATATCTTACATTACAAAAGCTTAACTAACAAAACACCCCTCCTGTATGAAGGCCTACCTATGCGCTTGAGACAAGCCTCGTAATGCTACACAGTCTCGAGCCGACGTGCTGCTGTCCATGAAAGACCTCATTGTTCGGAGTGTTTGCACAGCCATCACATGCCCCTACAACTATGCATTGGGCCTTGGTAGGCTAACTCGTTTGGAAAGTGTGATTTCAATGCAATGATTAGTTACGTTATTGTTGGCGAATCTAGTGTTTATTATTTTGATTTCCTATTCCTCTTCTTGCCGGATGCAAAACCGCAATTTCCTATTGGGGATTAATAAAGCAGTTTGCCCACTACAACTATGCTGAGACATGTTCAATTAAGAAATGTTATACGTTTAAGAGATATATTTGGAACGTAAAATAAATATGCCAAACCCTATCAATGTGATACCAATGATGGTTTAAATCAAGAGGTGTTTTGGGTAAGATACTTGGCTGTGTATATCTAGTTTGTAGCAGGTTCTCTCATTTAGTGATAATAAGTGAAAATAAATACATTTGACTGTTAGTTGGCTTGAACTTTACTGCCTAATAGTAGCCTACTTAGTTGGCTAGTTTAATGTACAGTTATAACATTATTCAAAACATAACGTTTGTTCATTTGACTTTCCAAAAATGTATTCCGCAAAAAATGACTAGTTCAGAGTTGCTGATTAACGGACGTCGTGGTAGCTCCACATTAAAACGCAGCCAATGCATCAACACAGGTAAATGTATTCTATAATGTACAGTAGGCTAGTTTATCTGCAGGGAACTATAACATAGGTTGTCTTACAAAATAATCTAAATCCACACTAATAATAGTAATTATTGCAGATATTTCTATATTTTAGAAACGGTAAACAATTTACCAATAATAACACAATTGTTCTTTCGTTATTATTAGCTCTAGCTAGATGGCTAACGGCGTAGTTCAGCTAGCCATATCTTAGCATGTAAAAACTAGATACCTGGCAAGATCGATAAACAATTCGTATTTACCTATCTGCTGTGGGGTATCGATTAGTTTGCTAGGTACGAGAGTAGCAACCCACTTCGTCTCTGCAGATACAACGACACTTGTAATCGACAAACATGAGTGATGACAATATAAATTTAGCTGTTATACTGGTTGTAAACATTAGCATTCCTGCTTCTTCCTGCTCAGGTGACTTCACTTTAAGGCACTCAACGAGGCTTGGCCTTCTGGGAGATGTAGTCTTATTTCACAGTGGGATTTCCAATGTAATGAATTGGAAAACCTTGGGAAAACAAAACTGTTAAAAAGGTGAGCAAGTGGGACTTAAGCGGTCAATATAACCGAAATATTATTTACGATTTTGAACAGCAAAATAAGGTCTTCAACACGAAAATTATGCAGGGCGGTCAAGGGTTAGATTCATTCTTACACGAAATCCACCAAAGGTATTTCTGCAATACAAAACATTCCATATAATGAAATTATGTAAAAATCAAAAGTAAAAGCTTCGAATGTGTTGTTTACACAAAATCTCAGCGCAGTAAAGGTTTATGATCTGATGGAAATATGATAGTAGCCTTTGTGTAAACATTTGTTTTAGCTGATGGATTTTTAGTATCATATTAGTTATTGTCCAGCCCCTCTAACTATAAATTGTGTCTTTGACAGCAGCAATCTTTGGAATTTGTGTTTAGTGTGCTGGCTAACTGATAGGCTACATGCGTTGAGAATTAATTCGCAATTGTAAATTATACATGTGTTCAAACGTATGCTGTATATGTTTTGGGCCTCAAAATATATATCTTGCATCTGCAAATTATTCTGCTTCTTGCTATTCTCTCACAGGAAAGGGCACCGTGATTGACAGCTGCTGCGAGGAACTCTGCCTGCATCGCTCCCCGGCGTCAGCCATCTTGCCTCTCCCTGTTTGCCTGAAACCTAGTGCGGAAGTAGAAACTGCACTGTGCGGGTTTAGGGTTCCGCCTGTGGACGGCTTGCAAGATCATACACCCGACACAGACTGTTCTCCACCAAAGCAGTTTTCGGTGATTACCACAAGAGCAAGAGATGGCAGGACGGTTACCGGCGTGTGTTGTTGACTGCGGTACAGGGTAAGATATTCAAACTAGACCGCCTTGCAGAGAGAGCACGGAGATTTTGGGTGTCACCGAGCAGACGTTGACAGCAACTGGGTGTGTTTGCGAGCTAGCTTGCCTCATAGCATCGTTGTAGCCTTCCGTATCCATTCATTGCAAAAATCATGATTTTAAATCGTGTTGCTAAGTGTTCCATGCACGCCTGATCAATAGAAATCGGTGTAAGGTGTGATCATTTTCGATTAGCTTGCTACACTAAAAGCTGATATTTGCTATCATCATCAGAAATGGTTTTCTTCCTGTCGAAAGGATTTCATACTAGCAAGCATCCACCCATAGACATCTTTGTATCTGCTCTTTCGCCTCGGAGCCTCAATGTTATATAATCTATGCATGTCCTATGCGTATGGGTAGTGTATGCAGTAATGTATACAGTTATTGTCCATTTGACTTTGGAAAATGCAATTCATAGTTAGCTAAGTATTTTACAGCGGTAGCTCATAAGTCCCGGCTTTGAGCACGCGCACAACGACTTCCTACATTGTCGACACTTCCTCGTTCAAGCTTTTTAGTCCATATATGGTCGTTTTTCGGCATCCGAACATGTTTTTTTGATTAAGTTCTCTAATTTCTCCCCTTTACTCGACGTCTGCTTTTCTACTTAATCCATTTTATAATCCATTAAATATGATGTAATGCATTTTGTATTAGGGAAAATCATATTATACAGGCAGGGAAAATCATAAGAAGTAGGGTGACCTCACGATTCTAAAACAATGTTTGCATTGGTTGTACTAACTTCCGCTTCTCTGTCAATCACGTACCGTGTATTGACTTGATCACCGTTGTACTTTTGGTGACTTTTTGGATTTATCCATATACATCCAAGTTTATCTCAACCAACCGACTTCATGTACATTGAATTTACTCATTTTTAGGCCTCTAGCACCCTCCACCTTTTCGTGTATTCTTCAGTGACTAAACATGACTATATGAGTCGTAATATCTGTTTCAGATCCCCTTCCTTTCAAACACACTGTTCCGAATAACAAAATGGGCCGATACAGTTGTTAAGATATTAGCCTGGTATGCTAGACAGGGGATGGATACTTTTGTGGTGTGTTTGCATGTAGAGACCTGAACTCTTCACTCCCTGTCCTGCATACCTCTCCACATCCCCCCACCCTCTGGGTCATTAGCTAGTGCATCTGGTCTGAACGGCCCAGGAAGAGATCTCTGCTGTTCAGGAGGGAGAATCAGGCTACTGCTTCTGCAGAGCAGATGTGGTGAAATGCTGAGAAGGCTGAAAGGCTAGCTGCTTAGGTATGAGCCTGGCAGCTGAGCGCGGTCCACCTGAGTCATGCAAAAGAAAAGTGAGAAAACTCTCACTACTATTTTTAGAGCTTAATTGCATAGCGACAGTGCTAATTCTGATCTTCCTGCCTCAAAGTGAACCTATTTTATTTGCTACTGAGTGTTGCTTTTAAGAAAAGCAAGGCAAATAATTCTTGATTGGGAATCTCAAAGCAATGTTCAAAGAAAAGGAGCAATACTTCATTTTATAGTTGTGTAAATGCAGAGTTTTCAGGTTAAGCATCCACTGAAATGGGATAGAGCCAAGTTGTTTCTTAGCCAACATACATTTAAGATCAGCTCTTTAAACTTGGATTAAGCACTTGTCACACACATGACTTGCCTAGTTTGTAGCACTGTCCAGCAGTGTTGTCAGTGTTTGTTATATTATTTAACATCAGTGACTGAAGTATGTCCGCAGGTTGCCGTGGTGTAACTAGGCTTGTTTAGGCTGGTTGATGTTCAGACAAGCCTAGACTGTTCTGTGGAATGAACCTAAAATCCAAGTCTCTTTGTGTCCTCCACAATCTAAGGTTATTTGATGCTATACATGCAATTTTATATTAAATGGTCCTAGTATGTACAACCTTATCTAGAGAACCTCCCAGACTTAGTTCCAGTAAAATTCTTTGATCGTGTCCTTTTGAAGACAGCCAACACATCCTGTCCTTCTCCTATGAACTTCAGGTCAAAGAAGGCAGTGTTATGGCCAGGATGTACCCTAGCATGGCCACAGTGCTTTTGGCAGGCCTCAGTACTGTCTACCACCAGCCCTCCGCGGGAAGCTCGAGCATCGGCTACATCTGGATAGCACGTGCCCAGCAAAGACCCACTTCACTTCAGAGCTAGCTGAGGAGGGTTGAAAACATTGTCTTCGATGCTAAATGTTAAAAGCATTCTCCAAGGGTTTGTTTTGATGCAGGCAAAATTATTTAAATGGTTGAAACCTCTTTGGTCGATGGTGGTGTTGATCAGTCTACGACATGCTACATGGCTAGTGTTAAGGATAGTGTAAACTGGGTGTTGAGAGGAAGAATGATACACGGTTAAGCATCGGACCATGTTACTTATAGTTTAATTAGTAATGATGCAATCACAAGATACACAATGAAAACAACACACCAAGATGTCCGTAGTCTAGTACAATGAATCAGTCGATGATGCAAAAGCAGTCGTCCCACCAAAACAGAGTATAAGACTAGAACGAACGAAGGCCTTCGTTGAGAAAGTGGTCGTGACAGAATATCAGAGAAAGTTCTGCCCCTCCCAAGTTCTGTCTCCCCGCCCTTGGGAGACAGATCTTGTACTCCCCAGAGAGGGAGGTCTGGTGAGTGGCCATTGGTCAGGAGACCTTGGGGTGGCTATTGTTAACCAATTAAATGTCCAGGGCGTTCATGCTGGCGCAAGGTGGGCAGTCCACGGACCTGGTGATGTTAGGAGAGGGAGGGGGCAGAGAAGACCCACAGGTCTGGTGTTGTTCAGGGAGGGGGGTGGACAAGACCCACAGGTCTGATGCAATCCAAGGGGGGGGGGGGGGTTTGAGTTCTCCAGAGTTGAGAGCAGGTCATCTCGAGGTCCTGATGATATACGGGGTGGGGTCTTCAAGGGGAAGGGGAGAGGGTAAGACCACTCCTAGGTCAGATGATGTAAAGGGGCAGATGGGCTCCAAGGAGAAGGGGAGCATCCAGTGAGAAGGGGGGGGGGGCAGGGTCTCCAGGGGAAGGGGGCATATTATCCATAGTAAGAACTGTCCGGTCTGACTCGTCCTGAAGCAGAGAAGAGTTATGTTCCCAGCATCACCTTATCTCCCAAGTTGACACTTTTACTCCCATGAGCTGACTAGCTCATTGTGCTCACACCAGTCCCTGAGCGTCACGAACTCGCCTCCCAAGTCAGTTTGCCTGACATCTGCATTCTTGTCCACACACCAAAGTTACATTTCAATGTTTCTTATCTGTTACTTTATTAAATCAATTGATCACATTCAATATTTGTATCTTAGTTATTAGCATTACAAAACATGTGTGTTTACATATTCATATTAGATATTGATTGGTATAGCAGCATTGATCAGCAGTATAATGCTATCATTCCCTCACAGTAGTCACACCCTTTAGAGGGTGTGAAAGGAGGGATCCATGAAACTTTAAAATATCCAGTTTTAATGTTGACACCACATAGTGGTGTCAAAGGAGGGATTGTGAGGGAATGATAGCATTATACTGCTGATCAATGCTGCTATACCAATCAATATCTAATATGAATATGTAAACACACATGTTTTGTAATGCTAATAACTAAGATACAAATATTGAATGTGATCAATTGATTTAATAAAGTAACAGATAAGAAACATTGAAATGTAACTTTGGTGTGTGGACAAGAATGCAGATGTCAGGCAAACTGACTTGGGAGGCGAGTTCGTGACGCTCAGGGACTGGTGTGAGCACAATGAGCTAGTCAGCTCATGGGAGTAAAAGTGTCAACTTGGGAGATAAGGTGATGCTGGGAACATAACTCTTCTCTGCTTCAGGACGAGTCAGACCGGACAGTTCTTACTATGGATAATATGCCCCCTTCCCCTGGAGACCCTGCCCCCCCCCCCTTCTCACTGGATGCTCCCCTTCTCCTTGGAGCCCATCTGCCCCTTTACATCATCTGACCTAGGAGTGGTCTTACCCTCTCCCCTTCCCCTTGAAGACCCCACCCCGTATATCATCAGGACCTCGAGATGACCTGCTCTCAACTCTGGAGAACTCAAACCCCCCCCCCCCCCTTGGATTGCATCAGACCTGTGGGTCTTGTCCACCCCCCTCCCTGAACAACACCAGACCTGTGGGTCTTCTCTGCCCCCTCCCTCTCCTAACATCACCAGGTCCGTGGACTGCCCACCTTGCGCCAGCATGAACGCCCTGGACATTTAATTGGTTAACAATAGCCACCCCAAGGTCTCCTGACCAATGGCCACTCACCAGACCTCCCTCTCTGGGGAGTACAAGATCTGTCTCCCAAGGGCGGGGAGACAGAACTTGGGAGGGGCAGAACTTTCTCTGATATTCTGTCACGACCACTTTCTCAACGAAGGCCTTCGTTCGTTCTAGTCTTATACTCTGTTTTGGTGGGACGACTGCTTTTGCATCATCGACTGATTCATTGTACTAGACTACGGACATCTTGGTGTGTTGTTTTCATTGTGTATCTTGTGATTGCATCATTACTAATTAAACTATAAGTAACATGGTCCGATGCTTAACCGTGTATCATTCTTCCTCTCAACACCCAGTTTACACTATCCTTAACACTAGCACTCTTATAATCTCCTGTGCAGATTTCACAGAGATGTGCACCAACTAACTTTCAAAATATTGTTTTGTATTCTTAACGACATCAGTCTTTTTACATTTTAATGTCTCACACTTTCAATTTAACTACCGACTAGTCAAATACTATACAAATCCCTTTAATGCAACAACCATATTCAAGAAAGTGCATTTTAGCATAAGTAGTTCCTTCGAGTGTGACATGAATGGCCCTTTCACAGCTCTCTCTATAGAGCCATGAGAGCTGGCCCACTGCCAGCCTACCACATTCAGCAGGACAGTGATGGGATTGATCAAAAGATAAGTTTAGGAAAGATAGCCAAATATCTTTTCATAAAATAAACTCGCCTGTGTGCCAAGTGGGTGCAGAACACTGGTGGATTAAGGGTTTTAGCTACTGTAGGAGGTGGTGTGATTGATGATGGGTCGCTTTCTCTTGCAGATACACTAAACTGGGGTACGCTGGGAACACTGAGCCACAGTTCATCGTTCCATCATGTGAGTATGTCTGCTTGGTAGGTCCTCCTTACTGGGTAGGTCCTCCTTACTGGGTAGGTCCTCCTTACTGGGCAGGTCCTCCTTGGGTGCCCTGGTACCTCACTGGGTAGGGCACCTACCACACGGTGGCCTGGGTTCAAATCCGGTTTGGGCCATTTCTGTATGTCTTTTCGCTTCTCTCTTTCTCCTACATTTCCTGTCTACCCCCAACTGTCTCTGTCTAATAAAGTTAAAAAAAAGGTTCCTCCTTACATTAGGGAAGTGGGCTGAGAAAAGCATCTCTAGTCTCTGTGTCGACATACAAATAAGAAATGAGCTTGTCTTTTATTAAACCGTGTCTTGGACTAGGCACATAGATGTGCATACCTAGTCTGCTGTACATAGTCACCGGAATTAAATCAGCCTGATAATCATTTCTCTCCTCTCCCTCACCTTTTACTTCCTCATACCTCCTCTCCTCATTTCCGCTTTCCCTCTCTTTTCCCTCCCTCCCTGTCTCTCTCCCTGTCTCCCTCCCTCCCGTCTCAGGTATTGCAATCAAAGAGTCGGCCAAGGTAGGGGACCAGGCCCAGAGAAGGATGATGAAAGGGGTGGATGATCTGGACTTCTACATCGGTGACGAGGCAATAGACAAGCCCACGTATGCTACAAAGGTACCGTGCCTTTTTTTTTTTTTATATCCGTGAGACCACAAGACCTGAATATGAGCGCAGCAAGACCACAACAAGACAGCCGTATGCCCATATTAACAACATCCAAAATACGCCACAAGCAAATCAATATATACCTGTAAGAAAAATCCTCAAAGGTGTCACTATTTATTCCCCTCATTACAAATACAATGCTTATTCACGCACATCGTACCGTATCTTATATTTTATGCATATTCTGTTAACGACACCATGTAGTTTGACTAGCACAGTGCCAGTCAGAGAACGGTGTGTCACAGCCGCACCTGCGCTCTGCACCGCAGATGAGTCCACACCTCTGTGGACCTTCTGTGCTACTCCGTCTGTAATTAAAGGACTGTTAAAAAAACAACACAACAAAAACAGTGGACCCTGCTGGCTCCAGCCGAGCGTCTCAAAGTACGGACTCACACTAGGGACAAGCAGAGCGGCTCGTGTTGGGCTGGTTATAAACATGCAGCTGTACACTGCTGTGTGAATGCAAAAGGCCTTAAGGCAGTAGGTACAGAACTCCTGAGTGTCCCAAAATCAGAGTTTGTCAAGTGTTTTCTTGCTGATCTTGGCAATACTTTTTCGGCACTCTCCAATACTTTGCTTAAAGCATTGCTGGGTTTCAGTGTTGAAGGATTTCAGTACCCATGGAAACTAAATTAATTCCATTACAAAAGCCTGCATGCATGCAATTTCAATCACCTTTATCAACGCATATCCTTTACCTGATAAAGGAATGACCACCATATATCTTCCCCCTGGCTTATCAAGTCCTAATGGGATTTTACATGAGTGAATGACCTTTGATCTTTCCTTCCCAGTGGCCCATCCGTCACGGCATCGTGGAAGACTGGGACCTGATGGAGAGGTTCATGGAGCAAGTCATCTTCAAGTATCTGAGGGCGGAGCCAGAAGACCACTACTTCCTGCTGGTAAGAGACAAGCTTCTGGCCGCTTGAGGGTGTTCTGTGAGACATGCTAGTGGCTCGGGGCTTAGTACTGGAGTTACGTTAGTCCAGGCCCTGTACAAACATACATTCTTCCTGGAGCAGAGTAATGCATGTTTGATGGTCTCAATTTGTCATCTTTATCTGAATTAGCTGGTTCGTCATTTGCAAACTTCTGGTCTCGTTTGTTCTCCCCTTGCAGACAGAACCACCTCTGAACACACCGGAGAACCGAGAGTACACTGCCGAGATCATGTTCGAGTCCTTCAACGTCCCTGGACTCTACATCGCCGTGCAGGTAAGGGCGTTGGGGAGCCGTCTCTGTGCAGGTAGGGCCGTTAGGGAGCCGTCTCTGTGCAGGTAGGGCCGTTAGGGAGCCGTCTCTGTGCAGGTAGGGCCGTTAGGGAGCCGTCTCTGTGCAGGTAGGGCCGTTAGGGAGCCGTCTCTGTGCAGGTAGGGCCGTTAGGGAGCCGTCTCTGTGCAGGTAAGGCCGTTAGGGAGCCGTCTCTGTGCAGGTAGGGCCGTTAGGGAGCCGTCTCTGTGCAGGTAAGGCCGTTAGGGAGCCGTCTCTGTGCAGGTAGGGCCGTAGGGAGCCGTCTCTGCAGGTAGGGCCGTGCTCCAGAGAGGCGTCTCTGTGCAGGGCAGACCTTTTCTCACGCTTACTGTGGAGGAAGAGAGTGAAGTCTGAGGGGAAATTTCACAACATTCAAATGCTGACCTTCTCAGATACTGAGACACCTTTCCTTTTAAGGAACTCTTTTTTGTATTTCATTTTTATATATCCTCCAAAATATAATCCTTTTATCATAATTAGAAGCACCTTTTTAATCATTTCAGAGTTTTGCATAATTTCAAGATATTCTTTGTCCACGTTTCTCCAAATTAACATTTAAGATATTCCAGATGGCTTTAGCGTGTTTTTTTCCTTTTTAAAAAAAAACCTTTTTACATGCCCCAAAAAACATTTCATTGTAGAGCTGTGTGTAGGGTGATTCACTCAGCGTCTTCTTGCCCCACTCACGCAAAAAGTCGCCAGATTTGTCGCTAGTCACTACATATTACTTTTTTGGTATCTAGGTAAGGTGAAAAATTGCAAAATCTAGCTAGGGACGTTGATGCTAAATTGGCAACACTGTTGTGTGTGTGTTCCCCAGGCAGTACTGGCTCTGGCTGCATCCTGGACGTCCAGGCAGGTGGGGGAGAGGACCCTGACAGGCACGGTCATCGACAGCGGGGACGGAGTCACTCACGTCATCCCTGTGGTGAGTGACACAGGCTGGGTTTCTGACAGACAATACACACACTAAAGTGATCAAATCTAGATTTTTTTTTTTTTTTTTCACAAACCTCTCTTTTTGATTTCAATGCTCTCATCCTCCTGTCTGGTTGCTAGGCGGAGGGCTACGTAATTGGCAGCTGTATAAAGCACATCCCCATCGCCGGGCGGGACATCACCTACTTCACCCAGCAGCTTCTGAGGGAGCGGGAGGTGGGAATCCCCCCGGAGCAGTCCCTGGAGACGGCCAAGGCTGTCAAGGTGGGCCAACAACTACATTTCCCATCAAGCCCCACTGTCTACTTCCTGGATTTGATGAGGCTGGAACATTGTCCCTTGTTCTATATCCATGACTGTAACTTAAGGAAGTTTAAGGTTATATACTTGAAGGGTATATTAAGGAAATGTCTAATTGTGTAATTTGATCTCTGTTTCTATGGAAAGATACAGTTGTAGGTCTACAGCTACATTTTCTAATCCTGTCACATGTGAATTCATAATGGGTACGGGGGGGGGGGGGGGGGGGGGGGGGGGGGGTGATGGTGAAATAATTGTAAGAACAGTAGATGGCACCATTGCCTCTTCCCACAAATTTCACAACATATTTTTTGTCCCCTGCTTGCCGGAAGGTCTTGATTTGTAGCAGTCTTGAGTATTTGCTATTCATCGATTTTAAGAACCCGGGGGCCGAGAGAGATACTTGTGGTATTTGATTTGCCCAGATTATTATTCACAACTTGACTCCCCTGGTGTGGAGTGTGTGGTTACCATTAGGACTCCACTTGTAATTGCTCCTTTGATATCAGTCGAATCAATTGTGATTCACCACATCTCTCTTCTTGATTCTAAGACCCAAATGTTTCTAGAAAGGAAGGAATCAACATTCTGCTGGGTTCCTTCTGTTGAAGACGGTTCTTTGTTATTTCAAGACGTACACCCGGGCTTCCTGGCTAGTGAGCCTTGATTACAGCTATTGTTTCCTTGATTTTGAGGGTAATTGGAAAGCATTTGTATTTGCTGCCCATCGTGGTGTGTTTTATGGAGAACCTGTACATGTGATTCCACGGATGGAAATCACACTCGTGTTTTTTTTAACATTGGTAGTTAGGAAGAACACTTCTCAGGGACCTTGCTGCTTGAATGACTGTCAATGGGTCTTGATTGCTCATCAAGGACAAAAACACAGACAACACCAACAGGCGTTGTTTTGCACACGCCACAATTTAAAGAATAAAAAAAAAGGATCTAGTGTAGATTGGGATTTACAAGATCACCTGTACACCATGTTCTTTTTCTTTTTAAAGGTTTTATGTATATTTTTTTAATGTTTGTACTGTTTTTGGGGGGGTTTGTTGCTTATGATTCATGTGAGGCTAAGGTGTTTAGACGTTGAGGTGTGTTCACACCCCTCCCGTAACTCTACCCCCTCCCCCCCAGGAGCGGTACAGCTATGTGTGTCCGGACCTTGAATCAGTACAGGTTGTGTGTTAGGGTCGGTACAGGTGGTGATGTAGTTGTGGTCTCCAGGAGCGGTACAGCTACGTGTGTCTGGACTTTGAGTCAGTACAGGTTGTGTGTTAGGGTCGGTACAGGTGGTGATGTAGTTGTGGTGGTCTCCAGGAGCGGTACAGCTACGTGTGTCCGGACCTGGTGAAGGAGTTCAGCAAGTACGATACGGACGGCTCCAAGTGGATCAAGCAGTACACCGGCATCAACGCCATCAGCAAGAAGGAATTCACCATCGACGTGGGATACGAGCGCTTCCTGGGACCGGAGATCTTCTTCCACCCTGAGGTGAGTGAGCGCGGCGCTGGGTATGGGAGGAGGTGTGAGTGTGCGGGGGCCCAGCAGTGTGGTTGGCTTGCACAGGCCTGCTTGTTTACTGTGTTGTAACGTCAGCCGTATCGTGACAGAGCAAGAGGGTCTTTCATCAGATGTGGCTGTAATAAAAGCCATTTACACAGTTCTGCACGAACGTCTGCTACAGGACCATGGAAACCGGCCAAATGGTGTGAAATTCAGGTCATGTTTCTGGGCGTGTGTCTGTATGTGTAATTTGTGTGCGTGTGTCTGGATGTGTGTGTGTGTGTGTATTAGAAAGGCATGCCTTTCTAATGTCTACAGTTGACCGTGTCACCTGTCTCTCCCTCAGTTCGCCAACCCAGACTTCACCCAGCCCATCTCTGAAGTGGTGGACGAGGTGATCCAGAACTGCCCCATTGACGTCAGACGTCCCCTCTACAAGGTAACCCCCCTGCTGCCTCGAACAGACAGCCAGTACCGAGGGTACCTGTAGCCAACAGTGTCCTCAGTGAAATATACTAGCCAAATAC
Source organism: Hypomesus transpacificus (assembly GCF_021917145.1). Lineage (NCBI taxonomy): Eukaryota > Metazoa > Chordata > Actinopteri > Osmeriformes > Osmeridae > Hypomesus > Hypomesus transpacificus. Next base: position 879,813 of record NC_061082.1, on the reverse strand, counting down.
TAATCTTTCCCTGACGCTGACAACTAAAACAGAACTGGTCACTTCTGATTATTGATTTTTCTGCTGTACTTTCTCAAAGCTCTTTGCGTCGGTAAGGATGGAAGCGTCTGCTTGGTGAATAAGACATGGACCTCCCCGGTAATGCTCTGCTCTGTTTCTCCAGAACATCGTTCTGTCTGGAGGCTCCACCATGTTCAGGGACTTTGGCCGGCGCATGCAGAGAGACCTGAAGAGGACGGTCGACGCCCGTCTGAAGATGAGTGAGGAGCTGAGCGGCGGGAAGCTCAAGGTGAGGGCACCAGCCTGGCCTCCGTCCCTCCCTCCATCTCTCCATCCATCCCTCTGGCTTTCCCTCAATCTCTCCCTCCCTCCCGCCATCTCTGGCTTAGCCTCTGTCCTTTCCTCCAACCCTCTGAACTGGCTTGAGCACAGGGATGCCATACATATTTGCCCGATATCAATAACTTGACATTTCAGTAACTTTCCTGCAGATAAACATTAGCACAATTCTCACTTTTTATTCATTTGTTGCAATCCTGTTTACCATACTCATGCAGTAACCCTTACATTCTTATATTATTGAATAGATGTCGTAATGCAATGTAACCTATTAATTGTTACCCTCATCCAGTCATTATATTTCATTACTGGTGATTGATTTGTCTTTCCAGCCCAAGCCAATCGATGTGCAAGTCATCACACATCATATGCAGAGATATGCCGTGTGGTTCGGAGGGTCCATGTTAGCGTCAACCGTAAGCATCACAGCCTACCTCGAATAACTTTGGTCAAAAGTGTTTTTGTAATTATTAACCGTATGGATGGGAGTGTGTCTCCATGGACTGTTGAAGGTTTTACCTCCTGAAGTCTGATTCAGATTGACAAAGATACATCCATCATGTGAAGGCAACTACTCTTTAGAATATAGCCTCTGCACTGGATTGGTAATTGATGTCTGCATGATTATAATCATCATTCCATTTTACATTCACATTTCTGAATGGCAGAGCAATTAAATTACCAAAAGTGATTTTCTATTGGAGAAAATACACAATTTAGAATTAGAATGCTTTGTGAAGAGTTCATTTACAAAGGGTGATTGTGATTGTTTTGACATTTTACTCTTGGATGTTACTCATCATGAGTCAACTGAGAGTAGATGTTGTCTGACACAATATTTTCATGTACTATGATTATTTAATTTTGGTTTGGAAAATGTAAAATGCTGCTTCAACAGCTAAATTACTTAAGTGAAATGAAATAATACACTTCAGCATTCATGTGCTTCCTGTTTACGCAGATTAGTTTAATTGCACTTTGTGAACTTTGTCCATCTTAATTATGGCCCAATTTTGTGGATGAAGTTAATTTGGAAGACAACATCATTACTCGTACAAATCTGACCCAATCAAACTGGATTGTACATATTCACAAACTCATGGTTCTATTACAAGCCTGCAAAAATAACAGGGTTTCACAACAGTACCAAATAGACATATCATATTAATGAAATTTTGTGTTATTTCACACAACATCAAAGTTCAGGAAGACCGATAGCATTGTGGTGTATTCTTAGTAAACCTGTTGTCAACGCAAGTGCCCTGTCTGTCCTCCAGCCTGAGTTCTACCAGGTCTGCCACACCAAGAAGGACTATGAGGAGATTGGACCCAGCATCTGTCGCCACAACCCTGTCTTCGGAGTCATGTCCTAACTGGGGTGGAGCTGTCATAACAGATTAGTACGGGGTGTGGTGGGGTGTGGTGGGGTGTGGGTGGGGTGGGTGGGGTGTGGGTGGGGGTGGGGGGGTAGTTGGTGAGGGGATTCAGGGATGGTGCTCTTTGATTGCTTGTTCACTCTGGATGTCCGGATCGAGAGGGAGATACAGAATCATTATAAAAAGAAAAGAGAGAGAGACCAGACCAAACCCAGTCCGGCTGGAGAAGAGTTATTGTCAATGTTCCTTTTCCTTTCTTTTCTTTTCTTTTTTTCTTCCTTTTTGTCTTCGCTTTCCAAAATGAGGGAAAAAATGGTTTAGGCCAACCAAACCGATTTAAGATCGATTCCAGATCTGTTGAGCAACATACAGAACGCTTAATTATGATGATGATGGTGACAACGACAAAAGTATTATTGGTGATACTAATAAACCCGAAGTCATAAACCATTATTTATGTTTATTGAGTCTGGGCAATATCTGAAGACTCTTGATATTTTGTTATCATGACAAGTTTAGAACATATTATTGTCTCTTTATTTCTGCTTCAAATGCACTCTGTGTATCACGGCAAGAGCTTGTTTATATTTCATACAAAGGTTTTTTATATGTAAAACTTGGGAAATCAGGGGAAAAGATTTAATGCATACCAGTATCAGCAAGTGACTGTTTTAACCCTTAATGCAGCTTTGATACGCAGTATTTTCTTAAGTTTGAAAAAGAAATTCCACCATTCGACTCCATCTTTGTCCTTGCTATATGCCCTTTAATTCCCAATACATTTATTATCTATGTTTGCTTTCACTTTCCACCCATGCTAGATACCCACCTCTCAAACGCAACGAAAGAAAAGAACTGCTCGTGAAATATTAATGGTAAAATCGAAAAAGAGCGACTGTTTGACCAGTATTGTTAGCCTAGAACTCTCTTTCTTTTTTTTATTATATACCAAATTATTAAAAGGACAGGATTTCTGTATTTAATGCCTTGCAACATTCCAATAAAGGCTCAAATTTGTTTCTAAGTACACGGTTCTCTTGTGTGACCTATTTATTTAGTTTTAATAGGATTGGATAATATGTTTTGAACAAAATGCTGGTCTATTCATCTTGAAATGGACTATTGCCATTACTCAGCCCCAGAGAACACCTTCCTGGGTCCCCATGGTTACTCAGCCCCAGAGAACACCTTCCTGGGTCCCCATGGTTACTCAGGCCCAGAGAACACCTTCCTGGGTCCCCATGGTTACTCAGCCCCAGACCAGGAGAAACTGGAACCCTCTCACCCCTGACTGGCTACCAGGACATCAGTTCTCTGGGAAGTCCAATGCCAGTGTCTCATTGGACCCCGATGCAGGTTCTCAGTGGTTGTTTTAACCACCACCTGTTGATGGAGGACACAAAGTCTGCTGTGCCACTTTAGGGCATGCCTTTCTTGTTTTTGTAAGATCACAGCTCATTTAAAAAAGTAATCATTCCCTGCTTTCGTGGCGATCAATCCTGCTGATAATGGATTCTCGCTGAAGACGATACCAGCACTGGGAAGAAGCCGTCTGAGATCCCCATTCAAGGGGTGTTGTTCCAGCAGAAAAATCAATTTGGGGCACTGGGACCTAAATGGTCTATTTTCTAATGGTATTGTTTGTGCAAAACAGGACAAAGAATCCTGTGAGGTGTAGCCTACATCTGCTGTGACAGAACAGGTGAATTATGTTGACAGAGCAGAAATTGCAGGTTGGCCTGAGAATTAGAATGTGTTGTAGAGGAAATGGGTTTATTCTTGTTTGGGGTTTTGCATTTAGTGAGAGCATTGTGTTGTTAATTGAGTTCAAGTTCAGTCCAATTGCAAATCATTGAAAACACTACCATCGACGATAAATGCAGGTTGAATCACATTTTACATAGACCTTTGATCTTGAAGCAATCTGCTCCACATGCCTGTGAATACTGAATGGTGAGCGCCTTCTGTGTATTGAAATGCTCCGATGTTTTGTTGTTGTTTGACAACAGAGTAACATCCCTGCGAAAACAACACATAACACAGATACAATCCATTCAGGCTGCATCAGAGAAACATCGTAATCTGACCATCAGGGGTCTCTGTAACCACACATCAGTTAGCCTACATCTGTTGAAGCTAGTCTACAATGTGAGTTGAATTCAATGGGTCTGGGAGCCTACTGTAGGTCTTAAGGGAAATTACAGAACCTCATTCAGTTGTGGAATTCCTTTCACTCACAGGGACACAGGGACACGGAAACACAAATTCTGTTCAATCATACACGGTGAATCCACAGTCATTATAGCTTGGTTGAAACACCTCTCGCCGTTAGTGTCTTCAGAGGGCATCACATCGGAGGTCTCCACACGCACATTCTCCTGAGATTGAGCCATGAACCCGCAGAGCAGCCATGTCTCACATAATGGTAAATCAGAATGTGGGACTTCTTTGTGGTTGAGTTAAATACCAGTGTGTCACCTAGAGCAGATCGATTCCACACCACTTTTCCTTCAGGGACTTGAATAGCCGTCCCCTTCACATCATACAGTACATCCAATATCCCGATTCATTTGACGGCTAATGGGAGCTAGACTCGGTTGATTGCGGGTCCTTGTCTGTTCATAACTGGAACACAAAAGCAATACAAGGTCTATCGTCTGCGAGGGGCCGGAAACCAGTCTGTTCCTGTCTTGAACGGGTGCCAATCATGAGGAGGGCAAAAATGCTTCCTGAAAGATGACTTCTGTAATAACAAACATCAAGATAGAAAAGATTGGCTGTCTCTCCTGTGTAGCGGCTCTGCAGTGTCCTGTCCCCATTCTGTTACCCAACAAATAGGCCCAGACCCATCCTGGATGTACATGTGTTGAATAAGGAAATTTACAAAAGTCCACCACATAATGGCAGGAAAGAGAGGGTTATTTTTCAACACTTTGGTGCTAATTGAGCTATTTTTCCAATTTCCTCCTGCCCAAAGGCAAAAAAAACCCCTCTTAGTTCTCCTCTGAAAAATATTCTGAAGGCAGTCTAACATTTAAAGGAATAATAGACTCCTTGATTAAAGTAATAAATGAATGTTATTTATTTATTATCATTACATGTTTCACTTAATGAAAGATATAACCTTATTTGGATGTTTCACAAATACAGAAGTCAACAGTCTGGCTAGTGTGAGTCATAAAATATATAGAAATGGAAATAAAAAATAAGTGTTGTCGTCACCAGACTGTAATACACAATACATTTGCATTTATGCATACTTCTGCAACAGGTTAAACTTCAGTTCAAATGTACATTCTTGCGTGTTGTTACCAATACCTGACATTAACTAAAACACTATCTGTGTAGCCTGCATTGTTACAAACACTGACCACTGAGGAAGCTTTTCACTATGTCCTCCGTAAAACATATAATCTAGCTCTTGAGCCATAACATGGCAAACAACCAAAATCCAAAAGAAGAATCTAAAGATGTGCTCTGACCAAATCCGACCAAGCCATGGACAGGAGCATGTGGACTTGGTTCCCAGGGGCCCCGATGTGGCCCGTGCTCCTGTAGCAGGAACACACCAGCAGGACAGAGTGGTGCTGCAGTAATGCTGCAGACAGCAGGTCTGATTCAGCACACTGGACTCTTGACAAAAGCCAAGCCTTTTAGATCCTGATATGTTCCCCTTGAAAACTCCCAGCTTCAACTGACCATCAAGCATTCATTGTACTGCTAAGAATTCTTCAGCCCTCACTCACTTGTAAATCCCATTCTGTTGCAGTTGTCCCGAGGTAGAAGTCCAATTTCAGAGCCCAGTAGAAGTTAGTATGATGGAAGGGGGGGGACGGGACGTCAAGGTTGTCGAATGGGTTTTTTATCAGGCAGATTCCGGACTCGGCAGAGTCAAGATAGATTGAAGGGCCAGGGGAGTAGAGGGAAGATAAAATAGGTTCAAGCCTGATGGTTGAATAGAAGTGGATGGGATCGAGTCCAGGAGGAGATATCACACAGACAGGCTGAGATGTTGGAGGTGATAGGAGTCAGAACGAGGGAGGACGAGCCCCACTCGTGTGCAGGGAGAGGAGAGAGAGCGAGCGCAGGAAGGAGGTTTGAAGCACAGCTAATGTTTACCTCATCTCACCTTCCTACGTTTATTTTCTCTCTTCAGCCTCTTCCTTTCAACTTACAGACGGTCGTACGGGGTCTTGATATGGTGTGCCACAGTCCCCCAAAAAATAGTATCCATAGTTTAATATTCTTATTTCATGTTATTTAAAAAATCCCATCTCACTTTCCACCGAGTGTAAGTGCTTTTGAATTGAGATATTAACTATTTCTAGATAAATCTTGTGGTAATTCATGATTTCCATATTCATGTTTGCAGGTCATTTCAAGCTGATTGTTTTTCATTAAACAGTACACTGTGTTCTGAATGCCTTGGGTAATCACCTTTTGGCACAGAAAGACTATTAGCATAAGGACATTTAGACTTTTGGCCGAGGACTGAGGGTCAGGGAGGAGTACAATTTGAATATCTGCAGGAAGTAGAGTAGAGCTTCGTTCAGTTGGCAAATGTACATAATTGGGACATAGGAGGGAAACAGATGGTTCAGATGACCTCAGTGTGGCATTCCAAAAAGCAAAAGCATTTTTTTAAATGTTTTTTTCCAACTGCTGAATAACCAAACACCATGATTGGTTCACTGAATCCCTAAATGTGATGTTTTCGTAGGTTATCCGCTATCAAGGTTTCTTGTTACAGTTTTAGGGATAACTTTATTAATGAAGAACCGAGGAAAAAGGGGCTTTCTGTCGACACTCTGTAGGAGCACAGTTTGGAAATGCCGTTTGTAATTTGATTTTTAAATTATAATTTTTTACAAATATTAAATAAAAAATGTGCTTAAAATCAACGTTTATACTGAAATACAATAACCATCTTTTCTCAGAAGTGAAAACGGACTTCAGCGTGATTACCCGAACGAGACAGCTCCGGTTGTTTCTACTTGACATTACTTTCGTCTGCCGTTTGGTGTTGCTCACCAGACCACATCTTTCACATCAAAGCTCAGATATGTGTTCTCCTATCCCCACCTGTCTGGTCACTCTGCCCCTCTGAACCCCGCCGACATTAGAACCCATCACCCTGCTGACACCACCAGCCTACGCGCTCCTTATGGCTGCCGCCAAATCTACCGTCACTCCCTCTGTCTCCCTGACAGCGGCGCGGTCCCATGCCTCACAGCCTATTACAAGCAGGCGGATTCTTCAGAGGAACGGGGAAGGTCACTGACAGGGTCGTTCACCACACCTGCCACCTGCCTCTCAGGGTTTGTTGTTGCTACAACTCTGATCTGGCAGACTCAGCGTCCAATCACGTCGTGTCTGACAGGTGTTCCTTTCATGTTGACAACAGAACTCTGTTTCTACTGTAGGCCTACGTCAGGTGGTTCCGTCCACATGATTGTGACAGTTAATTAAAACCGTTGATGAAATTGATTTTGGGGTTTTCAAGGGCATCCAGTTCATTTACTGTAAATGTATCTGATGTTAAACTGCATAGGTGAATCCTATGCAGGGGTTTATTTTACTTTTTAATCCATCCATCCATGCTCAGGTCGAAATGCGATCAATCAGAAAGAATGACCATTATTATTACTTCACTTTTTAACTCATAGTGTGACTTGTAAGAAATAGTACTTTCAGTGTTCAAATAATTAAACACGGACCAGAAATGACAGCGTCTACAAGTCAAAGCAACTTGATTGTGAACTTACTGATTTTCTGAATGTATGTTACATTAGGGCAGACCGGGGACATATGTAACATGGGGTTAGTTGGGGACATGTGTAACATGGGGTTAGTTGTAACATGGGGTTAGTTGGGGACATATGTAACATGGGGTTAGTTGTAACATGGGGTTAGTTGGGGACATGTGTAACATGGGGTTAGTTGTAACATGGGGTTAGTTGGGGACATATGTAACATGGGGTTAGTTGTAACATGGGGTTAGTTGGGGACATGTGTAACATGGGGTTAGTTGTAACATGGGGTTAGTTGGGGACATATGTAACATGGGGTTAGTTGTAACATGGGGTTAGTTGGGGACATATGTAACATGGGGTTAGTTGGGGACATGTGTAACATGGGGTTAGTTGTAACATGGGGTTAGTTGGGGACATATGTAACATGGGGTTAGTTGGGGACATGTGTAACATGGGGTTAGTTGTAACATGGGGTTAGTTGGGGACATATGTAACATGGGGTTAGTTGTAACATGGGGTTAGTTGGGGACATATGTAACATGGGGTTAGTTGGGGACATGTGTAACATGGGGTTAGTTGTAACATGGGGTTAGTTGGGGACATGTGTAACATGGGGTTAGTTGGGGACATATGTAACATGGGGTTAGTTGTAACATGGGGTTAGTTGGGGACATATGTAACATGGGGTTAGTTGGGGACATATGTAACATGGGGTTAGTTGGGGACATATGTAACATGGGGTTAGTTGGGGACATGTGTAACATGGGGTTAGTTGTAACATGGGGTTAGTTGGGGACATGTGTAACATGGGGTTAGTTGTAACATGGGGTTAGTTGGGGACATATGTAACATGGGGTTAGTTGTAACATGGGGTTAGTTGGGGACATATGTAACATGGGGTTAGTTGGGGACATATGTAACATGGGGTTAGTTGGGGACATATGTAACATGGGGTTAGTTGGGGACATGTGTAACATGGGGTTAGTTGGGGACATATGTAACATGGGGTTAGTTGTAACATGGGGTTAGTTGGGGACATATGTAACATGGGGTTAGTTGTAACATGGGGTTAGTTGGGGACATATGTAACATAGGGTTAGTTGTAACATGGGGTTAGTTGGGGACATATGTAACATGGGGTTAGTTGGGGACATGTGTAACATGGGGTTAGTTGGGGACATGTGTAACATGGGGTTAGTTGTAACATGGGGTTAGTTGGGGACATATGTAACATGGGGTTAGTTGGGGACATGTGTAACATGGGGTTAGTTGTAACATGGGGTTTGATGGGGACATATGTAACATGGGGTTAGTTGTAACATGGGGTTAGTTGGGGACAATGTAACATGGGGTTAGTTGGGGACATGTGTAACATGGGGTTAGTTGTAACATGGGGTTAGTTGGGGACATATGTAACATGGGGTTAGTTGGGGACATATGTAACATGGGGTTAGTTGTAACATGGGGTTAGTTGTACACCGTCAGTTTGATCAAAGAGCAACCCATCCCCGGGTTCCCCTACCTAATATATGAGTGACCCAGAATATTTTCATAAAGATATTTTTCAAAATCACTTTGTAGGAGCAAACTTCTTTTTTTTTATCTCAATAAAAAAAGTAATTGGTTAGAATATATTTGAAAGGAGCCAAAGACTTTTTATGAATCTTGTCAGTGCTTCTAGTTCTTTTTAACCATTATGAATGAAATGCTTAATGCTTTGGCTGAATGCATTTGAGAAATAGCATTAGCCTTAGCATTAGCATTAGCATTAGCATTAGCCTTGTGCCACCCCTGCACATTGACATCAAATCAAATGTATTTGTATAGCCCTTGTTACACGTAAGCATGTCACAGAGGGCTTCACATACGCCCATAGAACTGCCCCTCAACCAACCTAAACCCTCAAGGACGTCAGATAACACTATCTAGCTGTTAAGAACTGGGGGCCCTTTCTGAAACTTAAAAGTAAAAAACTAACATTCTGGAGGCATGAACTTGGTAAAAATGAACAAATCACTAAGTATATTTTCAAAAAAAGTTCCAACCTTGTTCTAATGCTGTTATCTCTGTATGCTACTTATCTTTCACATCTGGTTCTGAGATTCGAAAACATTCTAAGCAACCAGATCTGAGTTCTGTGTCAGTCGTGATTATTTCAATGTTCAATCTCCGTTATAAGGCAATATGTCTGCCTGCAGTTGCTCTGATATTCAATATTAAAAAAGGCAAACAGGATCGGTTTGCTTGTGGTTTCCTGGAAAAAACATACACATTTGGAACCGTCTAAAGACATGCAGGCACAGACACATGCGTTCGCACACACACATAGAAGAATGATATTCACTTCAATGGAACAGAACAGTTTGACAGATTTCGCCCTTATTGGTGCTGACCTGTTGCTTTGACACATTATGGGAAAGTATACATTGTGTTCTAGACTTGCTCCATCAAAATGGTTCAACCTGGCTTGACCTTCTCCCTTTCCACACCTTCTCCAATCTCGTCTTCGTCCACTTGCTTCACCTTCCGACTGTTCCGTCCACAGAGGGCAGGAGGAAGGGTATAAACCGAAGCTTTGCAGAGAACCAGGGATTTAAAACGTTTCATCTTGGTGTGTCGTAAGTGTCAGACTGAGATTAAAGTCAGATTTAATAACAGATTTTTAGGATGGTACAAAATAATATAAAAAGATTAGATATGCAGTGATTACAAAATGTATCTGTGACGCAGGGGCCCTGATGTTTTCAAAATCATCTGTCTAGACCAGCGATTGAAAAAGTATGAAAAATGAATAAATATAAATAAAAACATTTATATATAGGCCGCTATTGTTAAACTTGTTATTAAAATTCTTACACATTTTTTAATGACATTTTGCCTTTAATTCATCATGCCGAAAATATATGAGCTATGCAAGTGGGCAGCAAAGTGGAAAAGGTCGTCAATGTCTGGTCTAGACCAATCAGGGCAAATTGAATTGATTTCTTACTTGGAATCAGTATGTCCTAAATACGCTTGAATTTCTTAATCCGAATAAATTACCTCACAATTTAATTAAGTGCATGTGTAATATGAAAGTTTGTCTCACCTGGAGGAACTTAGAATCATCAGGTGTTAGGGGCCCCCTGGTGACTGGAGATAGCCATCCTTTCAAACTGCCCGTCACCTTCACAGCTTAGAGAGATGAGATCATTTGCAGAGGATGTAAAAGCATTTCCATGTGAGAAATCTTGTTTCAGATGAAGATAGTGCTACTTAAACCAATTACTGCATCTATAAATATCTTTGTTAGGATGACAAAACCAAAACATAGATTGATTATACTTTCTTTTAAGAAGCAAAAAAATTGTATGTGTGGTCACCATGGTTGGGATTCAAGGCAATTTATTTTTGCTACACATACTGTGTTTTAATTTGACAGAAAGTGTGGTTTATCTTGAAAGTAATGTATTGACAGTAATATATGCAATGCTGTATTAATTATTATAGAAAAATTCACCACTAGGATGAAACCATGGGCGTGGTACTGTAACGACGATAGGTGGTGCACGACTCAGAATGTTCACAAAAGGTCTTTTTACTGGATACAAAAGGCACAGACTGACATGAGGTACAAAGACAAACTAGCAAAGAGAGATTGAAAAACAGGGGCTAAATAAACTGGGGCTAGATTGAAAACAGGTGCTGTCAATCAGGGCTGGGGAGGTCAATCACAGGCAGGGTAGGAGACACTGAAATGAGAGGACAGGTGAGTACACAGAAAAAACAAAGACATGACCTAGGGAATAGGGTGGGATGTGACAGGTACCATTAGAAAGCAATGCATTAAAATTCACTTTGCCACATGTATTGTATATTCTGCATCCCTGTTTATGGATTCAAGTACTAATATCCTAATGCCGGATAAAATAACCTGCTCCTCCCTCCTACTTTTTGCCTCTGCAGATCTCTATCAATTTGAAGTGAATGAAGTGTTTTGGCCTGTGAGGAATGATTGGATCCCATCTTAATGTAGAGAAAGCAGAGCCCTGAGGTATTGGGATTTGAGAAAGAAGGTGGAAATCAATTGCAGCCACTTGCCGGAGATATGGGCTGTTTATTCAGGGAGAAGAGGGGGAAAAGTCTGAAGAGGTACAAAACACTCAGAGGTAATAAGATTTCACCCACAGTTCCTCATGCAAGGGCCTCTTGAAACGGGCCACTCTTGCAAGGTTGTGTAGCCAATTTGTTCTCAAAATATATGCACAGTGAGAAACTGATAGATTAAGCCCAGACCAAGTTGCATTTAAATGGATGGCAGTCATTCACCTCACAATCAATGAACTACTATCTGCTCCTTAGCACTTCATTAACAACCAAAAAATACATTATTCACAACTTCTTGCTAAGGTATTTGGAAACCTTACATTACAACACTTCCATTGGTTGTGATTCATTTTTGTGTGTGTGAGACTGAGATGTGAGCTGTTGTTAAGGGGAGGCTCTTGAGAGTTACAACTTCATCAATATTTTATTCTGAATGATACTCATGCAAAGCACTCCGATTTTCGTACACACAAACACCCACGTAAACACAAGCACACTCAACAAACTCACTCACTCTCTATATTTATTTACAGATATCTTTGTCATACCATCTCTGTCTCTCCCACAAACACAAAGACACATGAGGACACATTAGCATTCGCCGCTCTCTCCGCCTCAGGTAGATGTGTTTTCATTAGCATCGCTGTGAGGCGTCTGCAAAGAATTCCTCTCCTGCCTGAGTAATCATTCCTGCCTGAGCACATGTTTCCCAGTAATCGTGTCTGTGGGCTTGCTTCCCCTACCCAGAGCTAAATGTTCATTAGGAACAAACCTCCCTAAACAGACGCTGCTCACCCTGTCGGGATCGCCCCCCTCATCTCCAAACAATCATTTGGGAACACAGTTATGGTGGAGGAGATAGAAATCCATTTGGCGTCAAAACACCCTCCTACTTGAATCGTGGAGTAAGGGGAGCAATCACAACCGTCTGGACTAAAATGCACTCTTGGCTTTAAGGACTTTCTATAAGTCTCTTGTCTGTACGATTCATTTTCATTTACATGGAGATTGTTTCCCACTGGGTTGAATACATAAAATTCAATTGGTTGTCACACAGCCAGTGCCAGATAGGGGTTTGCACTTCAGCGTCTGTAAAGCAGGGTCCAGTGGTCCTCAACGTCTGAGGGTCCATCTGCCAGACAGCCATTGTATCCTTTTTGTAGAGAGCCAATAAGTTGTCCCTTAAGTGACTTGTAAATGAGTTGGGTAACTAGTTGGGTTCAGTCCCAGTTCTTCAGAGTTCTCTAACCCTTTGTTTGTCCTCTGAGTGTAGGGACTGAAGCATCATCCAAGAACCTCCTTACACTGGTTTGTTTGTTTGAGAGTGTATTCTTTTACATATACATATTCACGCCCATTTGACACTAAGTTTGGTGGTGCAGTTCAACTTGTTTTGCCTCAATTCAAATTTCCCTCTGGATCTTTTCTTTTTTCACCTGCTAGTGAGGTATCCTAGTGAGGTATCCTAGTGAGGTATCCTAGTGAGGTAACCTAGTGAGGTAACCTAGTGAGGTATCCTAGTGAGGTAACCTAGTGAGGTAACCTAGTGAGGTAACCTAGTGAGGTATCCTAGTGAGGTATCCTAGTGAGGTAACCTAGTGAGGTATCCTAGTGAGGTAACCTAAAACCCTTTTTTTCCATAGTTCTGCACAACTCTATGTAATACAACAGCTACGACATGTCCTCCCACATGCTTAATGTAGTTAATTTAACAAAAATAGCTGATCAAACGAGGGATGCATGATAGAATTAAAGGAACCATGTAATCTAAAAACAAACAGAAACATTTGAAAATGTGTACACAAATAATTAATTAATTGTGGAAATGACATTAAGTAATCGATGAGGCTATGAGATATTACAAAGTACAGACCAAATTAAGGCCATTATGTATTACGAGATTTGGTAGGTAAACAAGGATAGTCAACAAAATAGATATCTAACTTGATCTGAATGTCTGTCCAGACTACCAAAGTTCCTAGAAACTTTCAAGACTTTTTAGAACACCCTCTGAGACCCAAGCAGTGAACCGCATCCTTCCCTTTTTGAAATCTCATCACAAAGTGGGAGTGATTGTTTTATCAGCAATACAGGGCTTGCACGACAACGGAAACAATATTGAGAGTAGAATTCACCTTGTAGGACAACAGTCTTTATGTACTTAAATCCCTTTCCTTTCATACCTAAGATGAGCTGGAATTGGTGCCACACCTCAACCTTCCAATGGTGATTTTCTGTCGAGAAAAGACGGTGAGTGTGTGTGTGCATGTATTTGCATATTGTAACTTATTTGCATTCAAATGTCTAGTCTGCAGGTCAAAACTAATGGGAAACATCTAACACAAAAACCAAACAATGATCAATTAGTGGATATGATAATAGGATTTTGTTTGATGTCCAACTTGTCTGATTGTTGGAGAATGTGGCAGTCCTCATACAGGGGGACATCATGTGTCATGCCTGCTGAGTTTGGACTAATGACAATTGCGAATTAAGTACTTTTTCATTAGTATTATTTTTTTTTTTTACAAGCAACTGCTCATTATAGCTTTAATTTGACACTCCAGTGGTGTGAGTCGTGGCAAACTTCTCATTATAAAGTCATAATTAAATTGTTTTATTTTATTTATTTATAACTGAAAGACAGTGTCTAGTAACATCCACCAAAAGTTATATCCCTGCTACTAGTTAGAGGTTGTAGTTTATTTCCATTTGACTGAAACTACAAAACCTTGGGTTAAGCTACATGTGTAATATTTTTTGTGCTACTGTCTTTATGGTGCTTCGTGAAGTATTTTGAAACAATGAAGACTTGATTGATAACCTTTATGAGGGACATTAACATTTCTATTTTATTTTTGCTTTTTAAGGATTTGAATGAAAATAGGAAACTTAATTCTCTCAGGAACATATTGAGCAGAAATATTTATGAATACACTGCATGATTGTTTACGTAATATTGAATATCTAATTGGCTGCGAATATCCAAACATAATGTATCCCACACAAAACACTTTGTCCAGTGAATAAATGAATTAAGAATGTGCTGCTTCACACAACTCTCATTCCTCTGAAATTGAATAGTTTTGCCTGGCCGTCCACCAAGTCTCATAAACACCACAGTAATGAAGTCTGGAAAGTGCTGGAAAGTTTAGCTGTAAATTCTGTGGAATCACACGCCCCTTGCACTCACGTTTTGATTGGTCGTTTGAGAAGCGGTTGACGTTTCACGACAACAGCACCCAGTTGATTCATTCAAATGATAAAACAGCTGTGATTTATTTTATTATGTGCTTGTGTTTGTTTTCATTACGGGAAGTGTGTGGTTGTCTGTGTGTGTGTGTGTGTCTGTGTAAGCGTGTATGTGTGTGGCAGTGTATAGACTGGATCAGCAATGTAAGGACTGTATCTAACTGCTTAGGGAAGAGATTGCAACTAAACACAAACTCATCAAGTATATTAAAAGTTTACCTCCAAAGCACTCAAGTTGGAATTTAGCGCTTAGTCGTTTCCTGTGTGTCAGAATTGTGACATCATAGTGTCATATACAGGTGCAGGTATTGTGATGGGGGGCAGTTCCCCAGACCTCACCGTGATGGGCAGATTATCAGAGGAAACACTCTCCTCTCCTCTGTTCTAGTGGACAACAATGTCCTTGGACCAACCATTACCGTTCTTTCCTTCCCTCCCTCCGTCTCCTTCCTTCAGGTATTTTCTTTCGTTGCTGCCTAATGATACATGCTAATTGTTTTTAAATGGCTTTTCGCTGTCTGTGTGCTTTCTGCTCCTTCAATTCTATTATGTCTGTTGGACCGTGCCGAAGTGAAAACTCACAACCGAAATTGGTTAGAGGTGTAAATCAATAGACTCAAATACAACGGCCGGGTCACCTGACCCACATCACCTGCAGCGAGGGGGGGAGAGGGGGTGAGGGCACCAACACGAGACACCTGCAGGCCCTGCATGTTCATCCAGAAAAGTGAAATGGAGGAAAATAACTCGCCTCATTTCTTTTACATTGGCAGCAGCAATAGATGAACAGAGGCCAAGACAGACATGGTGCCTGGAAACACGGTTTGAAACAGGGGGAAGAAGGGGGGGGTGGGCGGCATTAGAAGGAGAGGGATCTCACTGCAGCTGTCTGAGGCGTTTTAATTTCACCAGAGATTACAGAGTGTGATGAGTCTGGCCGTTCACCCCCCACCCCCTCCCTCTGTGCGGCCTCAGAGAGCTGCTGGAGCTCTATGAATTCCCCTTATTATTATTTAATGGAGAAGGGAATCCAAACAAATGAGCCTCCGTTCTGCGCCTCGACACCACAGGCCCACATTAATCCAGATGCCGAGACGCTGATGGCACTAATTTCTCAGGGCGAGCGGGGCGAGCGGGGCGAGCGGGGGCCTCATCTCCTAGCCGTCATGGAGGGACCACAACAAAGCCGACCAATCAGATGCGAGGGTCCTCGGTGGGGGAAGGGGAGGGGGGGCGTCAGGTTCATATCTCACCCGCTCCAAAGATGTGTTGGGCTGTCGATACTCCTCCTCTCCCCCCTGCGGAGGGAGGGTCGTCCATCTTTGGGACAAAGAGACAGGGAGCTTCATCGTTGCTGATGTCGGCCCTCTAAGGGCATTTTCAATCGTGTTTTCGGGCAGGTAAAAGGCGGCCAATCTGTTTGAATTTGTGGAGTGTTTGAACAGTCAGGCAGACGTGCATTGCGGAGGGAAATGAATCTGCATCTTGGCTCTGAGCTACGAGAGTTCTCTGTGGCTCCTCCACATGCAGGACCAACTGGGCTCTGATGCAACGGCTAAACAGCACTTTAGGACCGCTTGGTTTCCACTGATCTCAGCTACAGCCCGGTGGCAGGGGTGGTAGGACACATGAAAACTCGGCATACTGTGGCTAGAAGGTGTTTAGGTGATTAGGCCCTGTTTTGTGATGAGGAGGGATTTGCACTAATGAGCTTTGACACTGAGAATGCTGCAAATGAACTGACCTCTGTTTGTTTATCTGTTATTAAGTGTATGGAGGGGATTGTGCAGTTGGACCACTGGGATTCTATTAAACGCTTTGAACGAGGGATTCCCTCTGGTTTGAGGGATATAGATGGTGTCAGGGAGCCTGGAAATGCTGTAATGATACAAAAATAATTTGCATAGCATTTCAAAATAGTGTGGGGGCAGTTATCGGTTTTCCATTGTGATACGGCTCACTTTACACTTTCAATATTCCACGGGCGAGTTTGTGGCCGTCAAATGCTCTGGCAGAGAAGCCATTCAAAACACATTTGTAATGATTGAACACAGATGTTACATCTTTGACGATAGATTTCAGGCATCTCCTTATTAATAAATTATAAGTACACTTGACAGCATTTATAAATATTATAGGCAATAAAACTTCTAAAGTACGCTCAGATGGCTGAGCGGTTAGGGAGTCGGGCTGGTAATCAGAAGGTTGTTGGATCGATTCCTGGCCGTGCCAAATGACGTTGTGTCCAAGGAGCTTCACCCTACTTGCCTTGGGGAGAATGTCCCTGTACTTACTGTAAGTCGCTCTGGATAAGAACGTCTGCTAAATGACTAAATAACTAGCTAAATGACTAAATAACTAGCTGTCAATAACTAGCAGTTTGCAAGGCTAGGTCTTGGCATGCATATCCTAACGTCTCAATAGAGTGACATGTCAGACATCATGTCAGTTTGGTCTGTTTCACCACCTCCTGCTGTATATCATGGACTGCTCATGGCCATGGCTTGATTTCTGGTCGCGCTACAAATGGAACCCCAAACCCCGGCTGTGCACACGGGTAGGTGAGGGGTCCAGATGGCAGGGGTGGGCGGAACAAGGCTCTAGCACCGCCAACACATGGGTTACACTCGCTCGTTGCTTTCTTACTTAAAACGAGATTCCGTTTAATTACTGTAAAATGGCGAAGGTCTAAATGTAGGCTACAGGGGGGGAAAGCTCTTCGTTCTCATTCAAAGCAGATGATGAAAGCATTGTTCTGTATAAATAACAGAGCAGCGTGTATCTGGAGATAGTTGAAGGATAAAGGCTATATATAGGCCTAATATTACAGCCAAGTCTTGTTTCCTAAGTGTTTATTGAGAGAGGGGAGCAGCTTAAACATATCCCTGAAATCATGCCTCCCATAGGATCCTTTGATGCATAGAGAACGGCAACAAAAAGTCCCTCTGGAAGTTGTAAAACAGTCCCCTCTGAGCTGTAGTGTATGCGGACAGGATTTACAGTTGTGTATGATGTTATTATCGGAGACTATGACTGACACACTGACAGATGTGCTACTACCTGGGGACTTAGTTAATACCGGGTTTTTTAGCTCCTACAGAGGATCAAAGACAAGCGTGTTTGACATGTGGATGCATTTGGCTGATTGGCTATTTATCTTCTCATTCAGTCCAAGTGGAACCGGCTTCAGAACGGTAATTGCTTTGACTACTAGGCAATAGCAAATTGTATTTAAATAAATTACACAAATAATTAGATGCTGAAAATTATAATTATTTTTCAGTACTTGAGATCTGAATGAATAAATATTTAATCAAATATTTGTAATCATAATGAATGCCATTTGTTTTGGCTCTGTAGCGACACGGCGAAGATCCCACAGCACAGTCCCGATAATACAAAGCGCTATTGAATTACACTGCCACTGTTGGTGCATGTCTCGAAGTTCTGGGATTGATTTTTCCATCCTAATATGAACGTCTAATTATTTGTCGAATTAATGTTGAGAAAAAATGTTGCTTGTAGCTTGTCTAATCATATTTTAGACTCGAACGAATCTAGCCTTTTTCACCTTTTAGGTGTGTTCTCCCTCTTTCCACAGGCGGGGTGCTGAAGGCCCCAAAACAACTTCCAAACCTTTCATTTCCGTTCTTGCAACAAACAATTGACGTCACGAAATAGGGAATTCACTGTATGACAATCGTTAACCTGTCATTTCACGAAGCATTGGTGTTTTTGAAGTCATGCTGACCTCCATTTCTCTTGACATTCAATGTGTTTTTCTGTCCAAAAGCAATCTGGTGACATAGCAACAGAGTGTCACCATCCTTTAAACCTCTTCAGCCGTGTCCAACGCAGAAGCCTGCCTTGCGGCTTTGAAGAATTGGCTCCCTATTCTGAGAAATAGATTGGGAGACTTGTATGTAAAATGTGGTGGGCATTTGCAGTGGCGGCAGTTGTGCCTCAAGTATTTTGTTGGGCTTCAATCCTTCAGAAAAGGTCAAATATGCTCACTCATTTTAAAGTGTTTCAAAAAAGTATGAATTTAAATGAACTGTTTTTGTGTTTGTCTTCCTCTTTTGACCGAGGTAATGGTTCTAGCGTTTGTTCACAACCCTGGTGAGGCATGGTTGGTAGATCCCGGCCCACTTTCCATTGTGTTTTGTTTCAATGTTTATTACAAAACCTTTCCCCCTTTTATCCGATATCAGACAAACAAATATAAATACAGAAACTGAAATACAGTTATGTCAAAAATCCTAGTGTAGATATCTATATAGTCATCAAAATGTTTTCTCTTGTTGCATGTTGAAACCTGATTAATCTGTTTTGCTCTTGCAGAAAAAATCGTTTTACGTCGTCTGACCTCCAAATGACTGATGTAAATCGTTCTTCCCTCTTTAGAGAGTTCTGGTAAGAGTCGGTGGAGGTCTTACATGTGTAAGTACCTGTAGTGTAAGGAGCATATCAACAGGGCTATGCAGTGTTGCCTTCAGGTACGTAATGTAATGTCACATTCATCTAGCAAACCCCCTCATCCACAGTCAAGTACGCCCTGCAGTACACGGGGCGGATTTAAACCTGCAACCTCTTGATTGCAGTCAGGTGCTCTAACCACTGAGCTGTACCCTTCCCAGACAGTAGAGAGAGATTACAAGAACGCTGTAGGGACTTTACAACACATCTGTATTTCAAAAGAATTCCCCGAGGAAGATAATTGAACCCATACAATACCTACAGTGCAAACAGGGCTAGCTTCATCTCTGACATAATGAGGTTTACTTTTCCGTAAACCTGCCAGGCCCCAGATTACAGCAGTGCTGCATTGGTGCGCTGTGTGACAGCAGTGAATAATGCAGAACAGATAGTCTTACTGAGCCTGGGTCTTTTACATGCACAAAGGGATGAGGATGTCATTTCTGAGTGGGGTTGCATGATGACAGCCCTTATAGAGACGTGTCGCCTTCGAAGGCCCTGCAGTGTGCCAGTGACTGCTTCTCCCTGAGGTTACAGATCTGTGTCATTACTGCCTGGGTAGTACGCTGAGGCATGTGGAAACATGTTGCTTTTGTTAAACAAAATGACACACTCTTCCCTCTCTCTTTCCTCTGGTTGTTTATTCATTACCCAGCAAAGCCCCCTGAACCTGTGCTGTTCTTGTCAGTAAATAAATTAAATAACGTAGCCAGATGCTTCTACTTGATCCAAACACACATATTTTAAAGTGCGTAGTGTGTGAGTGTGAGAGAATATTAGTAACAGTGTGTGCGTGTCTGAGTTTACTCCTCAGTTAAGTAATAAATGCCTTGTGGCAGAGGAGGGGGACATTTGGACCTCTCACATTTATAATGCCCCTTCTCCTTCCTTGCCCCTTCTCCTTCCTTGCCCCTTCTCCTTCCTTGCCCCTTTTCCTTCCTTGAAACCAATTTAGGTTCAAGGCATCTTGCTACCCACACTATGATGTGGGAAACACACGTACACACACACTCCACATACACACACACTCCACACACACACACACTATACACTTTGTTGTCGTTAAAGGTGACATCTCCACGGCTAAGCTGCGTCAGCCATCAACCCACCTGTAGGGGGGAGGGGAGGGAGGGGCAAGCTCTGTCAGCCAATCAACCCACCTGTAGGGGGGAGGGGAGGGAGGGGCAAGCTCTGTCAGCCAATCAACCCACCTGTAGGGGGGGGGGAGGGGAGGGGGATCATTTACGCTTAACAAAGGGCGCGATATCAATCCAAATGATCATTAGCCCGTGGTGGTGCTCATGTGGAGGATGAGTAGCGAGTCTCTGACCTTCACAAGACTCATTCCTCAGGTGGGTGTTGAGACATGTCTACTCATTAGTGGTATAACAGTTTCTAAGCCCCCCTGCAGATCTGCTGTATCTGTATTCGCACCTGGTCAGGGTTGAATGCTTTGCACATTTAAATGCTAAAGAGAATTAGCTTGACAGATTAATGGGGCCTCTATTTTTTCCTCTGTTGCGCAAGGCTAGATTTGTCAACTACAGATAACTATTTTAAATTGTTTCATACTGTGGACTGCAATCTGAATACCTGATATTCATAGTACACTCAGATCTTTGGTGAATAACATCAGTGAAGCATCTGTAGAAAATGATGAGGGAGAGATCTTTCACGGGCTAGCCAGGGTCTCTAATTTCAATTGTGCAGTGATGCACTTCAGCTTTGACTGGGGATATTGAACTCAAAAATATTTGAAATAAAACCATAATTGTGCAAACTCCTTTAAGTCTGCATTAAGGATCAATGGGAATTGTGGAATTTATCCAGAAACATCTGTGTACATCACCAGCAGCAGATGTTCCCTTGGCATCTCTGCTCGAGTGTTCCCAGCTCATACAGTCACCGGCCAAGGCCTGCAGATGCCACCACAGCCCAGAGGAAGCTGGAGGTGTTGGCAGTTTGTTGTGCCTTGAAGGTACACGAAATGTCGTCGAGGGATCTCAGATACACTGGGAAATATCCATGAGGGTGGAACAGTCCACACACAGTGAGACGGAAACCCCCCAGTGGAAGGAGTTTTTGCTGAATATCAGACGAGGTGATCAATAAGCTTGTGCTTCGACTCAACCAGCTTCGACCGGTTTGGAGACGTTTTGTAGCTGACTGTAGATTTGCCGTGGACAGACACAATGATTTTTTTCTCCAAAATGAAGTTTCATTCAAACTGAAAATCTAGTATCGACAATACTTATCAGGACACTGTGATAACAATCATAGCTGCTCTGTTGCAGTTACTGGATTTCAGTGTGATTATTTATGATTTTTGTATTTTTTGGGCAAAATCAAGGGAGCAGACCAGACCCCTTTTCACACATGCACACAAAACATTGAACAGTTACATAAAAGGGAAAATAAATGTGAACCATAACAAAAGCTCTCTCCCTACCTAGGTGAGTCACGCCAGGCTGGACTGTTTTACCTTGAGTGACGCTCCTCCACCGAGACCTACAGACATGCATCTTTAAAGTTTAACCCCCAACAGCTGCCTCGTAAAGATGCTGCCTCTGAGACGATCGATGGTGGTTGCCGTAAAAACATCTAGACAGTTTATCAAACTGAGATGGTGAACACCGGTAGGTTGATCATTCCAGCCCTGCTAAACTGAAGAGGTGTTTAGGGATGAGGTCAGTGATCACAAACACTTGGCAGCAGAACCTATTTTCTGAATCCAAGTACCTCCTTTACCCATACTTTTTTTGTATAAATGCTAGCCTAGATCATACCCATATTTTCACGACTTTCATTGTTTTCAATGTCCTAGTGAAAGTTTGATGTAAGCTTAGATAGGAACTTTCACAGGTAATGCGAGCATGCTAGGAGTATGACTAACCCTAACCCACATTATTTTGCATTAATTTGAGCGCAACCTAACTTTTAACCGAAAAGATTTGGGGCTTTTGGGGAAACATTTGGGGCTCAGTGCCCCAGAAGCCCCGCCCCCCCCCCCCGCCCCCCCAGCTCCACCCATGCTCTCACATACCCCCCGTAGCACCTCCGCGTACCCCTGTTTGTGAAACACAGTCGTGAAAAGATCAGAACGATCCGAGGGGTTTAATCTGGCAGCGGGCTGTGGACGCGGGGCAGTCCGTGTCGCCCTCCAGCCACTCAGGAGATGGAGCACTCTGGAGGGGCTGCCCATGGGACCCCACAGGGGGGCGGAGCCTCATGATGGAACATCTGACAGGGTCGATTCATCAGCCTGCAGCTCCCAGACCCAGACCTGCCCGGTCAGTACCTTGCTCACCGCAGGCCTCCGTCAATAAGTAATGGTCGATCTTCCTGGGTGAGCGGGCGGCCCTTGCTGGGATGTGCCTGGAAGAGGATCCTGTGTGTGATGGGGGAAAGAGGGCCAGTGGAAGGAGGTCTGTGTGATGGGGAAAGAGGGCCAGTGGAAGGAGGTCTGTGTGTTGGGGAAAGAGGGCCAGTGGAAGGAGGTCTGTGTGATGGGGAAAGAGGGCCAGTGGAAGGAGGTCTGTGTGTTGGGGAAAGAGGGCCAGTGGAAGGAGGTCTGTGTGTTTGGGGAAAGAGGGCCAGTGGAAGGAGGTCTGTGTGTTGGGGAAAGAGGGCCAGTGGAAGGAGGTCTGTGTGTTGGGGGAAAGGGGGCCAGAGGAAGGAGGTCTGTGTGATGGGGGAAAGAGGGCCAGTGGAAGGAGGTCTGTGTGATGGCTGGTGTGGATAGAAGCACAGGCTTCACCATCAGGACGGTGTGATGGGGTGTTTGGGCTCAGATGTCAGATGGCTGAGCGGTGAGGGAGTTGGGCTGGAAATCAGAAGGTTGCTGGATCGATTCCCTGCCATGCCAAATTATGTTGTGTCCTTGGGCAGGCACTTCACCCTACTTTCCTCGGGGGGAATGTCCCTGTACTTACTGTAAGTCGCTCTGGATAAGAGCATCTGCTAAATGATTAAATGTAATGTAAATGTACGATACCTGGGACAATAACTTTGTTGAGCAACATAAGATCCACCTTGCTGACTTACTGAATAGAA
Organism: Hypomesus transpacificus; assembly: GCF_021917145.1. Lineage (NCBI taxonomy): Eukaryota > Metazoa > Chordata > Actinopteri > Osmeriformes > Osmeridae > Hypomesus > Hypomesus transpacificus. The sequence goes on along the minus strand of NC_061082.1, from coordinate 856,478 downwards.
GAAAATTTGTAAGCTTGTGTCAGCCCGTTCATTTTATACAAATACCAAGTTTAAATCACCATTAGCAACATGAACAAAGGTCTGTTGTACATGAAGTAGAAGTAAAGGTAGGTCTTGCTGTGCAGGCCCATTAGAAAGAGTCCCTCTGACTCAACTCCCAGAGCCTCAGATTCAGCCTCAGATTCAGCCTCGCTCCACACACTACTGTACACCAGCTGAATGCTGAGCAGGCGAAATTTACCCAATTGTTTATCTTTGGTGGAGTTTGACTGGGGATCGAACTCTAAACTTCCCAATCTCAAGGCTGACACTACCACAAGGTCACTGAGATGGCCTGTGCTGAATGGGTCTAATGCTGTTAGCATCCTGTGGAGAGAGAGAGGCTGCATGTAACAGTACAGATGGCTTCAGTTCTCCCTCCCACTGCCTCTGAAGAAAACCAAGTGCTTCTCCAGCCGCATGTTTATCAGCTTACAGACAAAAAGCTCTCATATCACGGTCATCAAGTGACTAAGTTATACTGAGAACAAATGGCAACACGACTACAAAGAAGTGCTAAAATCATTTTTATTTATTTATGTTTTACTTTGAGAACATAATATGCCAGAATGTCGGATGCAGAATCCATCCTTTAAGTTTATGACTTAATAAACTAATATTAACGTCAACTTTGTGTCCGGCAATTTCGGTACTGAGGCACTAAACGCAGATAAGCCCATTCCGTCTCTGCTTTTGAATTCAAATGAGAAGTGATTGGCTCCATTGAATAGAGAGAATGAAGCACACAAAATGCTTCTGCAGAAACTCATGAAAAGAGAAGGATGCAACTCATCACATTGGCTCATATAAATCCTATTCATTTCAACAACGGAATTTCTAAGCGGCTGTATTGTAACCAAAAAAGAAAGAAAAAACACGTTCCAAACCAATTACATCATCGCCTTTGTTCCATTTTCTGATTGGGCTGCGGGTCACGCATTTTTGTTCCGTTTCCAATTCAAATCGGGACCACAGCCATCTCCACTTTGATTTAAAGAAAATGTGACAGAGGTAACTAGTAATTATAATCAATGAGTGATTCCATCGACTTCAACAGCTAAAAGGCTGCGTCACTATGTCCACCCCCCATCCCAATATGCTAGCTAGTGTAACGGTGTGAAAACCGTAAAACTCACTCCTCAGGTATTTAGTAGGCCACTCGCGCTAACGAAGAGCTAGCTTTTCTTTGGCGTAGTTTGTAGTGGTCGCGCTTGGCAAGTCAGAGGTTGTGCGTTCGAATCCCGCGAGTGGCGAACGATACCTTGTCGTGACGGAGCGTGGCTACGTCTGTTACGTCCCCGTCACACTAGTCTAGCCTTTGACTGCTCTGATTCCAGCCTGCGCTTTGCTCTAGGCTTCGGTGAGATTCTGAATCTGATGAATTATATAGGGAGACCAGCCTCCAGATAGATGGGGGCAACCGATGAAAGAGACAGTCCCCGCGTCGATCGGTGCACCCCTGAAAAATACATTAAAGCCACAGCGGTGGCGGTGCCGGTTGCCAGGGACAGCCACGGCTCGCTGTGACACAGGTAATCAAAGAGCGTCTGTCCCAGCTGCCAGGGACAGGTGCTTGGGCGATCATGCAAGTGCGACTTGATGCGGTGAAACAGGAAGAAACATGAGGGAAATAAAAGTAAGCCAATCACACACAGACCATGTCCGGAAGGTATGTGATAAGAGGGGGGGGGGGGGCGCGGGTCATCTTAACCTGCTGGTTATCAAACAAGTTTTATGGATTCGCATGCGTACAAGTCTAGGCTAGACGTGAATGAAGATGTATCGAGGGAATGCTGCTGGACCTACGGCTGCAGACAGCTGTCAGCCAACCTGCCTATCAAGAATTTTGTTTTGCACATACGGAAGTCAAATATTGACTAGCATGATAGGCTGCTTATCTCTCTCTTCCTGAGCATGTAGGAATGTCATAAAATGAGAATGATTCAACAATTTCACAATGATGGCCAATAGAAATAAAAACTGAACATGAAAGTGCACATTAGGGCCTAGGCTACATTGGTTTATAAAAATTGCCTCTATCTTCAAACCAAAAAAGTTCATTAGACCTAGGACCAGCTTGTATGGAAGAACACACATTTAATTTTAGGCTGCTGTTAATAACCGAATGCGTTTCAAGAGCTGCTCTTTTATTGGGTCATGGTGAAAGATGAACTCTTTAAGAATTCTACTTTCCCAATCTGCCAGCAGACTGTCACAGAACATGTTCTTTCATTAGCGGGTTGAGTCAAACCGCAGTCTTCTCAAGAAGGCCTACACCCCGTTTCTGTGTCAGGTTGGACGAAAGCGATAATTAATTTAGGAAAACACATCCAACCTCTCACCCCAAGCAATGACAGTGTTCAACATGTTGGCTGCTTGCTTGTCAGTGAGGAGTAGGCTGCTTTGCAGAAACACCCTTAAGACGAGCAGATGGATCATGAAGCCGACTTGGGCGGAAACTGACTGCACGCACAACGCATCGACAATGACGATGCTGAACGGCACAGTTAACGGCACTGTCTAACATGAACAAGACCAACTTTATTAGATTATGATTAAGAGTTTAAGATTAGTTTTAGACAATGCAAACATGCAATTTGGTTAAATACAAAGTTTGTCATAATGTACAGTCAACCTAGTTTTTGTTTTAAAATGTCACTTGTAAATCAATATATGTGTTTGCCAGTAACCCTGCAAACATATTATTTATGAAAATCTTGTAGAAATAATTCAGTTTCTTAGAGTTAATCACTTGACACACTAGGGGGACATTTTCTTTTTGAGTTAATGTGACAAGTTAAGCATTGAGATTATCTCATGAAGCCTAATCTTTGATGATCTCCATAAAGTGTATTTAATTATTCAGTGCCCTGTGATCAAATGTGTGTTGTCTCCAAGGGTGACAGAAATTAAGCTTTAAATAGACTTTTCATCAAAAATATATAATCCCCTCTGTAATGCACTGGTTTGTGGCATCCACTAAATCACTGCTATTTCTTATCTTTCAAAGGGAATCAGTTCTTACACAAAAAATTGTAAGTGAATGGCCTAGATTGGGTCAAGTCACTGGTGACTGGGGCTGTCCCTAATTTTAACTAGAACATATTAGCTGGCCCTTGCTGGGATAGTTCTCAGATTACATCTCCAGAATGGCCTTGGAAATGTTGATGAAAATCACAGAAATCCTTCAGACACCTAGCTGTGAAATGGCACAAACTCAGCTGATAAGATGCACGAATCGTGTTGTGTTTAAAAGGTGTGTAAAAGGAAAATGCATACAAAACAGTTTGTGTTTTTGGTTGTAATTGTCCACCTTGATCCATTCTGTATCACTGGAGCCTGTGTTAAACCTTCTTGCTTCTGCTTACCAAGGCTGTGCTTTCCAGTCACATGATCAGCCCCAATGCTAACTTGAGTCACTATCAGAATGAAGGATTACCTGCATGGAAGCATGAATATCAGTGGTTTAAAATAAGGAAAAATCCAGCGCAAGTTATGTTGTGTAATGTAAATGTCAAGCTTCTTCAAGTCCACGCACAAAAGGTCCTTTCAGCTTTTCAAGCGAAGGATTTTCAATTGACTCATAGCCTGCTGCCTGTTCTGACGAGATCTTGGCTATTTCTTTCTTTTTCATCTCTTATTTTAGTTTCACCCATGAATCATAGTGACTGGTTCAAAATAACTACAAACAAAAAGGTAAAATAAACAGCATGGATAATAACCTTACTGTGTACGTAACATGGGTGAGGGATTCTGTTCAAATGCAACAACAGTAGACAATCTAAACAGCATTTTAAGATTGTACAATATTTCACCATAGCATTTTACATTTGTGTAACAATGTAACTTCACAAGATGATCTTTTTACACAACCATGATTCTTGCCTAGCCCCCAAATTTGCGCCCCGTCCATTCCCATAAATGTAGAAACTAGTGAATCCAATCCCAATATAGCTGGATAAGGCATTTCCAGTCGCCTCATCCTTTCCCTTGCTAAGGAGAGAATAATATATGTCAGCTGTACCCTAAAGGCATCGAAGTGTCATTTCTTTGGGAATGCCTCTGGAGAGAGGTCTAATCTGCGTGGGTGGATGGATCACCCTCTTGATTATTAATCTGAAGATGGATGGTGCTGATGATGTGCTCTAGGCTGCTGCTCGCAAGCAGCAAATGGAAGAAAACAGATCTTTGCCTCCCTGTTTAATTCAGCCTGGTCTGTTCTTTGGAACACCTTTACTGGTCTGAACAGAGAGGGTTTTCAAGGTTTTTCAATCTTTTGGAGGTTTTTATGGTGAGGAGAGAAAAATCTTGAAGAGCAAAGTTTGCGTTGTTCATTTGTGTGTTTATTGACACTAGCTTACTTTGCATAATGGTTCGGACTCGGTTTAACACAAACAACACAGACTAATTGCTACAAAATGAATGATGAGCTTTCGCACATTAAACCTGTTTATCTTGTTAGTTGGATCCTCACAGAAAGCAACATTATTGTCTTTTCAGTTCACTTCGTCTCACGGCTTACATTAAATGTCAGGCTTTAAATGGGTTTTTCATGAGAAATACTCACCCTCTTCCCGAGATGTTCCTCCTGAGAGGATGCAGGTTTATCGTCTGTGGACGGGGACCAGGAGAATGGTTTCATTTACTCTCATCTGGAGAAAAGACTCCCTCATGAGTGTTAAATTAGTTTGAAAAAGAGTTGGCCAGGATTACCCCAGCAATACGATATGTGTGGAAATGCACTTACAGTAGTAGTTTGTGAGTTGAGTTTGATTGTGTTTTTTAAAAGATGGGGTGTTTCTTCCCCGTCTAACTTTGCTCCTTCGAGAAGCACTATACAGTACTACATATACTACTAACAAATAAAAAAGCAACACACTCATTTAGAAAAAATTGATTTACTCCCCTCTCCTCATTTCTCCTCACCCATGTCATTATTTCCACATTCAGAGCCTCTACTGCCGTTCTTTCATTTTCTGAACCATCCTTTGAGAGGCCCTGCCCCTCTGTTTTGCACTCACCCATCTAAGAGAACTATTATTACATGTCTCCGGTTCGTTCTGTAATTTGTACATTTGGATCCATGCTCTGACTCATATACATTCTTACACCTATTCTCCTATTCTTCCTTTCTCCTCAGCATCCGACGCAGTGTTCCATCTTCTCCTACTCTAATTCCATTTGTACTGTCGCAAGTGGACACAAGAGACTGGGAAGGTGTTGCATATCTCATTTCAGATTATGATCATTTTTAAGACGGTTTTCTTTTTTCTTTTCATTCCTTTGTGGTTCCGTTTTGCATGTGCATGTGGGCGGTTCCATGGCTGAGTAATTGTGTGTAATGATGTTTTTCTGATTGGGTTAATATCAGGGGGACCCTGCTGGGTTACGATTTAATTGCCAAACCTGATTGCCAGTGTCTCTCACTACCCCCACAAACCTCGCAGCACATGGACTTGTCACAATTTGAGAGGAATTCAGGAAGATGCTGCTGGTTCTCTGGACGGCCTCCTGCATGTTAGTGCTTACTTAAGGGCAATCTGGTGGAGTCTGGCTGTAATTAGGACTCAAGATTTGTAGTGTGAAATGTGGCATTGAAAGCTGTTTTTTATTCACTTCTTTTATCAGTTTTGGTCTGTTGATGACTTGCGGTTCTTGGTTTTAATGCCAGAGATTCTCATTTAAATATTCATACTGAATTTTAAACGAGATGGATGTCGAGAGATTTAATGTTAATATTTATTCTGGAGTCATACTTGTGGTCAAATGAAAATGTGCCCAGTTGAGTATTTTTCCAACCAAAACTGATCTCTAATACTTTTAACGGCTATTTATTTTTGTCGTTGGCAAACAGACTGTAATTTTTCATTAGAATTTTTTCATTAGAATTTACAGACATTAGGCCACTGCATGGAAGGTTGAAGAAAGTCTTGAGAACAGGTGACAATGTGTGAACGGTTGCGCAACACTACCAGGTCTAATACACGTGTCTGGAATGTTCATATGATGACAGGAATCAATCTCTTTCTACTATTTCTGCTGTCAAACTACAGACACGTGTCTAAGAACAGTGAAACAATAACCACTGAAGCTAATGCTCCCTGAAGAAAAACCTGTTCCCTCTTGTGTTGTGCTGCATTTGTGTACCAGATAAAACATACCGTGGAGTAAGCTGCACGAGAAAATGCTAATTCATGTAGAGCAGGCGCACCAGAAAGACTGGAACAGTCCCGTTATCACACTCCTGACTGGAGGATGACGAATCCCGTTGCCCACCCCTGCCAGCGACCATGAACATCTAGACAGGTAATCCAGTTGTCAAGGCCCACATTTCATCTACAGACAACCCAACCAGCGCTGGCATGAATAGCCCCACACATTCTCATTTTGAAGCCCACAGCTTGGAGGATTTTCCAGAAACGTTGATCCATGAAATCAGGGTATGGATGACAGCCCTCTCAAGGCAGTCTCATTACCAGATCCTGCTGAACAGGGGAATAGGTCACAGTGCACAGGGCAGAGACAGGGCATGATACAGGCTTGGATTTGGGTTAGACTTTGATTAAGATATTGCGAGGCAGGGGCACAATTGTTAGGTAAGATGGGGAAGGAAATTATCAAAGCCAGCGTCAATGGTTTGAAAGTAGTGTTTGCATACCCAGAAATGGAGGCCTAATGATCTTGTCTGTCTACAGACTGTAGGGGTTTGGAGCATGCATACCACAGTCTAAAGGAGCATAACTAGAGGAGGTCAACATCAGAGCCTGGAAATCGCTGCAAATTTACCATTGGCTGCACAAAGTACATGCATCTGCCTTCAAGGTAAATTGGAGGGAACTGACTGTATCCAAGCCGCTGCACTTATGAGACTTCAAAGAGAAGCCTTGTACACAGTGTCATCCTGGATGGGAGATTTAACAACCCCCCCAGTTTTCTTTGATGTTTTTTCCCTGACGAGCATGTCATTAATTAATTCCCTTATAAGACAATTAGTAAGTTCAATCGAAGCCCTTAGGCAGGTTTTTGATTAGATATGTTTAAAGAGTGAAGGACAGTTAAGTTAATGTGTTGATGGTGTTGTGTACGTTAGGTGAAATGCAGCGCTGCATTCAAAACAAACAGCAGCAACTCATCTCGTGTTTTATGGCACATACTACTGCATAGTATTTATAGCATATAGTACTGCACAGTATTTATAGCATATAGTACTGCACAGTATTTATAGCATATAGTACTGCACAGTATTTATAGCATATAGTACTGCACAGTATTTCTACCACATATTGTAACACTGCACAGTATTCCACACACTGAAGTACTAGATACTATTTCCACCTCATATCACTACACAGTATTCCTACCAAGCTACTGCATGCACATCCTAGCATATCATAGTAAAGAAAGTATGTTCACTTTTAGAAGACACACAAGCACTCATGGGCAATTTGTGTTTGCTACCTGTACCTGCATGTATTTTAGTCACCCTTCTAATGGTCTCACTGCGGCTATGAACCAAGCAGCGTGACTCACAAAGACAATGTTCCTCTGGTTCCTGAGATTGAAGATAGTTAAAATAGCTTTACGTTCATATACCCTTGAGCTACAGCCAATTCTATGTACACTTTTTGTATCCAGGGGAGTTTAGCTCTACAGTGGAAACTTCAACACGTTAAACATCTCCAAGCCAGGAAATACCCTATGCTGAAATAATATTGTGTCAAGATAGATTGATATATAGATAGATGTTTAATATGACAAAATCCAGTTAGTACATTTTGTACTCTACAGTAGCTTTACAGGAACCCTTTTTGCACAAAGAAACTCAAATCAAATCTAACTGAAAACGTTGCTGGAATGAACAATCATACATTATTATCCAGGGAAAGTCTCCTAAGAGCTATGAGATATTCTCAGTTCTGAACATCAGCAGTATCATTGTGCATCAGGGTCTGGAGGAACATTCAATGAACTGTTTTAGCCCTCACAAACGTGGACAGCATCAGGCCACGGAACTGAAGACATTACTGCTTAAATGACTTCCTTTCTTTTCCTAATTACTTTATCAGTCATCTGTAGAGGATGTGGTACGCGTGGCTAAAAGGACTGTGGGAGTCAATTAAAATGATATGTATACCGAATGCAAATTGGGATCTCTTCCAATTTAAATGCTTAGTAGTCCATCTGTGTGGCCAGAGTTCTAATATTGGCATTCTTCTGTTGAGTGAGCAACAAACTTTGACAACACAACTACTAAATGATGTTTGTTTTTTCATTAGCATAGCCCGGCTAGACGTCTCTAAAGAATGATGAGATTTCATCTGCTATTTATCCATGCTGAGGGTCTGCTATACTGCGCGGCCCTTGAACTAGTAAGTTACACAAGTTAGTGAGTGTGTATTTGTGTGTGTGTGTGTGGGGGGGGGGGGGGGGGGGGGGGGGGGGGGGGGGGGGGGGGGGAGAGGGAGGGGATAAAGAGGCACTCTTAGGAACACACATTCATCTAGTTTAATCCAATTCTGCCTGCAGGTACTGCTAATCTATTAGAGCCCTGTCTTCCATTCGCTGAACTCCCAACACTACAGCACACAATAGCGCTTTGTAGCCATGGAACCAAACCTGGGACTTATTGAAAGAAGCTATCAGGGCGGCTGTATATGTTCAGCCATGCATATCCCCTGCGGCCCTCTCTTATAGTCCATTCAGGAGGGATAGCCCATTGCTAACTGAAAATGATGCATGCAGGTCAACGTTATGTGCATTAATCAAATGCTCAACTCTGTTCTGGGAAGACTTGTCAAGGTACACCCCATGTAATAGTGGTTATCCAGGCTCATGCTCACGCACATTTGTGTAGGCTGCATGTGAGCCCACACACCGAGCACACACACACACACACCGAGCACACACACACACACTGAGAAAACACACACACACAGTGAAACGTGACCCGTCGACTGTTGTGTTACTCTCAGCTCACATGAAGTGATCCCCTCTCTGCGACCGGTCCTCCAGCCAGCCCGTGGCTGACGGAGTGAGACCACATCTGCTCAGGGGAGATAGTAAGCACTTGATCTCACAAACGCAAGTGTGTCCTTTGCACTTCAGGGTTCCTTGTGTCACGGAGACTGTGTGCAGTGTGTGCAGTGTGAGCATGATCATTAACATGCTTGTACTACACACCAGAAGACTTTACCCAAGGGCTTTACCAACGGGACATGAGAGCTTATTAGCAATGAAAGCACAAACCACTTCAGTGCATGAACACACTCCAGAGTCACGTTTACGCCTAACAATTAGCCTAACTCAGACAAACTGGTGTGTGTGTGTGTACTGTGGACAAATACAGTGCCCTCCAAAAGTTTTGGAACAGTGAGGCCAATTCCTTTATTTTTGCTGTAGACTGAAAACATTTGGGCTTGACATCAAACGATGAATGTGAAACCAGAGATCAACGTTTCAGCTTTTATTTCCAGGTATTTACATCAGGATCTGATGCACAAATTAGAAAATATCACCTTTTTGTTCGAACCCACCCATTTGTCACGTGAGCAAAAGTATTGGAACATGTGACTGACAGGTGTGTTTTGTTGCCCAGGTGTGTCCTATTACATACATTATTCAATCAATAAATACCACTGAATGTCTACACTCAGGTTCAGATTGGGTAAGATAGGTTTTGTCTATGCAGACTGTATTCAGAGGTGAAAACAACATGAAAACCAGAGCGCTGTCTTTGGGTGAAAAACAAGCAATTGTGAGTCTTAGAGAAGATGGAAAATCAATCAGAGCCATTGCAGAAACATTGGCCATAGCCAGTACAACCATTTGGAATGTCCTGAAGAAGAAGAAAACTACTGGTGTACTAAGTAACAGACGTCGAACAGGTAGACCAAGGAAAACATCAGCAGTTGATGACAGAAACATTGTGAGAGCTGTAAAGAAAGACCCTAAAACAACTGTTGGTGAGATCAGCAACAACCTCCAGATGGCAGGAGTGAAGGTATCACTATCTACTGTTCGCAGAAGACTTCATGAACAAAAGTACAAGGGCTACACCAGAAGATGCAAACCACTCATTAGCAAGAAGAATAGGAAGGCCAGGCTGGAATTTGCCAAAAAGTACAGAGATGAACCTCAAAAATTCTGGGACAAAGTTTTATGGACTGATGAGACAAAGATTAACTTTTACCAAAGTGATGGAAAGGCTAAAGTTTGGAGAAAGAAAGGAACTGCTCATGATCCCAAACACACAAGCTCATCTGTGAAACACGGTGGAGGTAATGTCATGGCTTGGGCTTGCATGGCTTCTTCTGGGACGGGCTCATTAATCTTCATTGAGGATGTAACACATGATGGCAGCAGCAAAATGAACTCGGAAGTCTACAGAAACATTTTGTCTGCCAATTTAAGGAAAGATGCAACCAAACTGATTGGCAGAGCCTTCATCATGCAGCAAGATAACGACCCAAAACACACTGCCAAAACAACAAAGGAGTTCATCAGGGGCAAGAAATGGAAGGTATTAGACTGGCCAAGTCAATCTCCAGACTTAAACCCTATAGAGCATGCATTTTACCTGCTTAAGAGGAGACTAAAGGGAGGAACCCCACAAAACAAACAACAACTGAAAGAGGCTGCAGTGAAAGCCTGGGAAAGCATCAAAAAGGAAGAATGCAAAAGTTTGGTGACGTCAATGGGTCACAGACTTGCTGCAGTTATTGAAAGCAAAGGATTTGCAACTAAATATTAAGTCTTATTCACTTAAATATGTTTTAAGTATATCTGTTCCAATACTTTTGATCACATGACAAATGGGTGGATTCAAACAAAATGTGATATTTTCTTAGTTGTGCATCAGATCCTGATGTAAATACCTGGACATAAAAGCTGAAACGTTGATCTCTGGTCTCACGTTCATTATTTGATGTCAAGCCCAAATGTTTTCAGTCTACAGCAAAAATAAAGGAATTCGCCTCACTGTTCCAATACTTTTGGAGGGCACTGTATATCCAGGAAACAACCCTATGCAACAGCCTCCTTTTCAAAACGCTACAGACAGTTACAGTGTTTGTAACACTCCCTTTTGATGAGTACACAGATACAGTGGCAGTGCATGACGGGAAAACAGATGTGACACGGCTGATCAGTCAGCGCCCTCTTCTCTGATACCTGAAGGACCTTCGACTGGGAAACCAGGACTGCAGAGGAGGAGGGAGAAAGGAGAGAGCAGAAAAACTGAAAACTGGAAAAACATACAACAAAAAAAACAAAAGATGAAAGGGGAAGGGAGAACCACTCTCTTGCACAAGCATGAGTGGAAGAGGGAGGGAGAGAGGGTGATACTGGGTGACACCATCTTGCTTGTAGAACAGTAATTTATCAGGTCCTGAAGGCCACGGCAGACACATTTACTCACTGCGTGGTGAAAAACCATATTTCCTCCTTTCCTGCCGGTGAAATCGCCTCATATTGCATCAAGGCTGCTGTGGAAGTGGCTGTTGGCAGTCCACTGTAAAACGACCATCACAAACCTGCAGTAACAAGATAAAAGTTTTAAATTACATTGTGTGTTTGTCGAGGAACATAGCCCATGGCTTCAAGTCTCTGTGGAGGTGTGGTGATTACATTCCTACAATACCCCTGCCTTTAATACCCCTGCCTCTAATTACTTACCGATATCAGATTCACTTTTTGGTGTTGATGATCATGTATTATGGATGGTTGATGAGCAGCCTGCATGCTACTCATATTTTAAATATAATGCCCCTAATAAGGTATAGACTGGTAGTGTACAGTGTGGCTGTGGTGGTCTATAGATGAAAAAAAAATCAAAAATCAAAAGGCAGTTAATGGCAGCAGCTTTTTCCCCAGTGAGCTAAGTGGTACATTCGTAGCACTGTCCGCAGCCTGCTCCCCACGCGCCCGTTCTGTTGAGGGTACTCGCTTCACAATCAAGTCACTCTCCCTTGGAGACAGCCAGAAGGAAGCGCGAGGAGACCGGTTGCGCGCATAATCTGTCGTACACAGGTCGGACATACAGTCGCCAAATATTCAAACGGAGTTCACACATCCAACGGGTGGGCTGGAGTCACTGGAGAAACGGCCATTCGTTTGCTTTATACAGTGGCCGAAGCAGGCGTTCTCCCTGGTCTTGGATAGAAACGGTTTGTGGTCCTCAAGATGAACCAAACCGCAACCGTTTCGCATCAAGTGAAATGCCAGTCTACGAAGACTATCAAGGTAGATCTTTTTTATTTACACCCTTCGAGGAAAATTTGTTTTTGTTGATCGTTTTCGGGTTGATACATGTTTTTTCGCTTCACGGTTCAGAGAAAGTTCCAACCACCTTTAAATAAAAGTTTCCTCTGGGTTGTGGTTGTGTTTTGCGCATTGACGCACAGCACTTAGGACAAGGTTTATTCATTCAGTTTAATTGTTTTGCATAAAAGTGTAAAAGCGACTCTGGTAGAGATGTTTGTCTCCGGTGTCGAGTGTTTGTATGATAACCAAGACTGTCGGATATTGTACCTTCATATTTTAAAATAAATTGAATGTTGTCTTTATGCATCTGTTAGGGTGAAAAGACAGTATAGCTTTACACAATGGTGCAGTGCAGAGGTTTAAATTCACATCACGTTGAGTGCGTAATAGTCGACTGCTTATGATAATAAAGACAAGCATGACATGCACTGACACGCTCGTGGTAGGCTAATCATGCACGGAACTTAACAGCTAATGAAAAGCAGCGTTAAATAGACACCATACCAACAGTACAGACTGAGATTGTCTTTGAAGATGTGTGACTAGTTTGCGGTGTACACATGGGCCATGGTTTAATTGCGTTATTTAAATACGTGTAGTAATTCGAATTACTAATTGATGCTCATCAACCTGGCTTCCAAGCATTACTCTGGGAGAACGCCTTTCCGAGAACCAAAAATCAATCCAATCATTTCCCTTTATATTGTTACCGTATTTCGTAGTAGCCTAATCGATTTTATGGCATTTAGTTCATTTTGTTTATTGTGAATCTTTGTCCCTGGACAGTTATATGGGAAATATAGGGGCCTCACACACATTTTAGATTTGTATTAATCATATCAGTGTTGAAACAATGAAAAGTATTAAATGCGCATTTTGATATGTGGGCTAAACATATGTTGATTCATCTTGTGCTGTGACTCACATTGCTATTGATTTTGCCGCGGGTTCCGCATCACTTTCTAACACCTTGAGTCCCCAGGGAGAAATTTCACTTGGAGCCAACAGATTTTTTCGGCTTTGAATGCATCACAATACTACATAATTAAAGAGATATGCATGCAGTTTGTTGTCAGCACTAGAGAATGTCAAGGTCTTGATAAAATATTTACAGAAATGTGAATAGAAATAGAATGAGAAGATATATGGACATTTAAAAAAAATGTCCATTGGTGGAAAATGTGATTATTCCGATGGGATTTCAAACGTTCCTTCGGTGGCTAAACTATCTGGTAGGCTCACTGCATGCTCTCGGAAGATTTAAAATCGAAGCACATTTCATTGAATATTTGGCCCCATATCAGACAAGGTAGCTTAATTGGTCATAGGCCCGCTATATTGTATGCTAGTGCTGTTTCATTACGACCCTAGAACCCCCCAACTGAGTGTGTTGTTGTTACCGGAACGTCTGCTACCACTCGGGTAAGCTTCACGCCTTGCGGCCGGGGAAGCCTCCACTCTCTTACCGCAGCGGCGGGTGTCTGCGCAAAGGTCAGCCGCGATCTGAGGGTGAAGAGGGTCAATCATTTAAATCACACCTAGTGCAGTACACTCTGCTGTTCACATCTATCATTTGCTTCTTATGACACTCTAATCTGTGTGGAACTGTCAGGGGCAGTCACAAGGGCAGCTGAAATAGGCTGTAACATGTGAAGTCATAACAATTCAAGTGCACCTACTTGCGGTGAGGATGACTAATTAATTGTATGTAGGCAACAGCTTTTACAATACTAATAGACAGTTTGACGAAACCTCAGGTGATACATAATTAGCTAACAGAAGCAACAGACTTTTCTTAAAATTATAGGGACATGATTACAGAGAAGGCTAGTAATGCGACCACAACTTTTTGTGTCCTGACTCGGGGCAACAGTAATATTGTTTTCACATCTTTCCTGTCGTCCTAATGGATTATCAGAGTAGGTCTATATAGCCGCTGTCTGGTGAACTCACTCCTCAAGTATTTAATAGGCCCACCGTGTCAATGAATTGCTAGCTTTTCGTTGGCGTAGTTGGTAGTGGTGGCGCCTGGGAAGTCAGAGTTGGTAAATTCGACTCTTGGTCGGAGCGGACAGCTGCCCGTATGCCTCTGACGGAGCTTGCAAGACCACGACTGTTACACCTACACCTACACACCGTACTTGCAAATAGTCCCCCGGTCGATATTTCTACTGTAAACGTTACCCTGACGTTCCTTTCAGCCCACAGCAAACCTGTCACGGCCTTAGCAGGTGTCCTGAAACAACTAGCGTATCATACCACGCTGGGAAGGATTAATTCTTCTCAGGCCTCCTTCGTGTGATAGTACAGAAGGATAATCTCTGCGCGCCTGACCTCCAGTGTTCTGGTCTTAACAGCCCTCCCCTCATCCTCTCTAAATGCTCCCTCATCCTCCGCTGTCCTCACGCCACGATCTGGTACAGAAAATCCAATTAGCTCGAGGCAGCAGATTTGTTGTGGTCTTGAAGGGGGGCCTGACGAGTTCGTGGGTGCAGCCCGGAGTTGGTGTTCCTTGGAGCTGTCAGGCCAAATAGTGTCCTAGGGCCAAATAGTGTCCCACTATTTAGGCTTATTTAAACCAGTTTATTCTACTCTACTATTTAAAGTTTTGACTTGTTCGACATTCCCAAGACAGCAACACACGCAGGTAGAATACTATACGTGTTGCCTTCCCGGTCTGTTAAAATTTATGCTAACTAAGTGAATTATTTTGACGAAAACAACTAGCCAGCTAGCACCAGCTATCAAACGAGTCAAAACTTTAAATAGTAGAGTAGAATAAACTGGTTTAAATAAGCCTAAATACAAAACTTCCTACCTAGTAACCAGTATAGCAACCATGACAGTTTCCTGCTAGCACGCGTAGAAATCTCAGGAATTTAAGGTCGGCATAGCGACGGACGCGTCCTTGCTTCGGAACGGCATTGTGACGTCAGGTAGGACACTATTTGGCCCTAGGACACTATTTGGCCTGACAGAGCCATAAAACTGACAGCTTCTTCTTCTATGATTGATCGGACGTGGTACATTTGTTCTGTATCACTGGAAGCAGAAAGCTGTGGCTGTTTTTGGGTTTATGATCACTTACAGGTTTAAAAGGACACTTAATTGTTGTATAGTTACAGATCACAAGTCATATTGATGCTTGAAGTCTGTGTGATTAATTAATGCAAGTTTTCTTTCTAGCTGACAGTTGTGTGGGTGGGATGATTCTGTGACTCTTGTCTTGGTCTTGATTAGGACGCATTTTAGCAGGAAGGATATTGGCAGTCAAGAAAGGTGATTACACTCTAAGGTCAAACAGCATACACTTACTTTGTTCCAAGTAGCTTTCACAGCACAATAGTATAGCCTTGGGAATTCAGCATTTCGGATAGTGATTTTGAGTTCGGGAAAACATTTCTATGAACGAAATGCTTATTGGAAATCCAATGTTTATTGATGGCAGAGCAAGTTTACACAGCACATAAACTCATCTCAGAAATTCATTAATAATTAATCGTACTCATTAAATAATGATAAATGACGGCACACATTGATTCTGCATACCAAGAGCAAAGCAAAAGCTATTGAAGTTATTTGTACATTTAATGATCTTGAAATACAGTAATACCGAATAATATGCTTGATCTAAAACATTTTTTTTTTTTAAATGTCATAATTTTCATCATGCAGACCGGTCACTAACCATTTAATGAAAAGATAGGCTTACTTGTTACCATGATACACATTTAACACCCAAACATCTTTTTGAATGTTCCTTTGAGCTTGACTGGTACATGGAACCTGGGTTGGAACCAAAAGGAATGTGTGTTAAAGGACATTCAGTGGCCTATTAGGGAAACCACATCTGTTGTTGATTTACAGACATATGGATAGGAGATTGAGGGTGTCACTAAATCTGTGTTAATGGATCATGTAATGGAGTAGAGATTGGGACCAGTATCTATAAATCTGTGTGTGCTGTATAAATGTTCTGTTTGAGGCAACGTGTTTAGTATGGTACAGGAAAGTGTAAAATATTATTGGATGTCTCCTGTGATGTGGAGGCCGTGAGTGAAGAGTGATAGGAACACATCAAATGAAGGATATCTGTTAGTAATGGCATAGTAGATGAATGACTCAAGGATGAATGATGAATCAAATAGATTTAGGTGGTTGGTATGCAAGTGGACTGTTGGAATAATGGTTACAGTCAGCCAATGGACTGTATAGGACAACTAAACAATGACATGTCATGTATTATATAAGGACATTAATGTTTGAATGAGGTATATTTAACCATTCAAACATCACTGTCAAGAGTGAATGTGACACTTGCCCTCACAGGACAGGACCATGGTGGCTTTCCCCCATGAAACCACAGGATCCAGGGGTTATTGTCAGTATCTCTGTCAGGGTACTGCATTTTCATACTCCCATTTTCTTTCATCTCACAAGCCCCCCTCTCCCCAGGAACTCAGCAGTGAGTTATTGAAACTTTGAGGCCATCCTTGTGCTTCCATCCATTTACCAGACCTTTCACATAAATAGTCTTTAGAAACTGCTGGCAACCGACGCGTGGCCGCGAGACAGCCAATCCTCCTCCTGTGATCGATTGCTCAAATCAGTCTCATGAGAATAATTGCATAGCCTCTCCAGTCTGTGACTCAATAAATTACAGCTACACGCCAAACAATCTCAATATATTCTTCCCCCCCAAAGAACATTTCTCATTGTTTCTTCTGACTGAGGACTGTGTTATAAAAGTGTCACTATTCTGTTTGTTTTTGGTTGAAACATGGCTGCCGTTCATTGGCATGTCTGTCGCTTCACCCTCTAGAGGTGGTTATTTATTCCTAGAGAGGAGAAATTAACTCCGTAATAAAGAATGTGTAAAAGGATCTAGTTTGTCATTCATCAAGCTGTGTACTGTTGTTTATGGGCTTCACTGCGTCTGGAGAATCATAATGCCCCTCAAAACTGACTGAATAGATCCAAACTAACCAAACAGGCCAGCATTGTGTAAAACTAGAATTAAAAGCCAATTTCCCTCATGATTCATTATTGTAACTGTTAGGTGTGAGTTGTTAATTGGGCTGCTGGGAATTGGATGTTGACTCTCTGGGAATCCAGAGACCTAATTGGTCATAGCCTGCTGACATGTGGCAAAGTGTGTTGAAAAAAGGAAATGAGCTAGCTAATTAGGAGTCAAACTTGAAGCATTGCCATGGTATTTGAAATAAACAATATTCCAAAGCCAAATAATGTTGGCTGGTGTTCAGTCTTGCACACATACGGTCTGTCTCTTTAGTTTCACATCTGAAATACTCGGCTCAAAGGTCTGGATCCTTGATACACAAAGAGAGATGGTGCTTTTTATGAACTGTCATCTTCACCATCCAGTATCTTTTAAAGGCTGTGACAAAATGTGGTGTGAATATGAGGTGGTGCTCTGACATGCAGTGGGTTTTGCTAGTTGAGGTTAGAAAAGTAGAACTTATTTTCAGGTATATAGTGTAGGTGTTTAATAACCACACCGTTCTCAATCTTGTTAGCTCCACCTCTCCTCTGCTCCCCATGCCTCCCAGCTCGTGCCACAGCATGTCTTTGTCACGGCGTCTTTAAATATCTCTTATTTATGTAGTTTGTTCTGCTCTCTGGTATCTTTGATCTCTTTTCAAGCCTATCTCATTTCAAATCTCTTTAAGCCTGACAACTTTTATCACGCCATCTTGTAGATCTCACTTGCCCTGGTACTGCAGATCGCCAACCACGATACAGTATCTCCAGACATGCTCTTTGATCTCTATCACAGCTGAGTGTTTGAGGCATTTTGAGGGCACTTTCAGCTCACTTTCCTCTCTGTTTTCCCCTGTCACTGTGCAGTGACTTTGCAGAAGGGCTTCATGTGTTAATTGTCGTGAATGTTGCTGTGTTTGACAAGATATATACTGAGCCAATAATGTGATTAACTTCACTGCTGCATTGCTGATCACTCTGCTGTAGGATGAAAGCAGGTCAGCGAGAGCTGGTTTGTGATTTATTTTGTCTTCATTTTCCCCGTCCCTCCACCAGCCCAGACCCCGTGTTTACCCTCCACCAGCCCAGACCCCGTGTTTACCCTCCACCAGCCCAGACCCCGTGTTTACCCTCCACCAGCCCAGACCCCGTGTTTACCCTCCATGGCCACAATTACTGCCACCGGGCCAAATGGTAGCAAATCTGTCTCTTAATTACAAGTTTGACACATCACGTTGTAGCATGAATAAATGCTGTATTCTTTTTTACATATTTATATTGGTAAAACGGTTTAGTTTTCTCAGAATTGACAAAAGTGATGGAGGGGGTCACACATTCTATGTTTGCTCTATGAAATTGCTATCAGCTTTATTTATCTAGCATGCTGGCTACCTTGAAGGTTTTTTTATGTGATTGTTTTGTCCGCCTCTGGTTACCTGGGGTCTGATCACTGACCTGGGGGTTTGATTCCTTATGTTTCCCTCTTTCTCACCAATGATATGATTAGACAGACCCTCGTAAAGACACCATTTCCATCTTGATTGCTCCCCTCAAAGAATACTTTCCTCAGAAATACTACAGTCTCTTCTGGTTCATGAATGTCTCTCTGAACTGGAGCACCTTGTCTTTCATCTGGATGCCTTGTCCTGCTTTTCACAGCCTGGTTTCCCCCGAGCAATTCAGCCCGCTAGAAAATACACACTTTATTTAGTGCTTCCGTCTGAATGACACCTGTTTGTCCTCCTCCCTGTCTAGGCTACTTTCATGATATTTTCGAGTAGCTGAATGTATAGATATCCCCAAAAAGCTTTTGAACTGGAACTAGTTTAGAAAAGGTGACCACCCCCGCTATTACGTTCACAAATAACTCCTCAAACTGATTTAGAAACTATATAGGGTTAAGGAGGTTATATATTTGTCTCATTCCCTCAAGTCCTTATCACCCAGATATCAGGGAAACTTTGGAGAAGTTCTACCAAACTGTGCTGACAGACATACTTATTGAGCTCCTGTATCTTACAAATTCATATATTTTTCCAGTTTTTGTCGCCCCAGTCAACCCTTCAGCGACACAGACTCACAGGTGGGGCTTGGGCACGTTTGCACAGTAGCACATTCTCTCTGTGATTTTTCATTTCCGGTGATCTCCCACATGGCTGGCTTGGTTAAGCTTTGAACGCGCTGTTCATAACACGTAACTTCAGCTTATAAAATCACAACTTTTTGCAATTTTTCAACTTGAAACCTTCCTTTCTGTTCCCCAAAGTATTAGATGTGTGAGCGTGAGCACCCGGACACATTTCCTGTTTACGCTTTGAAAGCGTGAGAGGAAAACAAGACTGTCTTAAGATTACAGAAAATAGCGGTGTAGTTGTAGAAGAGTCTGACAATAGGTCCATCTCTTCGTCTCTTAGGGAGCCTGTATGTAAGGAGTCTGCCTACCTTGTGTTTTCTCCCTGCAGACATGAAAGACCGTCGCAGGCCGATCGACAGCTGAAATGTTTCTCCTTGAACAGAACGTGAAATGAATGTTGGTGTGAAGCGGCAGGCCTACTCCATCTCCATGGGCTGCTCAGAGCTATTTCTCTCAGTCTTCAGGAAAAACCATTTGGCAGAAACCCCACAATCTTTCCTTGTAGTGTAGGATTGTTTTTTCCACCAGGGAGTGAGGTATCTCAGCCTGATGATCAGAACTTGTTTCCGGCCTCCTGTACTCAGGTGTTGATTAGATTCACACCTTCAGACTGAGACATCAGACCGTCTCAGGATTTAATAGTGTGCAAGGAAAGTAACACCTTTGCAATGAAATGTACAAAATAAAAATGTAACACTAGTTTTGGTGAACTGTTTCTGCTTCCAGTGGCATGTAGCACTTTCTGGATTATTCTCACACAGGCTTGTGTGACTGTGACACTTGGAGTTCTTAGGTTCTCACCCGGAACACCACAACTAACTGTGTGATCCCAGTTTAGGATCGTGCATTGGGTGGTTTTGTTAATGTCCGGTGTTTTGAAAGTTTATCGATCGTGCGGCTGTTTTGTCTTGTTTAATCAAAGTCCCTGATACGATGAAGACTTCTCTCTCCTGTGAGCCACACAATGCTAAAGATTCATGTACAATGTATGTATTTAAAAACATACAGTAGATCAAAAATCAAGAACGTTCACAAACAGGCTGTAACGAGCAGTTCATTTCTTCGTCCCTTTGTTTGGACCTGAGGCTACAAGAAGAGCCTAGAGAGACGCAGCTGAACCTGTTGACGCAGCGCATTAGAAGAGGATGTAGTAAGCACTGGGAAGTAGCTGCAGGTAGCAGGTGTAAGGAGGTAGGTGTCTGTCAGAGCGATACAGCCTCAGCTCTCCTTCAGGCACACCTGCAGCCCCCCCCCCCCCCCCCCCCCGCCCCTCAACCAGCCTCTCCAGCCCGCACACGCTCACACACCGCGAAGCATCTGTCCCTGTGAAACAGCACGCCCTCTGGTGGCGTCCAGTGGGATTGCAGTTGTGTAACTGGGCAGTTATTCTGGTCATGTATTATAGTGTCATAATAATAACGTTCATTTATCAGATGCTTTTAAACAAAGCCATACACAGGGGGGACTTGAACCCTGCTACCTCCTGATCTGTAGTCAAAAACTCAACAAAACTCCCCTGGCCATGAATTGAAATTGTAATTCTCTCAGTTCATCGGTTACACTAGTGACTACAAACTGTGTTCCTAATCCCCGGTCCCTGTTGGCCACAGGCAGCAGGAACCTGGGTTATATGCTTACTGATCTGTATCATGAAAAGTACCCCACGCTGAAGACCGCAGATCAAAGCTCATCTGCTCTGAGGAAGAAGTACCATTAGAAATTGAAGGCAAGGCCGTGGGCAATGGATCTCCCTGTTGCTCCACTTTCCTTTCCTAGCTATGACGAGCTTCCATCATTGAAACTGTGTTGTGTTATAAAACAGTTATAAAAAATCCTGTACTCTCCTCCTCTGCCTCTGACAAACTCATCTCTCACGTCCATGGCTCCCAAACTGTGTGGATCCTAAATCCTGCAGACACACACGATAAAGTTCCTGTACAAGAAGATTTGTGGCATTTTTAATCTCCTTGCTGTTGGAGGGACCTGATAGGTGATGAGATTTCTGAGGTTTTAGCATTGCTTTTAATCTTACCGAACAGGATATGGTTTCCTTTTGTTTCCTTGTGGTTTCATGTTATTAACACAGACCACAAACGTCAGCTTGGCTTTGTAAGGGTAAGTTGATACAAAATGGTGCTTAACTTAGCGAATCATTTAAAGATTACGTTGAATGTGACGTCAATCCGTAGAGAGCTTTTCTGCTAAGAACGCTCCGCTGGAAATCGAACCAGTGCTTCTTTCAGGTAATGGGGACAGGCCAAGCTTTTCATCGGTATTCTGAGATGGATTTACCCATCTTGCTGTACTAGAGAATGCATAGACTTTGTGACAAAGTTGATGAAGCATGTATTTTCATCTCTGAAGATTGCCACCAGTGGTGACTGCAGGAGCATTAGAAATCAGCCCGAGGGGGGAGAGGGGGGGCACTAACAAGTAACAACACACAAGTTGATAGGTAGAACGTGTACGGAATTAATTCAAATGCACCTGTGTGTGTGTGTGTGTGTGTGATTGTGTGTGGTTGTGTGGTTGTGTGTGTGTGTGTGTGTGGTTTCAATCGACACCAGCTTGCATCTGCATATGTTTACAGGCTATTCTGCAAGGTACCATTTGAAATGCTGCCACAATACAGTCCAATCCAGAACAGCACAGAACATGCACCTGGATGCCCAGTCAGAGCGTCAGTGTCACCTGGAACTGAGAAGGGGTCAGCTTCCACCTACACTCCACATCAAGTACCCCACCACGTCCCTGTCTCCCTCCCTCCCTCCCTCCCTCCCTCCCTCCCTCCCTCCCTCCCTCCCTCCCTCCCTCCCTCCCTCCCTCCCTCCCTCCCTCCCTCCCTCCCTCCCTCCCTCCCTCCCTCCCTCCCTCCCTCCCTCCCTCTCTCTCTCTGACCTCATTATCACTTGGTCAGTTGTGTGCTGGCTAACACCACGCTAACAAACAAGCTCTATGTCAAGTGCTCTATTAATTAGTGAAGATTGCTCTGATGTTGGTATATAAATATGCACGGGGTTAATGAATAGTGCATAAAGCTGATCCAGTACACATGCTTTTTATGAGTTATAAAAGAACATGCATGCCTGCCAGGTGTCTCCTGCTCTGCATAGCATACAGCAATATTATATCAACTATGGTCCAGATATTTGACTGAACTCAAAGGGAGCTGTGCTAAGTTGCGTGTAAACACATAGACTTGCTTGTTCAACTATCTTTACCACATTCTTAAAATATTTGTCCAATTTTCTTCAGTCGTGCTGGAAGATTCCTAATTAAACAAAGATTTCTTGTGCCTATCAATATTTCTCTCTATCATATATTTGATATATGTGGAACATATGCTATACTATGTGTGCATGCTATCACATTCGCTTTCAAATCCACTTACCTATCTTTAAGCTCCTATTGTCCCTTACTTTCAGTAAATGACCACTGATGTGTGCCTCCCAGCAAGAGGCCTGGAATGTGACTTGACTTCTTACCAGACAAGCTGACTCACCCAAGGAGAGAGCCGGGATTTGCACCATCACGTCTGTGGCACTTACCATACAATAGTGAATCTGATCTCTTCAATGTTGCTCGCCTAATCTTCCTGCCTTGGCAGTGTGTAACGGATCGTTGACCATATCAGTGAGATGAAGGTTATATTGTAAAGATGAGCGTGCGATACCCACACTGTAACCATGATCCCTTTAGGTGGGTCTGTGTATTATGAAGAGAAAGGTGAACTATTCATCCCCATTCCTCACGACCGTATAATGAAGTACAGACAAGCTTGTCCTGACCTGTCTGTCTCATGCACCCTAAGTGAAGGATCTGTGGTTTAAGGACGAGCCTCATTGCTCATAAGAGGCACATGCTTCATGCAGCATGAACTTCCGCTACACCAGCTATGAAACCAGCAATCTGAAAACCAGCTCTCTGAAGGTAAACAGTTGGCTCCTGGTCCAGGACTCATCAGGAGGTGTGTTGTCTGCCGAGGCCCCGTAATGACTAGATTACCAGCCGGAGATCAGTGAACTGCATGCTGGGAAGCTGGAGGTTGCATGTTGTGTCTCCACCATGCTTTTTATGCCTCATGATTCAACTCTCTGCTGTTTGTCTGTTTGCATAATGAGAAGAAAACTGGGGAGAAAAAAAGTGACATTTTGTTTTATTGCCGTTGTCAAGTCTTTATACTTAATGGTTGTCAGCAAGACTTGGTGCTGTGAACATAATTTGTAAACATTTCACCAGCATTCCACTGTTAATGCAAGTATATTATTATCACAATTAGCGATTATTGACCATACTGTTACCATTTTAATATTATAACCGACTTACGTTTTGTGACAGGCAAATCCCAAGTTGTAGCTACTGGAAGACCTCATCTGGACCGTATCGAACAACAGAATATAAATAAGAGGTGAATAACAGCATAGAGCCTGTGTGGTGCACAAGAGCCACCATCCTGAAGCCAAAGGGTTAGAGCCTTCACTTCACACAGCAGCACAGACGGATTCTGTCACCCCACCAGTGCCTTACAGATTTATAGTCACCAGGATTCCCTCGTTTATTTATATTTTCTTTAAATCTTTACCCCCATAAAGTGCAAAGGAAGTGGAAAGCTTGACTTGTTGATAAATGGCTGGTAGAAATCGAAATTGACATCTGATAGGGCCATTCCAATGAGCGAGCGACGGATATTGGACAGAAAAATGAAACCGCTTGCTCAGCTGAGATAACAACTCTATCTGCTGAGCAGGGAGAAGAATGGACTGATGTTTCCATTTAAGAGCAGAATCCAATCCTTTCAATATCTTCAAAAGGATTGTTGCCAAGCTGAATGTCAATTATATTTGTTGCCTGGTACACAAGTCAATACACCCACACAGGGTTAAAGATGGATGGATCCTCGATAGTCCAATTTCTGTCTAAAGTTGCCAGTTAGCTAGCTGACGATATTGAGTGTATGCAGTGGGTTAAGGTGTTAATGCATTTCTGAGATACTAATTTGCTGGCTGTGAGCTTGCATTCAGCCACTGAAAGGAAAACATTGAAAAGGAGATGTGTATTCTATGCATTGCCATGCATTTACTAAACTCATATTTACACAGAAAACAGGACATTTCCATATAATTACAGGCCCTTGCCTCCCAATAGTTTCTATAGTGTGCTGTGGTCTTTTTCTTCAGCAAATGGCCTCCATTCACACACTATGAAAGAGACCCTGCAGGAAGAAGAGTAAATTGACCAACGATCTCCTGTGGGAGAGGCTGAGAGGAGACACGCCCTCTCAGACTGTCCAAACCTTCCACAGTTGGTCCCTGTTGTCTCCCCTGCTGCTCCTGGACTTCCCACCTCCCACCAGCAGGGGTCAGCGCCTGCTCACACAACCCTCCGGCGCTCGGGGAGTCTCTGCTAGGAGAGAGACTAGGAGGGCTGGCCTCCTCGGTAGTACCACCCAGGAAGTCAGGATGTGGGATGTGTCCCTTATGTGTGGAGACAGGATCTCCCTGATCTGTTATATGTAGAGCATTCTCCATATGATGAAAGGAGGAAGGGTCCGGATCTATGTCAGGGTGCGGAACACAACTTCCTTGATGATGCCTGCCTTCGCCTCGGCCCAAAACAGTCCCCTGTGTGTCTGTTCTTCTGCCTTCGACAAGGAAACGACAACATTGCACATGATTTAAGGATAATGAAACACCACCTTGGGTCAGCCCTCTGCAGGCCTCCTTCCTGTCCCCACTAAGCAGGGTGGACCTAACCCGCCTGGCCCCCATCGGTGCTGGGGAGAGCTTAGCATCGCCGCTCCTGAGGAATTACTGTCGTTCAGCCCTGCTAACGAGGGGGCACACAGGACCCTGGCTCATCACTGTTACCACGGCAGCACAGGAAATCAATACTGCGCTGCGCGTGACACGACAACAAGATGGAGAATGCTCTCTGTAACCCCACCCTCTTAAGGGGATGGACGTATTGTGTCATCGGTCGTTTGGCCCTCCTGGATGTCATTGGATTCCCCCCGGACCAATCAGGTGTAGACCTGGCAGTGTGTGTGGGAGGAGAACTGGTTCAGTGTTGGTCAGAGAATAGTCATACCCTTCTTTGATACTTCAGTGGCAGTTGTGTGTGCTTGGTGCTCTTGGCCTGTATCCATCAGTACAGTATGTGATGCACGGCAACGGGATCAATACAGTAAGTTAAATCTTGAACAGATCAAATTCTAAGTGAAACGATACACAACAATATTTAACGATACATCAACATTCTTGTCAGATCAGATATCCATTCATCTGATCCCAAACCCTAACGAGTTCCAACAGCTCATCCCGGAGCTCAACAGGGGATCCCTGTCACGTCCCACCTCCCCCTGGTAGACGCTCCATGGAGCAGGAGATGCATGGATATGCATAATCACGCTCCATTATCCAACACAAACCCCCTCTCACTGCCTCCCCTCCTCAAACAATACCTCTTCTAGCATCCATCCATCAATATTCCAGAGGGGGGAGGGCTGGAGGGATGGAGGGCTGGAAGGGCTGGAGGGCTGGAGGGCTGGAGGGGCTGGAGGGGCTGGAGGGCTGGAGGGACTGGAGGGCTGGAGGGCTGGAGGGGCTGGAGGGCTGGAGGGCTGGAGGGGCGTGAGGGCTGGAGGGGCTGGAGGGCTGGAGGACTGGAGGGCTGGAGGGCTGGAGGGGCTGGAGGGCTGGAGGGCTGGAGGGCTGGAGGGAGGAGGGCTGGAGGGAGGAGGGCTGGAGGGAGGGCTGGAGGGTTGGAGGGCTGGAGGGCTGGAGGGTTGGAGGGCTGGAGGACTGGAGGGTTGGAGGGCTGGAGGGCTGGAGGGCTGGAGGGTTAGGAGGAGACAGGGGGGACCAGAGGGGCTTCCAGGGCTTCATAAGGATAGAAAAACAAACCTGTGTGTGTATGTCTGTGTGTGTTGGTGTACACGTGTGTGTATGTCTGTGTGTGCGTGTGCGTGTTGGGGGGGTTGTTGATCTCTATCGCTGAGAGAGAGTCCCTGTTTATAACGCTGGGTTTGTAGTAAGTGAAACGGACAGCGGGGTGTCTGGCAGAAGGGGAATTTACTCCTCAACCTGTCATCCAATCACAGCAGAGGGGGGCAATCAGGTTCCATTTGAGCCCCTTCAGAATCTCTATATGAAAACGGACAGATACTTTGCTTAATGCAATAAAACATTTAAGCAAAAGGCACCCAAACTTCTCATGTAATGACTCTGACAGGTCCTGCCTACAAGCCAAAAGTCCATCCTATCTATCGTCTATCCGATCAACTGTGTTGAACAGAACCAAGTTGCAAATACAGTGTGTCACTTTTAGAGTGAAAGGACCGAGATAATGAGATCAGATGGCTTTTACAGGATGCTGTTGGATTCTATGAAGTGCTCCAGTGTCTAGACAGGCCATCTCCACAAAGTCCTAGTTCTGCAAACACTAACTAACTAATTGCTCAAAGGCATGGTGCGCTTTTTCAACATGGAGTGAACATGCAGCAGCTTTCTCATCTTTCATGGAAATGTACGACCCAGACTCACAACGCTTCAAGCTCAAACCACAGGGAGCATCTCAAACCAGTGCTCTTTCATTTAATCTTGTTGCTCCCTAACCCGATTCTTGTTATCTAATTCTCCCTCAGTGGCAGCGATAATCTAATTCATCTGAGGGAGATGGCAGAATGGGGCTGGAGGTCTGGGTAAAAGGGCCCGGCGCCTTTGTCCGTCCTCGTTTGTGTCGTTTTGTAGTTAGGAAGTGTATGAAGCCAGATCCCTGGTGGTGGCCATGGTCCGCGTGGTCCTAGAGGGGAGGGTACGATGATAGATGGTGTGGTGGATGTATGGCAACACTGTGTGTGTGTGTACAGCACTGGACACGTGTTTGTATCTTGTGTTGTGTGTGTGCATAAAAATGATTTGGTCTGCACTTTGTAAGGCAAAAGTCCCATCACAGGAGTTTACATTCTGCTAAGTCCTGTCTGTTGGGCTCTGGCCGTTGGTCAAGTGAGTTTGTGATTCATATTTTCGTTTTTATTGACCCGCCTCCAGAGGTATGGGAGGTCAGTCGGCTCCACCACCCCGACAGCCTCTCGCCCAGCCGTGAAATTGACCTTGGCCTTGATCCCCTGGTGCTGAGATAAGCCCAAACAAGGGCGAAAAAACTGCTCCCTAGGCAGTGCGTGTGTGGAGAGAGGGAAACCTTGGCCCTCAACGGCGACCGGTTTTATTGTCCACTGGCTGTGAGCGGCGAGGAGACACTCTGCGACTCTAAACGCAGACCGCCCGGCCGGCGGCCATTAAAATTCATGAGACACGTTGGGTTGAATGCTGAGGTTTATGGAAGCGCTCACTCCGTACACAGTTCCTCAGGGGATGAACGTCGTGAGTGAGAGAGAGAGGAACAGGCAGGGGGGGGAGAGAGGAGAGAGATGGAGGAACAGGCAGGGGGGGGAAGAGGAGAGAGATGGAGGAACAGACAGGGGCAGGGAGAGAGGAGATAGATGGAGGAACAGGCAGGGGGGAAGAGGAGAGAGATGGAGGAACAGGCAGGGGCAGGGAGAGAGGAGAGAGAGACTGATGGTGACACGTTGAGAAGAGGATAATCCTCTGGACAGGGAAGAGGAAGGGAGGGAGGGAGATATTGGGGGAGGAAAAAAGGACGCATAAAGGGAGACGTTTTGGTGGTGAGTTTAGGGGAGAATACAGAGAAACTGCAGATGAAGACAGAAGATGGGATGCATGTGATGCTGTTAGAGTGAAGAAAGAGAATGGGGTTAAAGGGCGAACAGTTTGAGAGAGTAAGAGTTGCCTGGATGGTAGTGAAGAGAAAAGGAGGGTTTGAGAGACACTCAGAGCCAGTGGCTAGATATCCCCAGGCAGTTTGTGACAGGCAGGTAAAAGGGAGGTGTGGTGAGATGGAAAGCGTAAGTGAACAGCACTGAAGGAGTTCATATGAGGGGAAAACTGAGAAGGGGTGAGGGACTGACAGACTGAAGACAGGAGGAGCCGGCTGAATAAAAGAACTGGACACGGCTGACTGACAGGGAGACAG
This sequence comes from Hypomesus transpacificus, assembly GCF_021917145.1. NCBI lineage: Eukaryota > Metazoa > Chordata > Actinopteri > Osmeriformes > Osmeridae > Hypomesus > Hypomesus transpacificus. The sequence continues at coordinate 827,992 of NC_061082.1, read as the reverse complement.
AGAATGGGAGGGCTGGAGAGAGAGAGACTCTTGGTTTTGAGACACAAGGAACCGAATCAAAAATCTCAGTACAGACCATTGAAAAAACCTTCCCTTTTATTAATGTGAACGGAAACACAGGAGGGCAGTATTGCTTCAACGTGGTGTCTTCTGGTCTGGTGGGTTGGGTTCAGGTGAAAACATACGGATTTATATTCAGATGAGGCTGACCAAAGTGGGCGTGGCTATGCCTCTGAACGTGAGCGTGGCTATGCCTCTGAACGTGGGCGTGGCTATGCCTCTGAACGTGGGCGTTTTTCGTAGATTGAGTATCTTTAAAGTAGTTCTTATTCCTTTGAGCGCAATATTCTTTATCTGCCAATTGAGTCTCTGGGCTGATAGCCTTCAGATGTCTCCTTTTCTTAACAATTTGCAATAATTGCATATCCCACATCACACTGTGAATGGGCCTTTTGGTTGAAGGCTCTGTAAAGAAGCTGTTGAAAATGTGGGGGTCCTGTGTGACCAGATTGCAGCACTTGAAGTCTGAACCGTGAAGGTAGCGATAGAAACAGACTCATTAACAACTGACGCATTGAGGAGGCCTATAGCCCACAGATTGGGCAAACATGACTATTTTTTTCATAGATTTTGCAGCCATTGAAATCCTAAATCCTACAAGGTTTATACATGTCAAGTGCCCTGGGTTTTTCACTTTAGCCACATTTGGCCATTTCCATGAACTGAGATGGATTTATCACTGGTATGCAAAGTTTTTGAAAGCGGAGGTCATGCAATACACAATTGCATAACAAACATGACAAAGCAGATCTGAATCCCTAAGCAACCTACGTACCCTAGGCAGGATTTTTTTCCAGTTAAAAAAGAAGCACTTTGTCCCCTATGAACATGCTGTGTACGCTAATGAGGCCCTCTGAGAGTTTTTTTGCAACACTGCCAGCTCATTGCTCATTTTGGAGTGACACGCTATTTTCCAGCCAATTACGTTCTAGCATTCCTGTTCTACTCGTTTGGCGAAGCGGACCTTCCTCCTTGGTTTATTTGGTGAACCACTGTCACTCCAAATCAAGCTGGGGCAACGCGCTATAGTACAGGCAGTCGGGGGCTGATTCTCATATTACAATGTGTTCTATAAAGTTACCTTTTGTAGCTTTAAGCAGAGTGCAAATTATACAATGACAATTGGGGGGGGGTGAACTTCTTCTCCAGGGCGTGTATCGACACCCCTAACCTGTTGTTCTTACCTCTTTTGGGGGGGGGGGGGGGGTCCAAGTCTTAGTTAGGGGGGTCAGACCCCCCCAAACCCCCCCGTACTTCGAACCCTGTCTTTAAGGACAGACTGCACTTCAGATCAATGTGTTGTGCCACAACACCCTCCTAAAGGCCTGGCAGGTAGACCCCAGCTGGCTGAGGCGTTCAGCAGTTTCATTATAAAGCTGTATGGTACTAACATTGTTATGGATTGCGGAAAACCTTGGAGTAGATTTTCTCGATGACCTACAAGGTCTCATTTGAATTTTAGACACAACAAGACAGCCTCACATGTAACTCAACCACATCCAACCACATTCAACCACATCCAACCACATTCAACCACATCCAACCACATCCAACCACAACTCACATGTTGTTGACAAACCCATTGCGTGTTTCTGCGTATTGTCAGCAGTGTACTATCATGTTGCTTTGACTTGTTGCCGAGCTACTTATTAATATCGTACCGCATGTGACCAAGTAAATGCTGTGTCAACCTAACCAAACGTACCTGCTTGTTTGCGTTAGCAGGTACGTAAGCCTCTGATGTGTTGACCCTTCTGTTATAGACGGATTCTTTGTCTTCACACAGTCTCCTCTCTCGCGCTGAAGACAAACTTCTATCTTACTGTTTGTTTTGGCCCACCCTATCTCTTTGTTCTTCATTCCCTCTCCCTCCTTCTCTCCCTCCTCTCTCTCTCTCTCTATGTATTTCTCTAACTTTCTCTAACTTTCTCTCTTATCTCCCTCTCTTTCACTCACTCCAAACTCTTTCTATCTCTGTCTCGCTCTCTCTTTTTTTCTAACCCTCTACATCTCTCTCTCTCTCTCTCTCTCTCTCTCTATCTCTCACCCACCGAGTCAGACTATTTCCATTTCAGGAGCACCTGCCGCATGGGAAACTTCTGGGGACAATTTACCCAGAATGCCTAGTCGGTCCCCAATACCTAATGCTCCAATTTAAAAATAGAAGCATTTAAAAGGCATGATTTTTGCAGTAAAGCAGTCAGAATTGGGCATAGCAATGTTAAACCTGCTCATCAGACTGTGATGTCATACAGAAACTGCAGTCTTCCACTCATTCCTTCATGTGTTTGTGTGTGACTGTGTGTGTGTGTGTGTGTGTGTGTGTGTGTGTGTGACTGTGTGTGACTGTGTGTGTGTGTGTGTGTGACTGTGTGTGTGTGTGTTTTCCATGTTCAGCCGATGCAGTGAGTTTCTATACAGGTTGTCATCCTAAGACAGCTGCTATCTGTCACATGATCCAGAGAAACAACATACCTGACTGGCAGGCAGGTTAGACTGTACACACACATGCACACACACAATCATCTTTGCTGTGTTTGGGGCCAATTTGGAAAATGTAAATATAATATACTGCATTAGTGATTGAAAAGGACCAATATGGAAATCATCACATTTAAGAACTAAATGAATGACCATGTGACCCAGTCAGTTCTTTCTGCGTCGTTCCAAATTCATAGAGTTGGAATATTTAGGGTGAAATAAACTCCTTGCTTTTGCCGAAGTTCTTCCAGTGTCCTCCATGTCCATACTAATCATTCTGAATACAGATAAGCTTTTAAACTTTTAAACTCTTCCACTTACCTTTAATTAGTTGTTCAGAGTTGTTAACTGTCTGTGAGTTGTCCCCAATTAGGCAGAGGAGCAGAGAGGCTGAAGACACCCAAAGGTGATGTGATTTAAATAACTCCTTTTAATAGGCAGCAACTCCGAAGGGGTACGCTGGCAATTATCACTTGTGACCCACAGCAATTATCACCTGCTCCCCAGTGAACAAAATGCAATTTTGAGCTAATTGAGTGCTAAGCTCAAGGAATTCAGTGAGCCTGACCTTTCAACGGCGGTTGAGAACAGGGGCTGGCAAACGTTTGAAGCCACAAACCTTATTTGATATTCTGACAGTCTTTATCTGACTCTTTATCTATTTCCCTGTTCTGTGGTTGCCGTGGTTGCCGTGGTTGTCGTGGTTGCCGTGGTTGATGTGGTTGCAGGGGCCAGGGATGTGAAAGAACACGTCTATCTGTTGTACAATCACGTGGTTTTGGTTCAGCCTGTTTGGTCTCTGTCCTGGTTGCTTACTGTAGATTGCCTATTGATTGTGAAGGCTTTCATTTTTGGTGTGATTTAACTGAATCAATACTGGTTCTGAAACCATAGTAATGATGAAAATGACACCTGTATGAGACCAAGTGCCTGGAACTGGCATTCAAAGCTCACACAGAGCCGAAACTCATGGTGAACAAACTTTCTGGAATGCAAAGACGGTAGGACTGGCTTTCAAATCGTTCTACAAAAGACCCTGAGACGTGCTGTTTCATGTGGTTTACTTCAGCCATTCTGTCTCATACAGCACAAGGCCTGTCTCAAGGATAGTGTCATTGCATTTTCTGGTAAATATTGACTCACTTAGTTACACAGAAATACTCCTGTCTGTCACTTGTGTAGTGCATGTTATCTCCAATATATAATAAAACGTTGTCTTACAGTCATTTGGGAATTTTGTGTAAGGGTCTATGGTCTATTGCTTGCAACAGCTGCAAGCAGAGGGAAATCATTTGTGCAGATTTGTTTGTGCTCAGCTTGGCTAGTGTGGTCTGGCTTGGCTATTGTGGTCTAGCTTGGCTAGTCTCTTATTAGGTAGGCTCTCCTAACCAGACTTAATGGACCACCAGTTATAAACCAGTCATGGTGTTGCCTTGTAAGACTACATCATTATAAAATGATGCAAACATAATTAATTATATCTGATATATTGTGTATTTACAGCAATATACTGTAGATATATATTCTCCTTAGTATTCTGTTCCCATAAGTAGTTAGTTATTATGATCAGTGGAGGCAACCTTCAAAAGATCTAATTGAGTTTGAAAGTATAACATTATTACATCCTCACCCCCCTCGGGCAAGCTGCTGGTGAACCTTGAACCGTCTGCTTGATATTCACCGCTGGCTCTTCGCATCATCTCAAGGTCCCGGTCAGGGTTGTCTTCTGTGTGGAGGGAGGAACCTGCAGACTTCGCATCATCTCAATGGTGAGATGGTGAACCTGGATGGCAGCTGCACCTCATCTCCCCTGTCAGTCACCTAAGCTGGGACACGCTGTGTGTCCACGCCGGTCTGGACGGGTTCTACTGTAGCTCAGCAGTTTTACTGTTGACTCCGCTTTTTTGAGAGTGTTTAATTCTTTATTTATGAGTCTGCTCCAACCTTCTCCTTTGTTATCTGGTTTGGGTCACTTACCTTGAAAAACAGGAATGTTTTAAGAGGAATTGTTCAAATGTGCTGTTAAAATTGCGAGCTCTAATCTAAATGACCTCCTGATCTCTCCTGAGTCAGAGCCACACAGACTTGAAACCCTGCTGACCTAAGGCACCCCTTGTTCAGGGAGTTCAGCTTGCTTCCATGTGGAAGCAAGATGCAGAACCAAGAGATTTAAAAAAACAAACTCGTCTCTGCTGCTATTGTTTTTTTGAATGACATCATTCACGTTTTTTTGTGTCTGAATTGTTTGTGTGTTGATTGGTGTGTGTTGATTGTTGATGACTGTGTTTACTGCTGGCGGTGCAACAAATTGCCCCTCAGGCATAATAAAGACGAACTTGACCTTGACTCATCTTCCAGATCTCTAAGATTGACGTACGTAGATACAGTACATAAATAGACAGACGTACATATAGTGGGGGAGAGAGAGAGATGGGGAGAGAGAGAGAGTGATGGAGCAACATTTACATTTAGTCATGTAGCAGACACTCTTATCCAGAGCGACTTACAGTAAGTACAGGGATATTCCTCCCTCACCGCTCTACCATCTGACTCCCGCAACAGTAGTACTATCTTCATCACATCAGTCTAGTTTATATGAGCAGGTCTACTGTCCAAGTGTTTGTTGTAGGAAGTTGGTCCACACAGTGTTGTGTTGTTCACCCCTGCTATTCCTTTGACTTGGCCCCAGCAGCAGTGAATTAATTTCCCAGCAGTACAGTGGGAGTGAATTTCATGTTGGTGTGGATAACATGAAATGGCTTATTGATTGGCTGGGCATGGGGGTGATTAAAATTCATCAGAGGGGAAAGGTAAACAACAGCAGATGCCGTGACCAAATGGTAGCCCCCCGACCTTTCTGAGGGTACATAGACTGTAAATATGTGTTGATCTACATTCTCTGTGGCAGATCTATCAGGTGCTGTACCTCGAGGGTGACTGAACTGTCTCTGGGACTGTAGATGTGTGTGTGTGTGTGTGTGAGCTTTCGTCCTTACCATGGGTAAAAACATGAGATCCAACTGCATGCATAGATAAGGTCTCCACAGCTCTGCTCGTGGGACCCCTCCCTGCTGCTTATCTGCTGCTCTGCTTGATCGATGGACCTATCATCATCCTGATGGACCTATCATCATCATCCTGATGGACCTATCATCATCATCATCATCCTGATGGACCTATCATCATCATCATCATCATCATCATCATCATCATCCTGATGGACCTATCATCATCATCATCATCATCATCATCCTGATGGACCTATCATCATCATCATCATCATCATCATCCTGATGGACCTATCATCATCATCATCATCATCCTGATGGACCTATCATTCATCATCATCATCATCCTGATGGACCTATCATCATCATCATCATCCTGATGGACCTATCATCATCATCATCCTGATGGACCTATCATCATCCTGATGGACCTATCATCATCATCATCCTGATGGACCTATCATCATCGTCCTCCTGATGGACCTATCATCATCGTCATCCTGATGGACCTATCATCATCATCATCCTGATGGACCTATCATCATCGTCCTCCTAATGGACCTATCATCATCATCATCCTGATGGACCTATCATCATCCTGATGGACCTATCATCATCGTCCTCCTAATGGACCTATCATCATCCTGATGGACCCATCATCATCATCATCCTGATGGACCTATCATCATTGTCCTCCTGATCGACCTATCATCATCGTCCTCCTAATGGACCTATCATCATCATCATCCTGATGGACCTATCATCATCCTGATGGACCTATCATCATCGTCCTCCTAATGGACCTATCATCATTGTCCTCCTAATGGACCTATCATCATCATCATCCTGATGGACCTATCATCATCGTCCTCCTGATGGACCCATCATCATCGTCCTCCTGATGGACCTATCATCATTGTCCTCCTGATGGACCTATCATCATCGTCCTCCTGATGGACCTATCATCATCGTCCTCCTGATGGACCTATCATCATTGTCCTCCTGATCGACCTATCATCATTGTCCTCCTGATCGACCTATCATCATCGTCCTCCTGATGGACATATCATCATCATCATCCTGATGGACCTATCATCATCGTCCTCCTGATGGACCCATCATCCTGCTGACGAACGGACAGGAGGACGGGCTGGTCGGCTGTGATTAGAGGGTTTCGTTTTTTAATCGCTCGATCTTCCATCACAGGACTAGTTTGACTGAATATCAAGCATACATCCGATTATAACAATCCATATTTATCTCACATTCAGCAATCTGTTCTGCTGCCTGGGGTGGTATTGTACCCATGACGATGATCTTTCCTATTTCCTTGCGACAGTTAAGGTCAAGTAATTTTTAAGGTCAAGTACTCGTTCTCAGACTCCAACCTCGATAGATCAGTCGATTTCTTGCAGCTGTGGTACTTGTGACAGTGTGATTGTCATAGATCACTCCCACTGCTCCCAAGCTGGAGTCAAAGCATTTTGACATATAACCACATTATGACCAAATGAACCTAAAATTGACATTGATCTCTCGTTAGGCTCCGAGTGTTCCCTATTTGTCTCTCAGCCGGCAGAAACGATGTGCAGAGCTGACTTCCTGAAGGTGATCTGAGCCAGACACAGTTAGTAGAACCGTAGTTCAGTATAATTCGTTTTTATTGTTCCCTCTTCCTTGTGTGTGTGTGTGTGTGTGGGTGTGTGTTTTTGAGGAAACGGACTGTGGGACACGGATTGTTTGTTTTATAATATTGTTTAGTCAACAGTTAACTCATATTTAAAAGCATAAAACCTTTGTTCACGTTAAGAATTAATAAACATACTTTGACAATCACAGACACACTCAAGTTATATAAGACAACATTTCTGTCTTTTGTTCTCTTGGACTCACGCGTATGGACAACCCCCCCTCCCCCCCTCCCACACGCATACTCACTCCCACACACACACACACACAAGCACACTCACTCACAGTCTCTCTCTCGTTTTGGTGAATGTTTGAGCTTAAATCTCTGCCACCCAACTTTTTTGCCGCTTAAAATATTGAGAGGTGGGTTTGCATCATTAATTGTGTCTCCTGTGTAGAGGCACCAGTGTTATTTCATGCATGTGTCAGAGCTCGATGTGGTGACGATTCACCAGCCCGAGAACACTGCTCATCAGGATGGCTGTGCTGTAGACGTCCTCTGAAACCTTACAGTACAGAATGAACCTACACAGCTGAAGGCCATAATTAAAACTTCCAATTTGAACAAAGAACCTTACGCCGTACGATAAGAGCAGCCTTTGTGCCTCGGCTTCATGTATTAACGATGACACTCATCTGGGGGAGGGGGCGGGAGGAGGGGGGAGGAGGGGGGAGGAGGGGAGAGGAGGGGGGGGAGGGGAGAGGAGGAGGCTGGCAGTATAGGAGAGGGGAGGAAGGGAGGGGAAGAGAGAAGGGGCAAGGTTGTATCTGGAGAGTGGAGAAGGGGGGAATGGAGGGGAGGTCCACCAGAGAACTCACGGATGATGCAGGTCTTCTCTCAGGTCTGGGATGATGCAGGTCTTCTCTCAGGTCTGGGATGATGCAGGTCTTCTCTCAGGTCTGGGATGATGCAGATCTTCTCTCAGGTCTGGGATGATGCAGGTCTTCTTTCAGGTCTGGGATGATGCAGGTCTTCTCTCAGGTCTGGGATGATGCAGGTCTTCTCTCAGGTCTGGGATGATGCAGGTCTTCTCTCAGGTCTGGGAGGATGCAGGTCTTCTCTCAGGTCTGGGATGATGCAGGTCTTCTCTAAGGTCTGGGAGGATGCAGGTCGTCACAGTGAACAGCTACCCACTCTGTGAGCTGTGATCGGTGTTGACACTGCATGTGCTCTCCATCCCCATGTCTTCCCAACAAAGGTCGCTGAACGCAAGTCAGCCATACCTGCTTGAGAGGGATTCACCACTGTGGAGATGTTTTGGTGTTTCAACACCTATTGACACTTCCCTTCTGTATGACTATGTTTAGCCTGTGTTCTGCTCCTCTCTTTCACCAACCGTCTCTGGAGGAGGGGATCCTTCACTGAAGTGCTCCTCCCAAGGTTTCTTCCATTCTCTCTCCTCTAGTGAGTTTTTCCTGGAGTTTTCCTTGTCTTCCTTGAGGGTTTAGGTTGGTTGAGCGGCAGGTCTATGGGCGTAAGTGAAGCCCTCTGTGACACTGCTTGTAAAAAGGGCTATACAAATACATTTTGATTAGATTTTCATGTGTGCTTGATTTTCAGTCTGTTTCCTCCATGGAGTAATGACCCCAGCATTGGTTATCCCTCCCCCTCTTTGGGGTTTCAGAGGGGGGGGAATCAGTCCTGTTCTGTCCACCTCTGTGAGGACCAGCCATGATTGGGCTTCCCCGTCCAACGGTGTGGCCCGTGTACGTTGTCTGCATGTTTGTCTACTGCCCCTGTGCCTGTGTGTGTCTACTGCCCCTGTGTGTGTCTGTGTGTGCCTGTGTGTCTGTGTGTGTCTGTGTGTGCCTGTGTGTCTGTGTGTGTCTGTGTGTCTTTGTGTGCCCGTGTGTGCCTGTGTGTGTCTGTGTGTGCCTGTGTGTCTGTGTGTGTCTGTGTGTGTTCACCCCTACATTCCCCACCCCAGGCCGTCCAATGACACCACCTTTCCCTCTCTCCAGCAGGGTAGTAGCAACTCCTCCACCCCAGCCAGGAGAAGTGTTATCGCCATGCTCAGAACCAGAGTGATGCAGGGACATTTAGCAGGGTGTCAAACTCACTGAAGTCTTCCATCAAATACCAACGACAGGGATAAAGGCTGTGTCAGAAATACTGACAGCAGTAATATTTCACAAGCCCCTGGAAGCTATTCTATCATCCAGACACAAAGAAATATTTGGGTGAAGCTGTATGAATATATTTTTTTTATGTTATTGCCTCTGCAATTGTTGTCATTGTTTGGGTAATTCAAAAGTTAAGAAAGCAATCTTTTCTCGTGCTGTTTTTGAACTATTTTCCTCCTTAGAGACAGACACTGTTGTTACGGACCTCAATGACCAGCTCTCTGTAATATGAAAAGGGCTTCATGTGTGCATCCATAGAACATTCTCCACTGTCTTTTCAATCCCTTTTCCCAGCAGTATACCAAACGTCATCTTTTTAGTTTGGTTAGATTTGATTTCAGGACTTTGGAAGGAAATTTGATTTACATTTCTTTTTGAATACAGTCTCTTAGATGTCACCGTTACCATTAACCTGATCATCTTTAACTGATGTTGCCACCCTAGGTCTTTCCATACACAACATTGCCATAATCTGTACGTCCATACAATATACTTAGTATCTTCACATAACTAAAGCCTTTGTCAAGTCTTTCCATTATTATTCCAGTATTACCCTACCTTGTTCCAGAGAGAGATCTGTCGTGTGTGATATTGGACCCTGGGATACAAGGACACAGCAGTTTAAGTCACTGTAGCTTGATTGAAAACAGGTGGTAATGGAAAGATTCCAGAGGAGCTTTAATTACTAGTGACATCTCCGTCTGGAGTGTCCTCCATCCTCTTCTTCCTCCATCCTGTTTGAATTCTACACACACACACGCACACACACATACACACACCCACACACACACACACACACACACATGTGCATCAGCAAACAAGGCTAATCCATCAGGCAGCAGCCATCCTCCCTCCCACCCAACACTACACTCTGGCTCCCTCCTCATCTGAGGGAATGGCTAGTTGAAGCCCAGCCTTTGTTAAGGACCTCCTGCTAAGGGCTGGCTGACAGAGCCCTGACAAAGGGCAAGCAGCTGTCACGCTATTGTCATGCGGGTTCACTTTTCACCTGGAGAGTGGAACATGCTAATGAGGGATCGTTAGGAGAAAGCCTGACCTTATTTAGTACAGTGCACCCACCACCTTGAAAGGGCTGTTGGATAGGGCTTGTTGGACTGGGCGTGTGCGTGTGTGTGTGTGTGCGAGCGTGTGTGTGCGTGTGTGTGTGTGTGTGTGCGTGTGTGTGTGTGTGTGCAATTGCTTCAGCAGCCTGAGATGTTATTTTTCCCATGACAACAATCTTCCTGTTCCGTTGTACTGCAGTTAAGATCAATCTTAAGGTCAAGAACTTGTAGTTAGACCTCAATCGATCGGTAGATTTGTTATGGCTTTACTACTTTTGACAATTTGATTGCCATCGATTACTCTGTGCACACCACATGCCAGTGTGTTTGGATTATGTGCATTATGGAATTTAACAGAGAATGCTGAGCGTTACAGGGCGGACTTATGTATGACAAGAATATACTTTCTCAAACTATTCTTGTATCTTTAAACCATACTGCACTGACTAGGTTCTTTCTGTCTGTATTGAACTTTGTACACTCAGCAAACATGTTGGGTCCCCAACCTGTAACACGGGTTTCAGTATGAAGAATACAACCCTCCCCATACAGTCACTAGTACGAGAGGTACGTTACTGTCTTTAGTGTGTTGAAACCCTGTCTGCGGGGAAACAAACACTTGGTCTCTCCAAGAGCAGAAGAGGAGAGACACTCATTCTTCAGGTAGTTTGTTTGAGAAATGGTGTGTTTAGCCCGTAGATGACATACCACCTGCGAGAGCACATGGTTCAGTAAGTGTCTGAAAGCTTGTGTCCACAGTGCGTTTGACTAATACACCTTTCTCTAGACAGATAGGTTGCAGCGTACTGCATGTTAAGGTCAGGTTGCATTAATGTTGTTTTCTGTTTGTTCTCGTGTGTACCTGTGTCTGTGGAAGAGGAGAGGCAGAGGAAACAGGAAGTGACAGAAGAGGAAGGAGGATCTCTCCAGATAAAAGCCTTGTTTCAAATGAAGGTCACCTTCATCAAGTTGCACTCCTGGATTTACATAAAGAACATCAGTCAAATCATTTCATATCGTTAACATAAGGGAGAAAGGATTATTGGCAAAAGATCCCTGATTTTTCCAAACAATAACAACATTATTAACATTTGAATATAACTCTCGGCAATCTAAGAAAGATGAATTTTACTTTACAAAATGACAAAATTACAAAAAATTTTACAAAATTTTTCTTCATCCGACACCAGGCCTTCAAATTGTAAAGGCTAAAGGCTGTTAAAAAGAGAAATGCGCTGATGGACGTTTTATCCACAAGTGTGTGGATGTTGCTCAGATGCAAATGGGGCTGGAAATTGTTAGGCTGCGTTTGTTTTACTTCTGAATGAAACTATTGATTAGTCACTGTCACTGTCAAAGCAGTCACCCACTCCACTTATGCAGCATCAAATGTTTGTACATTCCAGTAGAACAAAATCATTCACATTCAACAAGATTCAACAAGCATGTTTAGTTATTTTATTTTAACCACTTGCTTCATTTGAACATTCAAATCCAAAAACCCACATTTATTTTGATTTGTATCATAGTGAAATGCCTGAGTTTAAACGTGACCAACATTTTCAACAACATTTTCTCATACAAACCATTTCTTCTACGTACTACTGTACATACTAAGAACATTTCTGTTACAGAAGCGTACAAAAAAATCGTATTTGTTTAGAATAACTTAGACTGTTGTACCTTGTCTACTTTTTATATTTAAGATTCTTATGGGTTAATCGTATGCACTTGCCATAGTAAATTCTTTAGGGTTAAGGTTAAACTTGTCGGTCAAATAAAGCAGTCTGATTCTGATGTTGTTTATTCTCCTTTTTACACCGTAAGCACAGCTCCATGTATTATCTCTCCAGTCACCCCTCCTCCCCTCCTCAACTCCTCCCCATCTCCCCATCTCCCCTTCCCACCTCCCCTCCTCCCCATCTCACCTCCCCACCTCCCCATCTCCCTTCCCCACCTCCCCATCTCACTTCCCCACCTCCCCTCTTCCCCATCTCACCTCCCCATCTCACCTCCCCACCTCCCCTCCTCCCCTCCCCACCTCCCCTCCTCCCCATCTCCCCATCTCCCCTTCCCACCTCCCCTCCTCCCCATCTCCCCTTTCCACCTCCCCTCCTCCCCATCTCACTTCCCCACCTCCCCATCTCACCTCCCCATCTCCCCTCCCCACCTCCCCATCTCCCCTCCCCACCTCCCCTCCTCCCCATCTCACCTCCCCTTCTCCCCATCTCACCTCCCCACCTCCCCTCCTCCCCATCTCACCTCCCCATCTCACCTCCCCACCTCCTCATCTCCCTTCCCCACCTCCCCATCTCACTTCCCCACCTCCCCTCTTCCCCATCTCACCTCCCCACCTCCCCATCTCACCTCCCCACCTCCCCTCCTCCCCTCCCCACCTCCCCTCCTTCCCATCTCCCCATCTCCCCTTCCCACCTCCCCTCCTCCCCATCTCCCCTTTCCACCTCCCCTCCTCCCCATCTCACTTCCCCACCTCCCCATCTCACCTCCCCATCTCCCCTCCCCCCCTCCCCACCTCCCCATCTCCCCTCCCCACTTCCCCTCCTCCCCATCTCACCTCCCCTTCTCCCCATCTCACCTCCCCACCTCCCCTCTTCCCCATCTCACCTCCCCACCTCCCCATCTCACCTCCCCACCTCCCCTCCTCCCCTACCCACCTCCCCTCCTCCCCATCTCCCCATCTCCCCTTCCCACCTCCCCATCTCCCCTTTCCACCTCCCCTCCTCCCCATCTCACTTCCCCACCTCCCCATCTCACCTCCCCATCTCACCTCCCCATCTCCCCTCCCCACCTCCCCATCTCCCCTCCCCACCTCCCCTCCTCCCCATCTCACCTCCCCTTCTCCCCATCTCACCTCCCCACCTCCCCTCCTCCCCATCTCACCTCCACCTCACCACCTCACCTCCCTGTGGCCAGAGGTCTCAGTCAGAAAGTATTTTTATAGTAATATAAGTCTATAGTAATTGGCTCCATCTTTGGGGTCGCTGAAACATGTCGGGAGATCTTTGGAGGGAAACGCTTCATGTCTCACACAAGTGTGTCTCTCTGTAGACACACTTACTTCCCCCTCACCCCCCCCCTCGCCCCCCTCCCTGTCTCCAGACGCTACTCTTCACTCAGTAGCCTATCAGACGCCACTCTTCTCTCAGTAGCCTATCAGACGCCATCAGACACCCGACCGCAATTGAGTGATGCGGCTCAGCGCTCCAGACGAGCTCGGCTGGTCTGCTCTTCCGGGGCCCCTGGTGTATTTATTAAATGTCAAGCGCCCAAATCACTCTCCTCGGCAGTGGAGAGCTCTCCAGGCGAGGTGTGATGCCCCGGCACCAGCGTGGATGGATGAGCGCCCGGTACACAGGCTGTCATTTAGATTTCATTATGATAGCAGGGCAGGTACAGTACAGGGGGAGAGGGGGTGGGGTGGCCTGGGAGAGCAGGGAACAGAGAGGGTTGGTGTGGGTGGGTCGAGGCAGGGGGGTGGGCAGGGAACAGAGAGGGGATGGTTTCCATTTAGGAAATAATTCAGACTGTCATTACACAAACACATATGAAACATTCACACACACGCTGATCTAGAAAAGTCATTGTCAAGAATGACTAAATGTTAATGTAAGATGGCAGGGTTCAGGAATTTGATTGAGTGTGAATATTAGTGTTTGCTTCATTTCTTGGCAGGACACACAATATAGCAAAAAATATATAAAACAAATTGTTCTCATCTTTATTAAAAATATATATTTTTCAAACCTGAAGACAGCTTTCGAAATATGTGAACTCTTATTTGCAGGACCAGATGTTGACCAGATCGGGGATTTTCTTTTGTTTATACAATGCAAGGACAGAGAAGTCACCTGAGATGGTTTGGTTGGTGTGTCAGACATGTTCAGCCATGTAACAGGGATTTCACATATTCTGACTGATCAGGTCCAGATGTTGAAAAAAAGTAAAACATTTTGAAACATTGTTTCGACATAATTCTTTATTTTTTTTGTATTTCCGAAACGGCCCCTCATAGGTTCCCATGATGGATGAAGTCTGGGGTTTGTGTGAAGGGGTGGGGACGGGGTTAGAAACAGGGTAGGCAGTTGTTGCTGCAGGGAAATGAGGATTCATCCGGAACATTCAGATTGAAGGAGGGTAGGGGCTTGTGTCCGTAAGTGTTGGTTTGGCCAGGATTCTGCCTTAAGTGTTTGAAAATGTTTACAATGTTCATGTTAGAAGAGATGGATGGAAAAGGGAGTGTTTTGGAGATGAGTGTGGGCATGTCTGATGGATATTATGGGATGTTATCTGAAGTTTTTTTTGAAAGCTGTAAAAATATTATTGCCTTTTTGGTGTGCCATTGATGGATGAAAGGCTTATTAGCGGAGGCAAATTTTAATCGCTAAAGGTCCAAAAGTCAACTCCTAAAGCCAGCTGTTAATTAGCTGACGTTTCACCACTGAACTGTAGCCTTATCAGCCAAATTGTCTTATTAATAGGTTTCAACTTGTTAAATTACAAAACTGATTAAATCGTGAAATTTCGGGGCTTTTGGCTGTGTTGCCACGACCCCGTAAACTGTGAGGAATTTAAAGACAGGATTCATACATTTATCTCAATTTCCAGATTAAAAGCTATTTTTTAAAGACCAGTCAACACGTACGGAGTTTGAGCTAGCCTACTTATTGTAGGTTTAGGTTATTGTATCTACCTATATGCTAAGATATTCCACTTGTTTGTGTTAGACTTAGGCCTAGTCTTACTTCACCAACGAGCACTACACATAAGTTTACCCTTCTCTGGTCTCAAACGCGGAAGCATAGAAATACAAACTACACGCTCTGAACACTCCTCTTTAGTTTAGGCCTTTGGGCACTGGCTTGACTTTAAGTTCAAAGCTTTCTAAGCGAGGTAACCAACGTAGTCGCAACGTCTGTGTTAACTACTTCCTCCCGATCTTTAAATATCTAGCTTTTCGACAGCACGGGTAAACTGAATTTATACCTGAGGAGTGAGTTTACCAATTGACATTTGCTACAGAAGCATGAAGTATGAGGAGTACTAACGGAAGAAGACTCCTTTCCTCTTCCAAGGTTGTTGCCTGTTGTGTGACAGGGACTGGCCTAACTGTAATCTGAGGCTTTGTCTGAAGATCCTTCCGGTGTTTGTCGAGGCTAACCGATGAAGCGTTCATTTCCCGAGCAGCAGTCTACTAACTGAAGGTAGTCTCAATGTGTTGTAGCCTACTTTATTATAAAACAGGAATATTTACTTGATGTCCTTGAATTTTCTGTCCTTCCCCTCTCTTTGCAATACAGCATTCGTTCATCACATGCACCTTGCGAACTAGACTGTACGTGTTGACCTGCCTACATCACAGTCATTTTTGCTGTAACTGTGAGGGCAACAATACGGCTGCATACGTGTAACTAGAAAGCCACACCTACAGTAACCCATTAGGAAAGTCATTTGACATTCACAAAATGACTCAATCCCAGTTGTTTTCTACTGTGACCGCATCTTCTTGCTACATCAACAGGATTCTCTTCACCCTCACAAGTCACACATAGTTGCTTTGCTCCACACAACACCCATGTAAGATTTAAGACAGTGTGACTGAAGACAAATGGGTTGATATAACAACTCCTTTGTAGCTCTCTCCCTTAACACGCCTCTCACAAATAAAGTGTGCCGGGAGATAGAGCCTGCCAAGCGGTCCCAGATACCTTAGAGACTACTGCCTCACCTCTGTAGCCACTTGAAGGAGTTTTCATCAAGGTGGATTTTCCTCCACCTTCCCAACTAGGCTCCAGTTAGACACTGGGAGGATTGTGTTTGGGTCTTCTTTCTGTCCCTCTCTTTCTGTCTCTCTCTCAGTCTGTTTCTCTCTGTCTGTATGGATCTGTTTCTCTCTCCCTCCATCTCTCAATCGGTCTGTCTCTCTCCTGGCTTGTCTTTGTATTTATCTCTCTCTAACCCTTTTTTTTCTCTCTCTTTCTTTGTTGAGCCTTACCCCCCCCCCCCCTCCCCCATCCCTCAAAGTCCCTTATCAGTCCCCTCAGCCCTGCACTGATCCCCCCATCTCCTCCTCTTCCCAGCTCCCTCATCCAGCCCGCTCCTCTGATTCTGGAAGTACATTTCTTGGGGTTTTCATTCAACCGGCCAATTCTGCTGTAGTTAGTCCCACAGTGAGCCCAGAAATCACTAGCTGCTTTACTGAGATGCCTCACAAATTGAGTGCACTGAGAATTTCGAAATAATTTCTGATTGGACGGACAGTCTACGTGCTGCGGGTGAAACGGCTTTTCTGGGTTTTCTTGGATTTCTTTGAAACGTCTTGTGTGAAGTCACTGGAAGTTTTGTTTGTGTGACACAATGGAAAGGACGCAAACTGCTTCTCTTAAGCTGTATGACGTATTTCAGGGGCTGACCTCATCTATGCTGGTGTAGGAATGAGGAGCATGTTGGGGGTAGATGTTACTGAACGGGACTCCCCTCATGTTGATAAGGTCAGAGCCCTTGTGGAAAGGAGATTGAATGTCAGAG
Source organism: Hypomesus transpacificus (assembly GCF_021917145.1). Taxonomy (NCBI): domain Eukaryota; kingdom Metazoa; phylum Chordata; class Actinopteri; order Osmeriformes; family Osmeridae; genus Hypomesus; species Hypomesus transpacificus. The sequence continues at coordinate 811,020 of NC_061082.1, read as the reverse complement.
GATGGACTTGCAGCAGGTTTGGGTAACTCAGCGTGGATTGAGAGTGATAGTCTGTGGTGTCATCGATCCCCTGACAGTGACAGGTTAATGATTAATGAGAAAATCTAGCTTGCCACCAAGTCTTAGGTAACAGTGATCTATACCAGTCCTGTCTGCTCTTTCCTCCCTTGCTTTCCCTGAGGGGAGAAACCCTGATTTCAATTTTTTGTAGCACCGATGTCAGGTAACACACATCCAGTACCTCCTTCATATGAGGGTTGTAATTTGTTTCAATGTTATATAATTTGTATTGCTCAGGTTCAAATGACAGGTTTTGTAAGCTTCGGTAGCTATAGTTTATCCAGGCTTCATTGTGCATTTGACGGTGGCACGATTTTTCCTTACTCCGAACATTAAAGTTGAAATGAAACTCTGAATACTTGAAACGACTGTGTATTTTGAAAGCACCCAAACTATGCAAGACCTAACCCTAACCCTCCTCCTCCTCACCCTAACCCTCCTCCTCCTTCTCACCCTAACCCTCACCCTAACCCTCCCCCTAACCCTCCTCCTTCTCACCCTAACCCTCCCCCTAACCCTCCTCCTCCTCACCCTAACCCTCACCCTAACCCTCCTCCTCCTTCTCACCCTAACCCTCCCCCTAACCCTCCCCCTAACCCTCCTCCCTCTCACCCTAACCCTCCCCCTAACCCTCCTCCTCCTCACCCTAACCCTCACCCTAACCCTCCTCCTCCTAACCCTAACCCTCCTCCTCCTAACCCTCCTCCTCCTAACCCTTCTCACCCTAACCCTCCTCCTCCTCACCCTAACCCTCCTCATCCTCCTCTGTGGACGAAGCCTTCTGTGTCTGCCCGGGGTTCTGCACGGCTGGCGTCAGTGACGTTCAGCGTCTCTCCACAGCCACATGCTGCCTTGACTGTTGTTTGTTTGAGACGAAGCATCACTTCAATGTCAAAGAATGCTCCAGGCGCTTCCAAGTAGTTCTTTTCTTCTCCGGCCAAGTTCTGCCTCTCCTGCTCTGCACTCAGGCACCTCTGAAGACACAGGCTTCAGAATAGAGAGGAGCCTTTACAGTTCTCCAGTTGAGGTCTGTAAATGGGGCAGATTAGCTGCGTTGGTCCTGGGGGTGTTATAGCGATGCCCTGTGCTATGCAAATGTCCACAAGCCACATTGATTTAGAATAATATTTCTGTCTCCTAGATGATTATGATTTTTTTTTTACTATCAACACAACCTTTAGGGTTCTTGCGGTGTGCTGAAAGTGTGTCTTCTATGACTTGGATGAACAAATCAATAGCAAAGATCGAATTGTGAATTTCATTATCTCTGTTATTTTGGTGATATACGTCTCTTGAGTGTGTCTTGATGGTGTTGTGCTTGAAAAACTGCTATTATGATTTATTTGTTCAATTATGAAGCAGATGTTGAGGATGCCAACCAGCACTGTTAGATAATATAATAAAAAAAATATACTTTGATTGCTAAATAAATTATAGAAAAGTCTTGACGGTGGATAGTTTACAGATCAATGACACATCAAACCAGAGTTGATAGACAAATAAATACTAACTCAACGCACAACACTTGGAGTTCAATGGGGAATTTCTCACATTCAGCAATGATAAATACTGTGACAAGGAAAAACTTTATTTAACGATTTTGCTATTTGATTTTTTCAGAACACATTCCAGACCCCAAAAAGTCCAAGGTCACATCGGTCTGTTCAATTTGGAGTGTTTGCACTTTAACAGTAAATGTCTGATTCAGTAATGTTTTTAAAAATGAATCCTCACATTCACTCAGCTGCTTGATTAAATGGCTACTGCTTGTCATTGGCTGTGTCTGATGCTTGTATGCTCAGGGCAAAGCCTTTGAAAAACCCTCAATTGTGGAGCAGAAGGATCATTTTGATGTCAGAAAGTGTGGCATCGGGCATTTGAAATGGGTGTTGATATGCAAATGTTTCCTGAATGAGGGCTTGCTGTTGTCTCAGCCGCAATCATGATACATGGCTGCCAGGATATTGATGCTTCTAAACCAGTTCAACGGATTTTGAATGTAAATATAACCCTAACCCTTGTTTGAAGAATAAAGGGTTACAAAAACCTTTCTCACACAGAGTGCTCTGACCAGTAAACATGTCGTAGCCTCTTGAATTAAGACTCATCGTGTTTTTTGGGAATCATGACTGAATCCAGAGCTGTGGACACTGAGCGGCCCAGGTCTCCTGGTCTCATGGTCTCCTGGTCTCCTGGTCTTGTGAACGGGGAGTTCCTCTGGAGCGCTAGTAGAGTTGGGTCATGAAAGTTTCATCAGACACCAGGCTCTGGAGTTCCTAAATGTCTGGACTAAATTGCCCTATAGGGTCATAAATACTTTATCAACAGCAGACACCTCAGCAAAACACTTCCCCAGGGCTCGCTCTCTCTTTCCCTCTCTCCCTCTCTCTCTATCCCGCTCTCTCCCACTCTCTCTCTCCCACTGTCTCTCCCGCTCTCTCTCTTGCTATCAAGCCCGCCTCAACACAAGGTGCAAGGTGATTCCACCCAGCAACTACGATTTCCTCCCAAAGATATATACGCACACACACACACATACACATTCACCGCCATTCCATCTCAAAACCAACATAATAGGCCTATGACAATTCAATTTGTGAGTGACGTGCTTGTCACTTTCAAATACTTGGAATTAAACAGAAATCTTTTGAAAACCGCTGAGTTTCCTGAGGCTGTTTGGTTCCTCCTCTCCTTCTTTGTACAGTAAAGACCCTACAGCTTCAGCTTGGCCATAACCCCCAAACACTTGATTATTCCTCCGCAGCGCTGGCTTTGATCTCGAGGCAGTAATGAAAGTTTGAACCGTCGCTCCCCGCGACAGTGTCTAAGCTTCCATAGTTGGAGCGTGGCGTGACAAGGCTTTTGAAGTACGGCAATGTGAGGGAGGTTGATTAAAGGGGCAATTGACTGGGGTTTTTGGGTATTTCACACTGTTCCTTAAGGTCTCCGAATAGGGTATGTAACATTGGTTGGGTTGAAAATGGCCCGGGTGCTGTTCTATGCCCTCTGACAGATCCTCTGAAATGTTCCCGAGAAAAAACACTAGCTTTTCTCCTTTATGGTATGCTCATTAATATTTAGATAAGCTGCGCACTGATTTGTTGGTTATCAACGAGTGAAGCTGGGAGCAAAAACGCAACACGGCCAACAGCAGCACTCGCTGAAACACCGAAGTTGGAGACTTGAAATAAAAACTCGCAAATAAATCTATTGTGTCTACACAACACTGTTTTCAACAGATTGACTATATATCATTTGAAATGATAACATTACTTGTTTCCACTTCTGTTGTTGAAGCAAACTGGATTGACTTAGGTGGGTAGAACGTTAGGCTACAGCTTAGCAACCAAACCATATCTGATTCTACTCGGCTTCAGTTAGCTAGCTAGGCTAGCTCTAGATATCTTGCTGTAAAATAACATGACAAAGATCTGGACAAACATGCATCGTGAATTGTAGATTTTCATTGCACAGGTTATTTATTTGAATGAAACACAGTCAGGAACATGAATCAACGTTAGCCCCATTGCCAATAAACTAGGCTAAATTATCACACATTCTACCTATGCTCTTGCGTTAACTAGCAAGCTAAACTTGTTTACATCATGCCTACAGTCTAGGTGTTACTAGTAACAGTTACTAGCAATGCTAACGTATCCTGTATCTAGAACCTGCCTTTCTCCAGTTCTTTCAAATAGATTATCTAGACAGGCGTTAGCAATAAGCCAGACTGCAGTTCGTTTTCTGGCTATTTTTCGGAAGCTTCCCTTCTAATGCCGACTACAGCTAGTCTAGCTAGAGTCATTTGATGTGTGTAGAAACGTATTTAGCATTCTACCTGGTATGCTATATACAGGAAACGTTAGCATTGCTAATAACTGTTAGCACAACATCATACTGTCCTTATAGCTTGCGGTTGCAATGAGCATACGGTTGGAACAGCACCTCTTTCCAGGTTCAGCTTCCTAGAATATCCTGCTTGAAATTGTCCAAGGTTGTCAAAACTGTCTTGGGTGAAATGTTCAGAGCAAATGAATGATTGAGTGTCGAACTTCGCCGGGATCTTCTCATAGACAACAGCAGCCATGCCTGTTGAATGTTTGGCTCCTTGGGAAGACTGTGAGTGTTAGCCTTCCCTGTACAGCCTGGAACACAGCATTTACGACCGCGGTCCATTTTCAATATCCTTGTTATAATTCAAAACGTTCTTCTTTGTAATTCCTTATAAGTAGCCTACACAGAGCAGCGCGCAGCTAAACTAGTATCGAAGATAGACGCTACCTCGGGCTGGTCTGGATGTAAATTCTGGGGCGTGACAAAGATACAGACCAGAGCCAATAAGAGGGCGATCACCGGTCCTACGTAGGACCGGTGGCTTTGTTGAAAAGCTAGCGTTTTACAGCCAAATTTTTTCTTTTTGAGATTTGAATAGGAAAGAGGTGTCAATGGACTTTGATATTCACGGTATGTTCAGTTTACCCTCCGAACTGTCGTTTTTCAACAATGACAAGGTAAAATCGGTTTTGCAGTCAATTGCCCCTTTAAAGAAACCTCTGCAGTGATGCTACCTTTTGTGGAAGGACTTACTTGGCTCAACGCATGCGCTTCTGAGAAAACAACGCCACCTAACACTGCACCGTGTGAACTTTCTCAGCTATGACGTTACGGCAGGACAGCGTGTGGAGCCGCACACGTCACACTGCTCTTCTCTCCCGTATATCTTTGGCATTTTTCATGCTTCATAGGAAAGTTTGTAGGTGAAGTGTCACAGGAAAGGCAGGGAAAGATAGAGAGGAAGACATGCAACTAAGGACCAAAGCCGGATTTAAACCCAGATCGTTGCGGTAAGGCCTCAGATACATGATACGAGGGCTTATCCGCTGAGCTAGCAGAGCGTTCCCAAACTGCTCTTTTGAATGTGACCGAAGGACAGCCTTGTTTACTGCAGTACACAGCTACACAGCAGTAACTGCTATATTTCCCATTCCGTTTGCAATAAATTAATTTAAATGGAGGCATAACTGTGGATATACATATGCTCAGAGAGTTGCGTTGGCACTGCTAGATGGACACGAAGCAGATGGGCTTGTATCAGTGCGGCACCTGGGTGACTGCAAACGTATCAATAGACTTCACGAAACCGCACAGTTAGGAGAAGCAGTGTGTTGAATAAACTAAGACAAGACCTCACACAGAGACGCCCGTTGGAGGTACAGGTGTGGCCTGTGTGAAAGAGTGGTGAGTTATGTATGGGTGTGAGAGTTTAATCTGACTAAAGTCCTTCATTTTAGTTGTGTCACTGTTTTTTTGAAAAGTGAAACCAACCCAATGCACCAAAGTCAAATAGGGAATTCCGTGGTTGGTCTTGCAATTATAGAATGGAGTCGGTCTACATTTAGTTCCAAAAAAGAAACAGTTTTTTGTAATGCTGAGAACTGATACTGCGAGGCTGTATGAATAATGAAGTGTTGCTGCATATCAAGTGAAGCACTGTAGGGCTTGATAGGGCATCTGATAAGTATACAGGCAGGCCTAGTGGATAATGCTCATCTCTCTGTGCTTCAGGTGGGCTCTTCTGCACTCTAGTCAATGATTGGAGCGCATGCATAGGTTAAGTGGGATTTATGCAAATACCATATTTGCAAACAGAATACCCTGCACACTGAACAAAACAGTCTCTCTCTGTCTCTCTCTTTCTCTCGTCCAATGTCTTATCAAAACAAAGCCCCGATATGTTATTGACCTTCACAGCTCACCTACCTTCCTTATACATTCTTAGCACAATAGTGGGTCGATCAACAATAATTTCACGTTCTTGACATTCTGTAAGTGACGCAGGTCAAATGTCAGCGGTCAGTAATCCGGCCCTACCCTGCTCGAGGCAGAGAGCTTGTTGTTTGCCCTTGTAGAGTTATGAAGGTCTGTCGCTGCATTGTCTCTGACTTTGAGACGAATCACACGCCTGGCTTGATTTACATCTTATTGTCACGGAGGGAGACAGACCACATGTGATAACACCACCCTGTCCAGCCCACTAGGAGAGAGCTGAGGGAAAACCAAACTGAAGCGGCTGGAGCTGGTTCATTTGTGCTGCCCGAAGGTTCACAACGAACCATTGTTGTGTTGCGACAACTTTACCCAATACAAAAACAAATAAAAAGCATTTTCTTTTAAACATCGCGATGTGGGGGGTCTGAGACAGCCCGACGGTTAAATGAAAATGCTGCACTTAATTTTTTTTTACGATAGTGGCTCACAATGACTGATGGGTCAGAATGACCCGAAGACAACACAAGGGTTAGTAGTAGTGTCTTATTGCAGGTGCCATATTGTGTAGCGTTTTGTGGTGTTTTGTAGCACAGTAACAGAAAACAGTCACAGTAAGTGGTGTTTTGTAGCAGTGTAATATTACACAGTTGCGTTGTGTTTTGTAAGTGAAGTTCTGTATAAATGTAATGTAACACAGTGAAGTTCTGTAGCAGCGTAATGTAACACAGTGAAGTTCTGTAGCAGTGTAATGTAACAGTTAACTGGTGTTTTGTGGCTTGACCTTTTTTACAGTGAAGAAATATTGAGATATATGTGGAGATGTGTGGGGATGGATTATTGATTTGACCTCTCTAAGTCTCTTGTCATGGAACTCCCTTCTGTATGGCTGTTTAATAAAAGGGGACAAAGCATGCAGGACATGTGTCTTGTAGTGTATGAAACATGTAGATATTTATACTTATTAATAGTCGAACGAGCGTCTGGTCTCTATGTTGTAAACACCAAAGTGGTCATCCTCATGGTCAGTGCACATAGTCAGACTAAACACTAAAGGAATCTCATTTGGATCCTTAAAATGGTCATGAGGTTTAGATGTTCTCTGTATAAGACACTCAAAAGTGACACAAAATATCTTATTTCCAGACAGGTTATTGTGTCGAAGGGAAGTTGCTTCCTCGGAAGGGATGGAATAGTCAACATCATGTCTTCATCACATGGTTGCCTTCACACCCAGTGACTGTGTAATAGAAAAGAAAGCTGTGAAATAGAAATACATAACTTGTTTATCAATGTCAAATGGAAGTACAGGGTCTATTGATCCTGGTCGGCCAGAGGCATCGTTTATGTGAACAGAGACCTAATTGACACTGTTGTTATGGTGCCTGTAGGTGTCTGGAATTATGGAGAATACATCATCATAGTTTCCCTTCTCAATGGCTGTATGACCTACAGTAGAAAGCGCATCATTCTCCTAGTTGTAAAAACAGTGAATTGTTTCTCCAGAGACGGCAGGTGACTTATGTAAACATCATAACCATTTACATGGATCAAAACCAGTCGCTCGCCTTACTTTATTGGTGTACATATTTTTTTACTATCCGGTAGGTAAACTTTCATGGTAGAATGCTGTAAACCCGCCACAGACGGAACTGGGAGCATGTGAAGAGGAAGTGTCGACTTATTTCTCCCAGACAGCCAAGACAGCACAGCACACTGAATGGAGATTAATGAGCGGCGTGTTCAGGACTACAGGACCACGGACAGCGCACTTCCATGCTCCTTCCCTCTCGCTTGCTCAGACGGATTCATGGTGAAAGCGAATGAATCAGCCAAAGAAAATACCTCCAATGCCAGTTACATCGACAGAAGCTGTCTCCGACGATTTTCTTACATTCATTAAAAATTGCGTTTAAATTGCTTCTATTATTGTCTAACCTCTATATTTGGGACACGATTGCCTGATTCGATTCCGTTTATGCGTTCAGATTTAGAAGTTTCCTTGGATAGTCCTTCATGTGAAACACGTAATCACACCCCCTCCCATTTTGCGTTGGGAATGCGTGAGACCACGGACTTGCCCCCTCCTCCCACATCCCTAACACCACCTCACCTTCGAATAGGACTGAACACTACACAAGGAGCAGTCGAGCCTGCCTCGCTTGTACTCTCAAACAGACAGTCCGGAAGGACTATCACTACCTACTTTTGTTTTCTTACTTATTCTGTTTACAATTGAATATTTTATCCTCCTCAACCACAGAATGTGATTAGGAGACGGTAGAAGCGCGGCTCTCGTCACGTTCTAAGACCTTGCAGAACAATCGTGACGGATCCATCTCTGTTCGCTACCCGCTTAAGATTCCGCAGTTGATAAACCGGCGTCAGCCCCGCTATACTGACCTCTCCGCTGCGCCTTGCAGTTTTGACTAATTCTCCGGCGAGGAGGATCCGACCACGGCATCTTAGTGATTCAGAACGAGACTCAAGTTGTAACACACCAGGAGTTAACAATGACAGCCACCAAGGAGCAGCCGACCCAGAGACAGAACCAGCTACAACAAGAAGAGGTGGGATTCAATCTCGGTTCCTTTGATTAGAAAAGTGGAAGACACTGTATCGGCTTATTGATATCACATGCATTTAGCGTTAGCCTATTTGGGACTGATATCAATTAAGTGTTGCACTGTTGCAACGTTAGAGAAACAGTATGGCATAGATAGGTCAACAAGTTTCGTTCATTCACATTAAGAAAACATTTCCCAGTTGAAATGGGAAGTCTTGCATATTTCAGTCTTCGGTAGCCTAGTCTTGCTTTCTGCTTTATCTCGCCAGTTAGGCTAGTTTCAGCCGCTGGCTACGGCTAGCCCACTGGTGAAAGTATTAGATTTCAGTCCACGCTTTCCCACTGGTGACAGAGTATTATAAGACATGATTCAGCACTTGCGCTGCATATGTCACTATTATATCAATTAGTGGCTCAGTACGAATTGCGTGTCAGCTGTCAGGTCGGGGAATAATGAGCTCTCGCGTGGGAATTGGAAGGCACTGCCAGAGAGAGAGAGAGAGCGAGAGAGAGAGAGAGAGAGAGAGAGAGAGAGAGAGAGAGAGAGAGAGAGGGAGAGAGAGGTGGACGTTCATTTATGAGATTGTAATTCAGACGTTGTCTCCTGACAGCTGTCCGCGACACCTTTTCGAGAGAACAGGTTGTGGAAACCACTTTAGAAAATATTAGCCGCATTCCGCCTCACAGACACCGAACAGGGCTGCGGCAACGCGGTAGTGTCGCTCACCGCTTCCATCTCTCTTCTGTATTTTGGGCACGTCAACGGCAATTATTAAGCAACCGGGGCTGACGGTTCTTGTCAATGTGCATGCGGTATGAATCGCTACAGATCGTATCAACTTCGACAATATATTGTTAAAGACCAATGAAACGCTGGAGAAATGACTGTGATGAACAAGTTGAGCTGAGCACTTATGTTTACTTTAAACCAAAATGATTGTTTGTGTCCCCGACAGTTTTCAGTGCACGTTGTAACAGGTATTATGTCAAAAGGATTAGGCCTATTCCGTAGTTTGTTGTGCTATCCTGCCCCCATTATGTAGTTAACCTAGTGATATTTTGTATTTCACTATCAAAGTTTTGGTACTCAGGCCTTAGATGATAGGACAATCTCAGTGTCCTGCTTGCTGAAAGTGATTTGTAGATAACGTCTTTGTTACATTTGCTTAACCTTGGAGATGGGGTAGATCCAGACTGTGCTGTCTTGCTTTTCCCCTGAACAAGAGGGACGATCATGTATGAGATCTATCTGAACTGGAGGTGTCGAGCAGAACACATACTGAGGCAGGTCGCTGCTTAGATACACAGACTTTGTGTGTATCTTAATCATTCTGCCTATCGCACCCATAATTACTGGAAATGAGTGTGTGTTTATCACCAATCAGACACTCCTGTCCTTATCAATCAAACGAGAAGAGAACATTCCTTCAGTGCATGACAAGACATGTGCAATGTTTACATGCCTACACACACTCAGCTGGACCGTGAATATGTAATTCACATAACCTTGTAGAAACCATGGCTTTTATTGTGAAAAATCTGGTATTAAAGAGACAATGTCATCATGGTGGGATAACGAGACACTAACTGTAAAGATATTAATCCCAGGAATGCAAGATATTCTTCTCAGACCTTCTACAATTACTACCTTTGGCCACACCCATATTTAAAAATCAATACAACAAGAATCAACACAATTATGTTGAGTCAATAATGAGTCAAGATCCTGTTCTTGCTGGTTTCTGTATAGTGTTGAATGGGGCAGTGGTGTTTTTCTGCTGTGGTGGCACGCCATGCCGAGCCCCTTGCGTAACAGATGTGCAGTGAGCCACGTCAAGACATTGTGTCTGAGAAAGTAACGGAGTGAAGAGGAACACGCAACATCGCCCAGGCTGTTCATGTCAGAGACTACGTCAGGGCTTGGGCCAGCGCCTGCTCACATGACTGGCTGACAGACTCTTTGGGGGATCAACTGCCATCAAAGTTTCATGCTGTTGTTGTGAAGCATTCAACTGGAGACTATGGGACACAGAGATGTGGTGTGAGTTCAGCCAAGCTCAGTGGGAGAGCCCTTCTTGGGGTATTTCAGATTGACGAGTTGCCGTTACCGGTGTTGTCGTCGTTGTCGCCATCTATCCATTCCTCATCCATCCATTCATCATATTCACCCATTCATCGTATTCACCCCTTCACCCATTCAGTCGCATCATTTCCTCATCATCGGTTGTCAACATCCACATCTTCCAGAGGTTTTACTCTCTGTTTCTTCAGTTAAACAGGTTACCCACCCAGCTTTCTCCTTGTCCATGTTGGAGATTTGAACCTTATTTGTCTTTCTAATTATGCTATTCAGTCTCTGCACACATTTTCCAACACCAAGTGATATTTACCTTCTGGTGCTTGAGTTTGCAGAGTCTATTAACAGACACTGGCAAACAAGCTACACATTTGAACTAATTACATTTTGACTAGAAATTACTTTGAAGGAGTGTAGTGAGAGATTTTGTCCATATCTGAACAGGTTGGCGAGACTCTGCTGAGTATGAGAAGGCTGAGAAAGCTTTTGTGGTTTAGTTTTAATACGTTTTAATACACATACTTCTTTGTCCTGCAACTCAATGAGGGCTCATGAAATCTCAGCAACCAAAACTAACTGAGTGGGAGGCCTCAGACGAAACCAATGTTGGTGTTGTGACTTAGCTGTTCCCTGTGATCGATCCTGAGTTTGTCCCTTAGCTGACCACCTGCTTCACAGAGCCTTGCTGTTGCAAGGGGGGATAGTGTTACCACCTGCCCAGACGGATCATTCACATTGTTGATGGAGATGTTAGCTGATGGTGAGGCCCAGGCTGACCAGGGAGATACGGATGCATGTCCTACTGAGGAGGCTCTCACATGCTGGGAACTCTGGCTAGTGCCCTCAGACTCCCACCGCCAGGCCAGGATCCTGTCCACAGCTGCCTAAGGGGAGGAGAAGAGAGGAGGGGGAGGAGATGGAGGAGGGAGAGGAGATGGAGGAGGGGGAGGAGATGGAGGAGGGAGAGGAGATGGAGGAGGAGGAGATGGAGGAGGGGGAGGAGATGGAGGAGGGAGAGGAGATGGAGGAGGGAGAGGAGGTGGAGGAGAGGGAGGAGATGGAGGAGGGGGAGGAGATGGAGGAGGGAGAGGAGATGGAGGAGGGAGAGGAGATGGAGGAGGGAGAGGAGATGGAGGAGGGAGAGGAGATGGAGGGGGAGGAGATGGAGGAGGGGGAGGAGAGAGGAGGGGGAGGAGATGGAGGAGGGGGAGGAGAGAGGAGGGGGAGGAGATGGAGGAGGGAGAGGAGATGGAGGAGGGGGAGGAGATGGAGGAGGGGGAGGAGATGGAGAGGTAAAAAGACAAGGGCAGGGAAGAACAGAGAGGAGATGGGATGAGAGTTGGTATGATGAGAGGATGAGAGTGGGTATGATGAGAGGATGAAAGTGGGTATGATGAGAGGATGAGAGTGGGTATGATGAGAGGATGAAAAGAGAAGCAGGTTGGGGGGAGAAGGGAAGATAAGCAGGGAAAGGAGAATGGAAAAGATGGGGAGGCAGGATGAGGAATGTTGCCATGTTTCAGACTTCACTGTGTGTGACATGCATACTGTATTTATTCAAATAAATACTCACAACACATAAATCACATCACACAAAGTAATGCGTCTAGGTTACAGTTTATTGGAGCTGAAACGTAATTAGGCTTATCTAATCTAAGACAGGCCTTATTTTAGATCCTCCTTGCCCCTGCTTATGGGTTTGTATTAGGATAATTTAACAAATGTGGACATATGCTCTTGGCCTAAAGGGAATTGAAGAGATTACAAGGCTTGAGTCATCAGAGCTAAGAGAATCATTGGAGACACTGGTCTAATCTCTGATCAGAGACAGGGAGAAGGCAGAAGAGAAACTCCTGGAGTGTGTGTACCTGTGTGTGTGTGTGTGTGTGTGTACCTGTGTGTGTGTACCTGTGTGTGTGTGTACGTGTGTGTGTGTGTCTAAGTGTGAGTAAGCACATCACAGTTGGCCTAATCCACTCAAAGACAGGGTATTGTCAGGATTAACATCAAAACCATCTCTCCCCAATGTGTCACATTATCAGGGCTGCAGAACGAGATAGGTGTCTGGATCAGGACATTGTATTCAAGAGCTTAGACTGAGATGTTTAATGTTTCAGAAGGATGTCCGCTCAGACATTTGGTCAGTTTTGTTGGGTGTGACCTGAAAATGAGGTTAAACTGCAGTATTTTGGCATTTCATTCGACAAGACAACATATGCTGCTTTTGAAAAATAACAGATCTTTTCTCATGGCTGTCAAATAAACACAAATTGTTTATGGAACATTTTGAATAAGATCTCCTCTCACAATTGTAAAAACATATTCTTGATCTGTCATTTTCATTTAAATCTCAATTAATCATATTCAAGTAGATGTATTTTTCCTAATGGACATAAATGACAAATACGGTGTTTTGAAACAAAACGCATTATTCCTGGAAAGTATTTTGATCTCAGTATCTCAGTTGAATCTGAGTAAAACCTGTGAACGCTTCCAGGACTTTTGATCCCCCGTCGGTATTGAAATGCCAGGAGTGTATGATGACAGTTCATCCTTGGTGCTTCGAGTCCAAGAGTGTAAGAAGACAAACACAGTTTCCTGCGCTTCCTGGGCGTCAGTGAGTGTTTAAGGCAGTCTGCCATTGATCTGTGTTCCTGCCGTAGATCATCAAAGACTCATTTCAAAGGCTGGAGGTATTGACAGCCCTCCAGAGATGTGCGCAGCTGCACGGGTCACCGTTTGTGTCTGTGCCGACCATGTGGACCTGTTACAGGGAGGAGAGTAATTGGCAATATTTAGCAGCAATTTTCTCAAACTTTCAAAGATTTGAGAAGATGAGCGATTCAAGTCTCACTCTGTCTCCAACAGGCACTGTCATTCAGCTTCCTCAGCTTTCTCAACTAATTCCATTCAACTGTCATTTCACTTTTCAACTGGGGTAGTCCCACAATATCGCCAACAAACAGCGTCTCCACCACACAGAAACAACCTCCTCATGCTACAACCTGCACACAATTACATTCCTATCTTCGTACAATGTCGGTTTCATGCTGACGAGCTTAAGCTGCAGATAATAAGTTTGGGGTTCAATTTAATTTGCAACCATAAAAAAAACTTTGTGGGACTGGATGGATTCTTATCCTATAGCCCGGAGCATCATTTGACTGGGACGTATTCAACTGTGTCTAATTGCATTCTGTTAAATTTGACTGCAGGAGTGAAAGACGCTTTAGCATCACCGTGTAATTTAAATCAAATCAAATTTTAAAATGCCCGTGAAAATTAACTCAGATAGTAAATGCTGATTAATAGAATTACTCAATTGTTCTTGGTCTCCTCATTCTGTAGGGGGTCTAGTGAAATATTCATATTTATAATGGTCGGATACAAACAAATATTTCCCCGGTAATGAATCCTGTAGGCCAATATTTCAGTTCATGTGGAAACGATACAAGTTCTGCTCTGTGAGCATCACTGAATCCCCTATCTAGGATGCATCGCTATCAATATTAAAATGTCATTAAACAAATACGAAACCGAGACACATTGTCTTAGACTGAAATGACTAAGGCATTGATCGCCTGTCCCGTTATTAGTTTGGATGTTCTGCTGTGGCTTTTGGTTCTCGTTTGTTAGCACCCGTTGGCGTTTTAAAAGATGAGATGCTTCAACGAGCCCAACGTTATTGCAGTTAATAAGCGTCCGCGAGTGCCAGCTTGACATAGATTTTGGCGGAGACACTTAAATATCTCACAAAGATTACAGCATACAGCATTAGACATTAGTCATTAGAGCTCAAATAGGTAAACAAGATAACAAGAAGAGCAAATAATATCAGTTTACCTGCAAACTATCACACTTTCAGTTATCAGAAGCTGATCTGATGAATGAGTCATATCTTTTTAGTGGCTGATGACAGATAACATATTATTAGATTGAGTTATGGTAATGAGGCCACAGTATGTAACACCAGATATGTTTATGCTAACTGATGACAAATGTAAGACACTACAGTTTCAGCTCCCTCTGTGCAAAATAGTAAATTATACGATAGTATTGTATGTTATAGTACTGTTTGCAGTACAATTTAAATATATCTTGTAATATCTTACTCACTCCTGCTAAACTAGAACATCATGATCCACCATGAAACTGAAGGGTAGTTTGCAACATGAAACACAGCTTCTCCTTCAATAGTGCAAGAAAAGTCACAAAATGACAACAACAAAAAACACAGTGAACAAAAAGTAATATTAAGAGTAAATAAGTTGCTTATGAGCAAGGGATGAGCCTTAAGTCATCGCAAATTGTTTGGGGAACAACGATCAATATCCGACCTCAGGCACATCCACTCCCTGCTGCCTACCCTTCACTATCTAGACTGCTGTGTATTGACTGCCCTAGTCAATGTTCTTTTTTCTTTCTTTTTCTTTTGCACTTTTTCTCTCCAGAGTTAAAGCAATTGAAAATCTTATTGAGGCACAGCAGAAGGCAAAGCTTTCTTCTGGGTTTTTTGTTGGCTGGTACACGAAGGCAATAACTCCTCAGTCTTCAGCCAACATACTGAATGTGTGCTTTCTGGATTGTTCGCTATTTTGGAGGGGTTGTAAGCACAGAGGTCACATCTGAATGATCTTTACCCATTCTAAACAGTAAGGCAGACTAAATACTTTTGTCCATGAGCAGTTACAGGTAACAAAGACCACATTCTTCTTATAACGGTGAATTAACAAGTATGTTGAAGTGTCTGTCTACCGTATGCATACTGATGACTTCTGATGTTTCAGCGTGTTATTGTATTCTGTAAAGAAGTGTGTGTGTTTTCATTGCTAATTGGAGGCAGCAGGCCTGAGATACACAAGCTCTGGCTAGCTCTGGCTAGCTCAGGTTAGCTCAGGATAGCTCAGGCTTCGACATTGACAGGAATATAAAGAGCTTTTAAGAATATTTTAAGAAACTGCCCCAATGTAAGATCTGGCTTTAGGAAGCTGTGTGGTTAGATTTCTTTTGACATGCCTTAAAGTACAATAATATATACTTAACATTGCTTGTCAATCTTCAAAGCCGATGTGCAATCATTATTTACACCAGTCAAATGACACAGTGTACATTTTCAGTCACAGCTTTTTCTTATGGGGGTGGACACAATCCTCTAACTTAGCTTCCTGTTTACTTCCTGTCAACATCCTGTTCCTCTAAGCCATGTGATTGGTTGGGCACGAGTTGTGAGGAAACGAGTGACGCAAGCCAGTTTTTATTTTCAGCCGTGTTACTCACCTGCTTGACATGTTTTGTGGATTGTGCTTAAAAGCCATTAGGCATTGGTTCAGTTGTGCACTTACTGTATGCTCATGCCTGCCAAAACCCCCCCCAAAAGTAACGAAAAGGAGGCTAAAAACAAGTCTTATTTGTAACTGAACATGTACCTGTAGCTGTCGACTGAAGTCCCATTCAGTCTGATCCACCAGCAGACGGTAGCATTGGGTCTTCAGACACCAAAGTCTTCATTTCAGCCGTTCCATGAAGATGATTTATATTCCCAGCACCTTTTCTGTTCTCTGACATAGCTGTGCTGTTGGATAGAAGCTTATGAAAAGTAGTATTGATCCACTGAGTGCATTCATGGGAAACTGAAAGACACACCGCTAATCCTTTGAATCTGATACGAATGCAGCTAAGCTTTTTTTTATCATTACAATTTCCTCAGAGGTGCAGCTACACAATGTCATTGCTATCTGAAACCAACATGGAGACCCAGTGGAGATAGTGACTCCTGAAGGGGGATCAACCAACAGACGAGACAGAACTGACCGTGTCCTCCAAGGTGTGTCTGACACGGTGCCGACCCTCTCAGACCAAGCTGGTCACGCATGGGATGGGTCCCCAAAAAACCAGCGTCTTTAACCCCCCAGACTCCCCCCCTGTCCCTGCGTCCACCACAGCTCTTGCCCAGCTTTCACCGTCTTACTGAAACCCCTCTAAGTAAAGAATTGGATTTCTGGCCGAAAGAAACAAATAAGACCCTGGGTTGTTTGTCTTACTCGGTGTGAGATTGTGCTGTCATAGTTGAAAGTGGGGACGAGCTTTGCAGAAACGCTCACCGTCGTTTGTCACCCGCTCACCAAGGTCACAGTGCTGTGAGGGGAGCCAGGGTGTCTATTAATAGACAGAGTGCTACCTTTCTGACAGTGGGCTTATTAGACATGTACGCTCACACACATACACACACAGAGTTCTCCTCGGTAATATGAGCATTAGCACAGTTCTAGAGACGGTCTGTTTCCTGAGGGGTGTCTCAGTCATACTTGTATAGGATTGAGAGGAACTCATTCCTATCGGTTCAGAGTCTGTTATTTTGACATGTGCTTGATGACAGGCTAAATTACTTCTGTTGGCCACGGCCAAGCCTAATTGTTCCCTCAGTTGTCACTTGCGATTGTAGTAGTTCTGGGCAGGAGTCCACCATTTTCTCAATGTTTCTTTGGCTTCTTTGGCCTGTTGCCTGGTGCCATGAAGGTTCAAATAAGGTCCCTGGTGAAACATCCTGACAGTGATGGCAGAAAATGTGGATTTGGAAGCAAGTCATTTTCCGGTGCCATTAATCACAGTGTCATTAACAAGCATTTCAGTTATCACAGTGTGCCACACCTTAAAGGTTCAGCTACATTGATCGAGGGGTCAATTGAATTCCAAGATTGGATAAAATGCCAGTTTTGCCAGTGAAATGTGACCATCTTTTTTGCAATTGGACAATTATAAAAAATACCAGTTCATGCCAGAAGGCCTTTGTGATCCTTGTGTACTCTTTCTATATTGTAGTCCTCTAGTGTACCGTAGCTATTATCATCCATACTGCAATTGTGTCTTGGGGATTCATGTTCAATATGTTTTGCCAGCACCTGAACAATATAATACATTACCCACTGTAATTACTGACTAGACCTTCGCGTCTACCTCCAATCCATCAGGGCAAGGTCATAAACCTTACACTCCATTACCACAACAAGCACCTAAATCACCTTCTGGGTACTAAATACCTCTCTGCAGTTTTGTGCTGATAATAGATCAGCTGATTTAATACTGATATAAATAGCGGTTTGTACCACAATGACACCTCACCCGTCTACTTGCTCCATTGAGAAGGGGAGAAATGAAGTTGTTGGTGTGGTCTAGCCGAGTCTGTCAGCCGGTTATTTATGTCCATAAGCACCTCCCAGCAACACAGCAGAGTGATGCGGGGAAAGGGAACACATTTGGAAGATGAATGATAGACTTTGATGGAAAATCAAAGTCAAAAAAATGGGCTGTGGTACCAAAGAAAAATAAGGATTTAGGAGCAGACATGTTAGTTTTGTAACTCTGTTGTTTGGACTGTAATAAGAAAGTGAAAAGTCTGTCTAGACAGTCATAACTGAAGAAAGTTTGTGGCAATACTGTCTACTGTAGCTGAGGCCCAAAACGATGTTGGGACTAGGATTCAATAGTCGTTTTTACAACAGCAACAAAAAACGAAACAGAGAAATGCACACAGTTTCTTGAGTTGATGATTTTGCTTTGACGTGTTTAGTAGCACTTTATGAAAGAGGGCTGAAACGGCCTTCAGAGGACAGGAGAATATCCTGGGGGACCTCTCTCCAGGGCGGGGAGGGTGTGTGTGGGCGGGAAGGGGGGTGGGGAGAAGACGAGGGGGGTGGGGGGAGGAGGGGGGGGGGGGGGTGGGGGGAGGAGGGGGGGGTGGAAGGAGGAGGGGGGAGTGGAGGGAGCAGGAGGGGGAGTGGAGGGAGGAGGGGGGTGGAGGGGGAGGGGGGGGCTATGAAGCACCCCCAGGGAGTCTCAGGTTTAGGGTTCTTCAGGGTCCCTTGCCTCGGCCTTCTAATCCTGATAATGGTAATAGGGGGGCGAGGACTCTGCAGCTCTATCTTCACTCATAATTGAGTTAATAAATTAAGGATGATGCTAAGTAGGAAATTGTAGAGAAAGAGAGAGAGGAAAAGAGAGAAAGGGAAAGGTAGAGAGAGAGAAAGAGGGAAAGGCAGAAAGAGAGAGTTAGAAAGGGAGAGTGAGAGTAAGAGAGAGAAAGGGAGAGGATAGATAGGATAAAAAGAGAGAAGCTCATGCATGGAAGAGCTTTGGCAATTTAGAGCTGCTGTCAGCGTTCAAGGACGAGAAGCCTTTGTGGTAATAATGAAATGAGCGGCGGCCCTGATAATACATCAGCTCTCTGAGTCTTTGGGGGGCCGTCAGTGAGTCCCCCTCAGACGAGGGCAGGCAGTCACGGGGGTGGAAACGTGGGCGCCGCCTGGCCAGAACGCGGTTCCGGCGGCCTGGTAATGTCTGTCTGCAGCTGGGGGTTAGGGGTAGCTTCACCTGTCAACCATCTGACACACGCACCATATCCATCTCAAGTCCAGGATCCCAAAACCTGTAACAGACATGTGCAAAAAGCTTCTTCTTTCTTTTTTTGAAGGGTTGAAGGTTGATTTGGGTCTAATTGGCCATTTTAACTTGCCACCAGCCAACCACATCTCAGCTCTGAGTCGGTGGCCACTAATCCCTGTCCATCCTCCCACAGGGTGTTCTGGGTAATTGAGGCAGTGGGGGAGTCTTGCCTTATCAGAGGCAGCAGATGAGGAGGAGAGAGTCCTGGAGGGCGAGGGACAAGTGTCTGACCCCTGGACGTGGGCATCACACACCCACACCTGAGAAGTGTGTGCCCTGTCCTTTGGTAGCCATGACGACCTGTGGACCCGTCAGGTTGGCGAGCGTTGC